>NC_087230.1:6368203-6684052 GCF_034640455.1 Diachasmimorpha longicaudata
AATGATCAGGGGGTTTCCAATATACGTATTAAAAATGGAATAGAATTTTATAGATTTTTTGGACATAAAAAATCATTCGGTTGACTAAAGCAATGTTTTTCCCCTTCATAAAAAATAGTTCTCTCACTGGGATAATAATTCTTCTCAGCGCACATGTAGTGCTGAAATTCTTCGATTAATGGAACGATTTATCATTATTGTGTAATCTGTGTTCGTGGGGGGTAATCTGGGAGATAGTCCGGGGGAAAATAGCGGTGGTGAAGGAATTTGGTGAGCGCCAAATATTGATACCTTGAGTAATCGCTTCAAAACACTTGGAAATAGTCCGATAATCACCTGTTGTCATAGTATTTTAGATCCTAACAGTGTGTTATCACATTCGTACATGGGAATTCCAAGATAAATCTAGTTTTGTGAATCAAAACGATCGGCTTCTCGAGGGCATCAGATATGAATCAGAATCGCCCTATTATTGAGCAGAATTTTTTCATTATTGCGACATGATTGGTGTGGGAGGTGGGAGGTGTAATTGGGAAAATTACATTTTCCTTGATAAAATAAAATAAAATAAAATAAATAGATAAATGTACGAACGCGTTGATGGATTGCGATGTTTAACAGTTCCGACTGGGACTTCTCCCTGAATATGAGGTACAACGTTACGTATTTCCGGCGGTGTTACCGGACTCTGAAGATGACGTTTTGAGCGGTGAAGACCTTAATGATACGGTCGTGTACAGGATTCTCCGAGGACCAAGGTCCCCTTTTGCCGAAGGCAAGCGTCCCTCCCTGATACAGTATGGAATCCTCTGCGACGCATATTCCTGCACTGCCAGCAAGTCGCAGATTGCCGTCGGTAAGTGTCAAAAAGAAGGAATGACAGGTCAAAGAATAAAAAATTCCAAAAATCTTTTCTTTCGAGAGAACTATTTATTTAAAAAATATCGCCTCAAGTGGATCGGACCTGATTTGGATAATTTCCTGATTTCTATGTTCAGCTTATTTGCTGGTTGACCAGGGATATGACGTTTGGCTGGGCAGCAGCGAGTACAGCGTGATAGATGATCCTATATCGTACGGTAGAACTACATAAAAAATAAACCCTAGATGTGGCTCGCAAATGCACCTGTGCTCATAATATTTTTTTATTTTATCTCTTGGGCGCTTCTTCGTCGCAGGGCTGAGACGACAGAGAAGGAAAAATTGGATACCGTCAGCCAGTACATCCTGGTGACAACGCAACAACCGGAGTTATTGGTGATGGGTTACTTCAATGGTTCAACTCAATTTTTCGCGATTTCCGCGCGAGAGAATCACGAGCAGTCGAAGTTGTCGAAAATTCTGGAGAAAATACCTGGGGTGAAAATCGCGAAGAAGTGGTACCATAAACTGTATGAGAAGAGCTGGGGTATTTTGTCATGTAAGTTTGATTTATTCATGAACATAAAAAGAAGATTAATCGCGAGGATAAATGGTAGAAATTATTGGCGATTGCAGGGGGGTACAAGCGAGTCCAGCAGAGTGTCGAAAGGCTGGGAAGAAAAATGGATTATGTGGTGGACAGTCCTTTGGTGACAAAACTTAAGGTGAGAAGATATTTTCGAAAACAGGGATCGAAATTCCTCCTTTGATTTTTTGAAAAATATATTTTTTACGAGGATCTTCTGTTTTTGAGGATTTTTTTCTCTCAGAAAATTTTTAATCCTGTAAATTACTGAAAGAGGACTCTGAGCACTTACAGAACACTGTACTTAACGCCTGGGGAATCGCGGGTAAGGTGAGGCCAACCCTGAAGATCCAGGACTTTTCAAAAATGGTTAATCACCCAGATGTATATCTGGATACAGTGAGTATAAGTACGAGTATCGTAAGACTCCAGGAGTATTTGTGGGGATAATTTCATACCTCGTGTACCATTACAGCCGCAATTGATAGTGAAGTATGGATATAATGCCGAAACTCATGCGATAAAAACCGCGGATGGTTATTTGTTATCGCTGCATCGAATATCAGGCGGAAAAAAATATCCACCAGGACCGGGAAAGCCTGTGGTTTTCCTTCAACATGGGATATTGGCTAGTTCTGCTGTTTGGGTACTTCCAGGTCCAGCCAAGGGATTAGGTAAATCTTCATATTAGCGGTTACAAATAAATCCATGGGAGAAAAATTCTCAGTGAAAAATATTCTATAGGGAACTCAATTTGCATTTTCTTCAGTATTTTATTTCATTCTTGACACAAGAACTGGAAGGAATGGGAAATGTTGGCTTCTGTTGGCCTCCATAAGAAGTGGATTAAAATAAAATGAACCTTTACGTCGCAAAAAAACTCGAAATTGGTGAAAGTCGATTTCGAATTGAATTTCCGTATTCAATTCAACGATTTACACACCTTCACTATAAAGATTCATGAATGTTGGCAGCCTACATTCTAGCCGACAACGGGTACGATGTTTGGATGGGAAATTCCCGGGGCAATACTTACTCCCGCGGACACGAAAATCTCACAACAACAGACTCGAAGTACTGGGACTTTTCCTTCCACGAAATGGGAATCTACGATCTACCAGCGAGCATAGATTACATCCTAGCTGTGACACGTCAACTGAAGTTGTACTACTTGGGGCATTCGCAGGGGACAACATCGTTTTTCGTGATGCTGTCGGAGCTACCAGACTACAATGATAAAATATTCAAATTCGCAGCATACGCTCCCATCGTTTACAGTGCCAATGTCAGAAGTCCATTCATCAAATTTATTGCTCGATTTTCGTCCCCAATTTCCGTAAGTTTTCAGTCGGACTGTCTGCGACGGAACGAGTCATTAGAGATTAACAATTAATAATCAGTAGATGATTTTCTTGACTACTTTCAGCGAACTCTCGGCTTCTTCCACATTCATGATTTCGCCCCGACTGACGCGTTACTGACGAAGATGGGAAGACGATCCTGCGAGGCACGATCTCTCTACCAAGTCATTTGTAGTAACAGTTTATTTATGATCACCGGATATGACACTGCACAAATTAATCAGGTACGTGCAATCAAGCGTCTTCAGTTGCATCTGAAATTTACCTCTTGTTTTTATTACAAAAAAAAAGAAATAAAATTGGCACTATTTTAATCCTCACAAATTAATTATGATTAATAATTAAAAAAATATTACGTTGTCCTTTGAATCGTCCAGACGCTGGTACCAATAATCCTGGGTCACCTTCCAGCCGGAAGTTCCGTGAAACAATTCCTCCATTTTGGCCAAGAAGTCAACTCCCGTGAGTTTCTAACAACCAAACTAAACGAATTAATTCTGAAACCTATTGACCTTTACTTCCCTTCCAGAAAAATTCCGTAAATTCGATTACAACGATCCAGAGATAAATCAAGAAAAGTACGGACAGCCGACGCCTCCGGTGTACAAGCTCAGTAATGTAAGGGTTCCGACAGCCCTTTTCTTCGCGAACAATGATTTACTATCTGATAACAGCGACGTTCAGAAACTGGCCGAGGATTTATCGAACGTCAACATGACGTACAAAGTGCCGATGGACTCTTTCAATCACATCGATTTTATGTTCGCTATTGATGCACCTGCTCTACTGTACGAACCGACTATTCGTTTTTTTAATTCTAAATAATGTATTTGTTATTGATCTGAAACCATGTGGTTGGATATTTATTGTATTTATAACAGAGAGAGCGTAGACAAAAAAATACATTCAAAATATAATTAAAACAGGCAATGGAGCCGAAAAAAATGACGAAGGAAGGAAATTTGAACCGACGAATTGTTATGGAGAATAAAATAAATTTTCAATAAAAATCGCATTTGTGTATTTTTTATTGTTCATTATTTTCCACTGAGACTCCGTAATGAAGGGAAAAAAATCCGGAAACTGCAGCTTTTTTTACAGAACCAACTGGAAATACATAAAAACTAATAAAAATCCAGTATGATAATAACCGGACGCCCGTGCACTGATAAAACGTGATTACTGAACCGTGATTTTACCATCTGATTAGTAAATAAAATACGATAGGATGTTCACCTTCTTCATTTCAATGAAGCAAACAATGATAAAGACGTATTATTAATTCTCAATCGCCTCTGATGCTCTCAGTGATATTCCAAGTCGACGTAATATGCGGAAAATGATAGCAAACGCTAATGCATCACACCGTTCAAGTCTCAAGATCATTCGTCGGTGGAGGGGAGACACAATCGCTTCAGCTCGCGTATATTTAATAAAAAGTGGTCAGTTCATCTACAGCAGATGATTGACGCGAGACGTTCCTCCGTCAGGAATTCAACGTCGGTTTGATGGATCGAAACTGGCCGGAACCAACAGTGATTATATTTACCGGATATTGTAAAAATGAATTCTGTTTTGAGGTGGGTATTGCCGTTCTGTTTAAGTGCATTGATAAATGAATGCAGCGCTGCACGAATTCTCGCTGTGTTTCCCCTGGTATCAGCGAGCCACAGTGCTGTACTCCACACGATAACCGTGGAGTTGGCGAGGAGAGGTCATGAACTCGTGGTGTTCGATGGGTATTCGGCCGGGAGGGAGATTGAAAATTTGAAGAATTATCGGGAGTACCTGCTCAAGGAAAATACGATGCCTTCCGGAAAACTCCGTCAATTGTTGACAGACGACGCCAATCTCCTGCGATTGCTCATGACTTTGCCGGAAGTTGCAGAAGTAAGAACTAAAAAATGGGTCAAAAAAAGAAATATCACCGAAAAAATTAACAATTTGTGGTTTTTTCCACAAAAAAGTGGAAAATTTTTTGAACTCGATCCCTCATTTCTTTTATTTTATTGAAATATTTTTCGTAAATTTTTTTGTCATTGTATTTTTAATTTATTTGGTCGTGATTTGAAAAAACTATCTTCCGTTTGCACGATAAACAATGGCATTATTTTTCCTTGTCTGTTCAGACACTGATGAATCGAACCCTCTCGAATGAGCAAATGGCGACGCTGATTTCACCGAGTGCCAAAGAAACCTTTGATCTCATCATGATTGAATGGATATCGTGGGATTCGTTGAATGCTCTCGGCCATCGGTTCAATGCCCCCGTAATTGGTATCATGACAATTCCCATAACGATATTCGGCTTCTCCCAGGGTCTCCCTCTCTCCTCAATCGATATGCCCCCTTACATGACCGGTCAAATCGGCGAGAAGACCTTCCTCGACAGGCTGAAGGGCTTTGTCGCAGACGTTGTTATTGCCGCCTTTCGGCACTACTCGCTGTACCGACAGCAGAGACTCGTGGAGAAATTCTTCGGTCAGGATTATCCGCACGTCTACGACATGATGAGGAACGTCAGCATGATCTTCACTGATCAGGATTACGTGATGCCGTATCCAACAATCGGTGCGCCGAATATCGTTAATATCGGGGGAATTCACGTCTCGAGGGAAACAGATCAGGTGCTGCCGACGGAGGTGAAGGACTTCCTGGATAAATCCGAGAATGGCTTCGTCTATTTTAGTCTTGGATCGACATTGCCTGGAAGCTACATGCCAGATGAGATGAGACGAATCTTCGTTGAGGCATTCGCTACTATTCCCTATCGTGTTATTTGGAAGTGGGAGGAGGATCAACTTCCGGGAAAACCGGATAACGTTTTAATATCCAAATGGCTCCCTCAGAGAGCTATTCTAGGTGAAGTAATAATTTTATTTCCAATTTCCCGGAAATGGATTTTAATTAATCACAGCACAGCAGTCGACATCATAATCATCTTTCAGTATTAATTGATGTTTCATTATTAATTAACCAGTTGGACGTTGCACCTGCGGTTTTGCCAAATTTCGAACTTCATTCTCATTATTTTAATCTCATAAATATGTCATAAAAAGTCTCTCATCAAAATTAGTCCTGAGAACGGATTATTATTGTGGTCACCCAGGTGTGGAAGGCACCGTATTCGTCCTCTGATTCTGATCCTTCATCTTGCAGCACATCCTCGGATCAAGGCCTTCATCTATCAGGGAGGGCTCCAGAGCACTGAGGAAGCTATTGCTGCTGGTGTACCACTAATTGCTCTCCCAATATTCGGCGATCAAGAGCAGAATGTCAATAAAATGGTGCACATCGGTGGTGCTGTCAAACTCAACATCCGCAGCTTCACGAAGACTGATCTGCAGGAGGCGATTCTCGAGGTGGCGGCGAACGTCAAGTACAAGGAAGGAATAATTCAGTTCAGGGATCTGCTCAACGACAGACCCTACGATCCTGTCAACCACACGATGTGGTGGATTGAATACGTCATTAGATATAGGGGGGCGCATCATTTGAGATTGGTGAGGTCCAGTCTTCTCTGGTATCAGGCGCAGAATCTCGATGTTATCACGTTGTGTATTGTTATTCTCCTCGTCCTGACGCTCATCACTTATAAGGGTGTTAAATTAATCGTTCGTTGCTGCTGTTGTAGGCGAAACCAAAGTCTTCAGAAAATCAAGCAGTCGTAGATAAATCAATTGTTAATAATGTGATCAGTAAGTATTGAAATCGGAGTATTGTAGACAACAGAGACAATATCAAATTTATACGACTCTTCAGTTTGTTTTCACTGCCCCAAGAAATTAATTTGTTAGTTCATCAAGAATTAAAAGTTGTTCTTGACTTTTCCAATTTCCTTCTAGAAAATAAAATTTTGACTTTCGAGAAAAATTCTGTGCTGCGGATTATTTTTTATCTGAAAAATTTGAAGGTATCAAATGTATCCAATTCTCTCATTGTATATTTCGATCTCCACTGATTCAACAGACTCCAGAAATCCTTCACCCTCGATATGAAGTCCCGTACTATCTTATATAATCCTACATTCATACACTTCCATATCCACCCCCTCCTCCTAATGTTCACAAATATCTTGCATTACCGTTGAATAAAAAAGAACCTGAGATGAGGATGGAAGTGACCTCGACTGGATTTTTTCCCTGATACAGAGCTGTGGCTCGATACGCCTGCGCACCAGGACTTCAATCTGGTGGTGAATACGTGGGAGTCACCCAACCTCAGTCTCACGCGAAATTTCGTGTTGAACCGATTGCAATCTTTCGATATTATTGTGACAGCATCCTTCTGGACCAGTCTATCCTTCGCCCAGTGAAATAGTCCGGTTCGATTAATTATTTCGATAATTTTGAACAGCCCCCAGTATTATCAACATTTCTGTTGTTCATTAATGTTTAATCATTTCTTTAACAAGTCTTGACTCCTTCAAATTAATATTGTTCGTTCGAAAGTCAGAGAAGTTGCGATCAACAACAAATTATTCGCTCCAATTAGTTCAGTTCTTTGGAGTTACTGATTTGTTTGTCCTGTCTGATCAGTGACAATTAACAATTATTAAACTTTCATACGTTTTTCGGGGAGTCATTTATTTTTTAACTGTGAAGTGGTGTCGATTGAGTCCTCGTGAGATTACGGAAAAAATAAAGTGTTCATAAAAGTGTGTTTCATCATCCCTATCCATATCGCAGCTTGACTCGAGTACCGGGAGTTCATCGATTCACAGGACCCGTTGACCGAATTCCCGTTCTACTCCTAGCGCTGCTACCAAATGCGCAGTCATGAAATCAGATGAATTTAAACTGCTAGAATCAGTCATGTCATTCAAATCTCGTTAGCTCCATTCACATTGCGTTCTTCAGTTAATCTCGCAGAGATGGGAGCCAATCCCGGTGTATTTGAATGAGAAGGTACTGAAAAGGAAGGACAAGTTGAGCCGCAATGTCGGCTGGGTGCAGACCTGGGGATGTGTGAACTGTGCTGGCAATTGTCTTGAAGATTCAGCTAATAATTCAACATGAAAGAATTTTTCCTCGTCATTCACTTCATAACGTTGGGTAAATATTCATCGTATTGATAATTATTACACTTTAAGCCCCAGTACAGAAAGCGAAATATTCTAGAAAATAATCACGAGACACTTAAGAGGGAAAAATACATAATTTATATAGTGAGGGAAAAAAATAAATTACGAGATTAATGAAGTATTCAATGAAGTTGTATTAGATATTTTTCACACGAGAACAATTTACAAAAAAAAATCTAGAAGCGAGACAATGTTTTAAGAAAAATTTTCTCGGTCGAAAGCCCCATTTTTCATTGACGTCTTGAGTTCTTAAAAAGGTCAGTAATTCTCCTAAAAAATATCGTCCATCACATCTACCCCCAAGTAAAGAAAACAAAGAAGCCAAAGGGGTTTTGATCGCCCACTGCTGCGAGGCCCCTGAAAAATATTGCAAAAACAACGAACAAATGAGCCTCGAGTATTTCTATGGACCCTATTTTTCCTTTTGAGGGAAAGCCTCAACATCATCATCATTCTTTATCATCCTCCTCTCGGTAAAGAGGGTGTGTGCTGTCACGAGTATATCGATTGCCTCCACAGCGCAGGCGTTGGTGTGGTGAATGAAAATCTCCTTGCGCCCCCGCACTGTCTCAAGTCATTCATGGACCGGTGACCGTGTGGTCCATCAAAACCCTCGATATATCACATTTTACCTAAATCTATTTTCTAGTTCAATCCATAAGCTGGAGCTACCGAGACACTGGGCAAATCGATTATTCACTCGTGGTAGCGCTTCCACCCATTCAACAATTGCCTTTAGATGTGAATATTCAATATTCAATTATTGGCTTTGGGTGGAGACGTCAATGGATATCAGTTTAATCGAATGCACTGAAATATTAATGATGGGAAAGGTGGATGAACATTATTTAGGAAAGTTTATGCCATTCACTGTTGCTGGTGGATGGTGTCTAGCGAGGGGAGAAGTTTGGAGAACAATTTATGAAGTTGTGGAGGATTTAATCGTCGGCATGACGAATTAACTGGGGTAGTTTAGGGGTGGAGAGGACTCTTAAACAGTTTCTATTGATCATTCATTTGTCGGTTAGTGGCAATATCAGGGGGTATCGAGTATTCAATTGGAAATAATTCGTACGAAGAGAAAAAAATTATGCAGTCAAGGAAAGGTACAACTTTCAAGGAGCCTTCAGGGATTGTTTTAACACAGCTAACTCCCAAAATTCCTTCAATTTTCGTATTTTTGAAATTCCATTCCGTTGTCCTCATCCCAGGTTACCTCCACGGGGAATCAACCACCCATATTCCTATCAACCGAGGTGCAGCTCGCCAGATGTACGGCAGCGGAAGTCTTCGCCAGACAAGCAGTCCCACTCCGATTGATCCCACCGTGTCGACCGACCACGAAGATCCTAAACACTCTCGTGACGACAAAAATAGTCTTCGCCCGGAGGAAAAGTCACACACTCCTGGTAATTGATGCTTATTCATTGAATTACAATAGACCAAAAAATCCTGTTTCCAATAAAAAATCTACTGATTCCCCAGCTTTTGAGAATTGAAAATAACACCCTGGGGTTCTTAATATAAGAACCGTCTGGGGTAGTCCAATATTGCGTGACGCGATTGCCGAAGGGAATGAAGATAAGTTGAGATAAGAACGTCAATTTCCGAACCTCGGGGTTCAATTTTGAAAACCTCAGGGCGTCCAACATCACGACTCGACGAGTCTCATTTAAAAAAAATATAAAATTGATGTTATTTAAATACCAGAGGATTTGGAGGAATACTGGATTTGTTTCTGTTTAATAAAAATTATTGAAAAACCATTGGGTTTCACTTGGGTTTTCCCAGCATTGCAAAATGTGTTATTGAGACTCGGTTACAGGGCATCGAGAGCACCCAGAGAATTTTGGACACGGTTATGGATACGGTAACTCAAACACTCGGCAGTCAAAGGGTCACTCGCAAATTCCTCCAGGATTTCCACCGTTCCCGCTGACCGACGAGGACTACGAGGCGAATTTCGAGCTTCCTAGCTACCGCAATGGTGCACCCGTGGGTAATATGCGTATACCAAGTCCCAATGGTGGAATTTATGGGCAGCCTCCTGGTATGGTTCGCGGTGATATCACCAGAAGCCGGGGACGCGATGGTTATTACGGATCCTTTTACGCTGGCGGTATGTTGTCACTTTCAGCCAGGAGACGACTCCTGATCGATTTTGACGAGAAAACAAAATTTTCCTCAGGTTCCTACCGCGAAGTCCCCCACAAGTCTCGGGTGAACAATGGTTTAGATCGACGACACGGTGTCAGTTCCATGGGGGAAGCGAATTCCGATGGCTCATTCCCAAAATTGGTCCACGACTTTGATGATGAGAACGACAATCTGTACATTTCGTGCAAAAACACCTGTCCCAGCGATCAATTCATTTGTTTCCACACTTGTGAGTGCATTGACATACAGCTGCGCTGTGATGGAGCTGTGAGTGTTCTGTTACCATTTTGTAAATTACACGCAGACCAAAATTCTTTAAAAATTACGCACCTGTTTTCACTGGCAGGTTACGAACAGGCAAATAATTTTTAAAGAATTTTTGTCTCCGTTTATGCTTCGAAGCAATTGATTGCACAGTGCAATTGGCACTAGTCGTTCTCTAAGGAAACCAAGAGAATGTCGGTTTGATTTGCCCTTGCAGCCGGATTGCGACAGCGGCGAGGACGAGATAGACTGCGAGGAGATTATCGAAGCGAGAAAGTCCAATGGCACCTGTTTCGGGGAGCGCGGACTACTTTGTCCGGACACTGGGTTCTGCATTGCGATTCAATGGCTCTGTGATGGTGATGACGATTGCGGCGACTACTCTGATGAATCCAATTGCGGTATGTTCGATCATTTTTTCTACTGAAGAGACTGAGAAGATTATTTTTGCAATTTAGTCCGTGTTTTCCGTTGTTCTTTCGTCAAAATTTTCATTAAAAATGTTTATCCATTTCAGGAGTCAAGAAGAACTGCACGCAGGATCAGTTTGAATGCAGAAATGGTCTCTGTGTGCAGCAGACATGGCGATGTGACGGTGAAAACGACTGCAAAGATTTCTCCGACGAGGAAAATTGCAGTGATCGAAAGTAAGGGATATGAGGAATTTTTGGAAAATATCGATTTTGACGGCTTCATTTTGAAAATTATAAATTTCTGAATTTTCTAAACAAATTTTAAGGCGCCCGGCTGGGAGTCGAACACACAACAGTCAGATTTACCGGTCTGTCACTCGTTTTCTTTAACAGTTATTTTAAAAATTCCTATCTACATTGGACATATTATTATATAGATAAATGGGATATTTCAGAACGAATATGATTGCATAATGGCATAATAGCCTTTAAAGAGTCAAACGACAAAGAAATGAATAGCGCGAAGTCATTCACATCGTTCACACAGCCATTCTCGTGTTCTCCATTCTCGAAGAAAATTCTATCAATCGACAGTCGATTGTACCTTCACCCCCGCATGAACTCAATATCCAGCTTCACTGGGCTAAATCGGGAAAGGGATGGAATAATTTGACGTGATTAGCATTAAGTCTTGAGCTGATAGACGTCTCGTACACGTGAACGATTTGGAGTTTGTCGTGGGTACGGTAGCTGTGTTGGGGGAGGGGGTGGGGTAGAAGTCAAGCAAAATCTGGTCGACGCTCGCCCGACGAGGGGGTTGCGAGAGGGGAGGAAGAGGATATTGGAGGTGGGTGGCAATGTTGATCCAGGGCGTGGAGGTTGCCAAGACAACAGCTAATGGTACCACATCGGTGCGTTGGTGGCGCGTGCTATCGACCACTTGAGAGTGTGGGCTTCTCTTTTTCATCTCATACAAATTCAAACAGATCGATTCCAAAATAGATTTATTGAGTCGAATTGAAATAAATATGAGACGCCACGAACAATCGAAAATTGTCGTTTTGAAATGTGTTGAATGAAGAATCCCCGGATGAGGGTGGAGAGGGTAGGGGTAGGGGGGATTTGGAAATCCATTGAACTTTTGTCCATAAATAAAATTTGAATTCATGAATTTGTGATGATTCATCGGTGGGTTAATCTCGAATTGCTCATTGACCTTTCAATTATGAATTCAATTATGAATTTTTCAGACGCGAAGTGCCTTTACAATCGTCAATGAATTTTCAGTTCCGGTTATTGAAGATTATTCATCAAATTTTTTTATATTCGTATCGAACTCATGTGCCTGGCACTGACGTTATATTAATGGAAAATTCATTATTAGAGAATTTCGCTTCTGGCGACTATTTTTGTTACCCTCCACGGTAAATTGATTCCCGGCATATCGGTCCGCACCCGCTCCTCGGAGAATCGATATTCGATATGATGAAATATGTTGAAAATTCAATTGCTCAAAGTACGCTGATAGAAGCATTCTCGTGTGTCTATTTCCTCATCAATTTCATAATTCTTATGGTATTCTCAGGAAATGCAGGGAGGATGAGTTCACATGCCCAGATGGCTCCTGTCTCCCCCGTAAATACATGTGCGACGGGGACAATGACTGCGAGGATGGTTCGGATGAATTTAAATGCCGTAAGGAGACTCTAAATATTTTACCAAATAAAACTACCGGATATCCCATTTTTTACAATGGGTTCTCTGTTTTTCAAGTTCAGTTTTATTAGCCCCCTGTATTTTTCATCCCTTTCCTTTTCCTACCCCCGCTCCCGTAAGTAAATAATTCCAGCGAACTCCTGCAGAAATTTAATTTTGAACTCATCCATTCGCCCACAAAAATGAAAAAAATCACCCCAACATGGCGAATATTACAGACGGCAATCGCGAGGTCGACTGCGACGAGAATTACTTCGAATGTGCAACAGCCAAATGCATCAGAAGAGAATACCGTTGCGACGGTAGTGATGACTGTGGGGATGCCAGTGACGAGGAAAATTGTCCAAATTTTACGGGGTGCAATCCGGATGAATTCAAGTGAGTAAAATACCTTATCCACTGGCTCCTGTCAAAGGGATGAGTGAGCCCCAGCCAATCGCAATATCTCGTTCATTCATCAACGCACAAACAAAAAAAAAAATGAATGAAAAATCCGGGAGTAGTTCGAGGGCAGCTCGTTGTATCGTCCCACCCTCTTTGTTTTCTTTCTCCATTTGCACCCCCCGAATCCAGCCACTTGCAATCAGCTTCCCTTCATTTTCGCCAATTTCCTCTCCATTCAGTGAAAAAGTCACAGCATCTGGCATTTTCCTTTGACTCCACCCGCATCCCCCTGGCTCTCTCCCTCCAGAAACTAAATACCCTTCCGCCTGACTCATATTTAAATAAATTATCCTGTCACGATACCCCGGGTTACACTGTAAAATCCCATTCGCCCCTGTTCCTTCCTCATCCTCGAGTCTCCTTGAATTTCTCATCAATTTTTTCATCAAACAGATGCAACACTGGCGATTGCATCAGTAAACTCCATGTTTGCGATGGCCAGCACGATTGCAACGCGGGGGAGGATGAAACGAACTGTGAACATCCCACCCCCCGTGAATGTTCACCGCCCGAGGAGTTCGCTTGCGCAGGAAATTGCATATCTGTGAGTACTCAGGTGTAAAATTCCATTTTCCATCCTTTTCAAACAATCGTCAATGATTTCTGTACATCATCATCAGCGCTCGTGGGTTTGCGATGGTGTGGCAGACTGTTCCAACGGAGAAGACGAGGACGGTTGTCCCCTGACATGTGACGCAACCCAGTACCTATGCAAATCACCTTCAGCTCCCAACGATACGACAATTAACAAGACCCCGACAATTAACATGCCGTATCAGCTTGTGCAGGCTCACTGCATCAGCAAGAAACGCCTGTGCGACGGAATTCCCGATTGTCCGCTGAAGGAGGACGAGGAGAACTGCTCGAAGAAGAGGAACTGCACCTCCGCCGACAAATGCAAACAGCAGTGCATCTTAACAGCGAAGAATGAGAAGGCCTGCGCCTGCGATTCCGGTTTCGCCCTTAGCAGTGATAACATCACGTGTCTGGATGTCAATGAGTGTGAGTCTAGTAAGGAACCGGTCTGCAGCCAGTTGTGTAACAACACCTACGGGGCGTTCGTCTGCGGCTGCATAACAGGTTACGTCCTGCGATCAGACGGCAGAACATGCAAAGCTATTGGTGGAAATCCCAGTCTGATATTGACGAATCGCGTGGACATCAGACGAGTCAGTTTGGCGTCTGCGATTGATGCCACCTACACACCGATCCTCAAAGGCCTCCATAATGCCATTGCCGTTGACTATCACTATGATAAGGGTCTTCTGTACTGGTCTGATGTGTCTTTAGACATGATCAAGAGGGTCTACATTAATGGCACCAATCCAGAGGACGTCATTCGTTGGGGGTTGGAGAGTCCCGGTGGTGTCGCTATCGATTGGATCCATGATCTTCTGTTTTGGACGGACTCGGGAACGCGGCGAGTAGAAGTCATAACTTTAGAAACAAAAGTCCGTCATGTCCTGGTGTCGACGGATCTGGAAAAGCCGAGGGGAATAGCTGTGCATCCTCACTATGGATACGTATTTTGGACGGATTGGGGACCGACACCGAAGATCGAACGTGCTGATATGGATGGCACTGGCAGACAAGCTCTGATAACCGAGGGGATCACTTGGCCCAACGGTCTGACGATCGATTATCCTACGGAGAGAATCTACTGGATCGATGCGAAACCCCCTGCGATAATGTCGGCAAAGTTGGATGGTACTGATAGGAAGAAAGTACTGAGCAAAGGGCTTCATCATCCTTTTGGCATTACCGTTTTCGAGGACTTGATCTACTGGACAGACTGGCATTTTAAGAGTATTTCTTCCGCGAATAAGGACAATGGAAAGAACTTCAAGACTATTCGATCTAATCTGTATTTTCCCATGGACATTCACAGTTATCATAAGCAGCGTCAGCCGTCTTATCCTAATCACTGTGGAAACAACAATGGAAAATGCTCGCATATGTGTCTACCGAACAGCGCTGGGTACAGCTGTGTGTGTCCGGTCGGTCTTAAGATAAAGCATGACGGCAAGAATTGCGCCTCGACGATCGATAATCTTCTGATTTTCGCGAGGAAACGAGACCTGAGGCTGATACCCATAGATCAATCGACCAGGGTGTTCGATACTGTAATTCCAGTAGATCATGTCCAGGGAGCTGTTGCACTTACTTGGGACGCGGACGAGGAGATGATCTACTGGACGGACGTCGAGACGGATTCGATTAGCAGAGCTCACCTGAATGGCAGCAACCAGACTGTCATCATCAACAGTAACTTGGAGTCTCCTGCTGGCCTCGCTATGGACTGGATCACCAAGAAGCTTTACTGGACGGACGCAGGAACCAACAGGATTGAGTGCTCCTATCTGAATGGCAGTATGAGAACCCTCCTCGTCTACGAGGACCTTGACAAGCCTCGGGACATCGTTGTCGATCCAACTGTGGGGTACATGTACTGGTGCGATTGGGGGATCAAGCCGAAGATTGAGAGGGCCGCTATGGATGGCAGCAAGCGAAAGGTGTTTATTGGTGAGAGCATCATATGGCCGAATAGTCTGGCCATTGATTTTGTCACTAAGAGACTGTACTGGACTGATGGAGGGATGAAGAGCATAGAGTACGTGGACCTTGAGGGCAGGGGGAACCGGGTGCACGTGCGCTCGAATCTGTCTCATCCGTTTGGTCTGACGATTCATCAGAATAAGATTTACTGGACAGACTGGGATACCAAGAGCATCCACAGGGCGAATAAGGACACGGGGGAGAATGCCACTGTTGTAAGGGCTCAACTGGGGAATCTCATGGATGTACGTGCTTTCCATCGTAACCGGGAAATCGTGCTTAATCCATGTATAAATAATAATGGAGGTTGCTCACATCTGTGTCTCCTGACTCCCGATCCCCGGAGGTATAAGTGCGCCTGTCCCACTGGGCTCGTTCTCGAGGCCGGTTCTAACCAGAGAAAGTGCAGAAAAGTACCCAAAAAATTCCTGGTGTTCGCTCATCGAGTTGACATTAGAGTAATCTCATTTGATGTCAATTATACAGTGGACGTACTCCTCCCGGTGAGCTACCTTAAAAATGCCAGTGGTGTTGACGTTAATCGCAGAACCGGGGATATCTACTGGACGGATCCAGGACACGACGTGATTACCAAGTCTAGCTTCGATGGGAAAAATGTGAAGAATATTGTATACACCAGTATCGATACTGTTGACAGTCTCGTGGTGGATTCAGTTGGACGGAAGTTGTACTGGACTGATGCTGGATTGAACAGTATTGAAGTCTGTGAACTCGATGGGAGAAATCGAAAGGTCCTCATCTGGTCGGGATTGGATAATCCTCGAGCGATTGCGGTGCACTACGCCAAGGGCTTGTTGTTTTGGACTGATTGGGGTCATAATGCGAGAATTGAAAGGGCGAATATGGATGGACAAGAGCGGTCCACTGTTGTTGCTGATAATCTTGTGTGGCCCAATGGTTTGTCCATTGACACTCAGAACGACAAACTCTACTGGAACGATGCTAAACGGAAAGTCATCGAAGTTTCTGATCTCGATGGCAGTAACAGAAGGGATTTGATAAAAAATATACAGCATCCGTATGGCCTCTCTGTGATGGGAGAGTACATTTTCTGGAGTGATTGGCAGACTGAGGGTATTCATCGAGCCAATAAGACATCAGGTAGCGATGCGAAGGTGGTGGTTAACAAGTTAGAGGGAATTATGGACGTGAAAGCCATCACTGTAAGTCGAAAAACTCAAACTTAAGGGAAAATATCTAACGTTTCTCTTCTTCAAATGCTGATTATTTTTATCTTTTCAGATTGACGACGTGAACACCCTGGAAGACGTCTGCGGAAATAACAATGGCGGCTGCTCCCACCTCTGCCTCCGCAATCCTCGCAACTACAGTTGCGCTTGTCCAACAGGAATTCTCTTGAAAGATGACAAGAAAACTTGTTACTCGAGTCCGAAGAACTTCCTCCTCTTCGCGGCGTCAAAATTCCTCGCTCGCATATCATTTGACACAGCTGAGAAGTGGGAGGAGAGCCTGTCAATTGCAGGTATTCACAACGCTTACTCCGCGGACTTCCACTGGAAGAAGAGTCTGATTGTCTACTCCGACATCAACCTGAGGATTATCAGAACCGTCAACATGCACAACTTCTCAGACACCAGGACAATTGTCTCGGAGCCGGAGAATTCAGAGCATTTGGAGTCATCGCCGTTCAAGATAGCCGTTGACTGGCTGGCGAACAACATCTACTGGACGAATATGAAGAAGAGGGTGATTGAAGTGGCGAAGATGGACGGGAGCAGTCGAAAATGTCTGCTTACGGATTTAGACACACCCTGGTCTATCGCAGTTTTTCCGAAACTTGGTTACATGTTCTGGACTGAATGGGGAAAGGAGTCCAATATTCAGAGGGCTTTGCTCGACGGCACCAACAAGAAAGCAATTATCGCACAGGACTTGTATTATCCGAATGGATTGAGCATCGATTACGAGAAGCGAAAACTCTACTGGGCGGATTCGGTGAAGGACAGAATCGAAATGTCAGATTTGAATGGAAATTACAGAATTCAGCTGGTACCGAGGGCGGAGAGACCTTATGGATTGTCCCAGTATGGGGAGTTCATTTACTGGGCTGGATGGGATCAGACGTCGGTGAAGAGGGCGGACAAGGCCACGGGAGACAGCTGGATCAATATTAGGACTTCGCTGCATGGAATCAGTGATGTTAAGGCGGTCTCTGAGGAGAGGCAGCGGGGATGGTCCCCCTGTGTTGTTGATAATGGCGGATGTTCGCATTTGTGCTTCTTTGTGAAGAATAATTATACTTGTGGGTGTCCAGACATCCCAGATCCTGATTGCTCTACAGGTATTTTAATTTGTTTGCAATCTTGTGATATTTTTATCACCATCATTTGTTTTTGTCCACTGTTGTGACTGACTTAATTATAAAATCAATCGAAATAAACCAAATTCTCTTTCAGTTCCCAAGAAAAGGGTTCCCATCAGAAAACCTGGCACCGAAAACAACCCCGATTACGATGAACACGATGAGAATGAAAAACCTGTCGAAGTGTTCACACGGCCCCCTCACAGGGATGGCAGTGATAAATTCAAGAATTATAAGATTAATAAAGACAGAGGATACATCACCATGACGGTCACCATAATCATCGTGGGAGGGATAACCCTAGTGATTATTTGCGCTATTATCTACCTCGTATGCCAGAGGAAGCCTAAACAGGAGAAGTACTTGTACACTAACAGAAGAAATGTGTTGACGTTTTCAAATCCAAATTACAATGCGTCTGGAGTTGACGTTGGACCCAGCAATCCCCCAGCTGAGAAGAAATCATTCATCTGGAAGAGACTAAAGTACGACAGCTCACAGGTTCGTTGAGATTATTTTAATATTTCTAAAGTAACAATTGTCATCAGCGAGGGGGTCATCACTTAAAAAAAGGGTTCGTTAAATTTTGGGGTTTTTTAATTTGATGAATTTCATTTTTTTGAACGTCGAGGAATTTCAGATGTGAGAAATTTAGAATGCGAATTCCTGAGATTTCGATACGAGTGATTACCCCCTCGGTCGCCACATATTCTTGAGCTCAAGAAAAATTCCAAAAAGTGATTTTCTTTAGACTCAAGTGTTTTATCGATAATGTAAGATGCGCTAATCTTGCGCTCATTCTTTCTTTCCCTTTTTTCCTACTGAAAAAACAAACATTGAATTATTGATGGCAAACGTCACAAATAACCGAAAATTTTTTGATTGCACTGAATGAACTAAATTGACTTAGAAATCTAACTCAGCCAAAGTTGAATGCCCGATCAAACTGCAACATCTACCTCTGCGCTTCATCCAAATGAATGAGACTGAAACAATGTAGTTTTAGATATGTACAGCTCCATGGCTCGATCCCGATGAATCCCTGGCCATGGAGCTATCGTCTGATGTCGACTCAAGAATATCGACAATATTCTAAAGATAAATGAAGAAGTAATAGGAGCCCGAGAATTATAGCTAGGAGAAATAACCCATCCACAGGGCAAAAAAACAGAAAGAACGAGTCAATCAGACTAATTTTTGTAAGATGTACCTGATCGTTCCGTCAAGAGAGCTTGAGGAAATAACCTGATTGGGCATACGACCAAAGACTGAGTTGATTAAAAAAATGAAGCTATTGAGAACTAGAAAAAAATAGAGAATTTAAAAGACCAGAACGGTAGATATTTAATGGGAAAAATTGGGAATGAAGGAATCAATAATTCATTGTATTATAGGAAAGAGTGTACGAGGACAATGGGCCAACTCCGAGCCCTGAAGTTGTATCCCTGATACCTCCCTCAGCTACTCCAAGCAGCAGTCGTGCACCCTCTGTTACACCGAGGGAGTCATCACCCTCGCTCATACACGATACGCATTTAAATGCCTGACCGGTGGCTATCGTTGACGCGAGCCTTTTTTACTGTGGCGAAGATAGATTCGGAGAAAAAAACGAGAAAGTTTTAATATAAATCCTGAAAAAAATTACCGCGCTGCGTAGTAAACTGAGATAATAATTTTTCGTATTGAAACTTTTCTTGGAAAATATCTGGGTAAAATACGGGCACGGTAATTTTCCTGGTATTTTTTCTCCGCACAGCTCCAGCCAATGTCTTAATTCAAAATCCATTAAACATCCTCGAGTCCCCAATTTTTTAGAAATTTTCTTCGACTATTTGTGTGAAAAGTCGACTGGGCTTATCGATTCCATAACTTTCCATTCATTTACCATTGAATTATGTTGAAATTATTTTTGTATCGAGAGACAAAATGAGATTGAATATGTGGGAACTATATTTGTACTCCAACTAAGCAACAAGGACAGGCTTTCGGAAGGTCAAGATCATGCCGAATGTTAATGTCGAAGTAACAGGGAAAAATCATTATATGGAATTACAATAAATTTCTCCATTATTTATAGTTCACTGATCGTTGAAGAGTGCGTAATTGTCCCAACCCCAAGTATTTTTCTAAGTGATGGGGATACTCTAAATGAGATTATAAAATTATGGATACATATATTTTTTCTATGAGAAATGCTATTCAATAATTGAATATTGTTTGGATGTCCCAGCGGGCCTAGGGCACTCCAAGACGTCCGCAATGACGAAATTTGAGGCAAAATGGGAATAAAAAACGAATCTAAAAGGAGCAATTCGAAAGAAGTTCGATTAGAAGTTTCTCAGGTGGAGAAATGCCAAATCCCTGATTCATTAATTTAATTTATGAAAAAAAAAATAAAAATGGGGATGAAAAATTGAAGACAAGTGATTCGAGATCTTCTTACCTTCCGATAAAATATTCAACCAATTAATACCGAAAAGGCAAATGAAAAATGGCGATAAAAAATATGGATAAATCATTGACTCTGGACTCTGTGTCATATTAGTGTAATTACAGCAATCCTTAGAACAAGTTTTCATCGAATTTAGAAATTTCCGGTGATTAAATGATTAATCGAGAGCGAAAATAATATCAGATATCCACGAGCGTCACTGTCAGGTGTTAATCACTGTCATAAAATTATTGAAACGTTTCCGAGTAACAATTGATCCTAAATAGTGCGGATATGATAGACGTCGAGAGCTCAAGGATTAAATGTGATATGAGTGCAGGCAGTGGGGAAATTAGTAAATTCAAAAATACAAAAAAAAATTGAGACATTTGATGATTCAACTTGTTACTATGAAGAACAAAAAGATATCGATCGCGTGCCGTCCGCCGCTGATTTTTTGTCTCATTCGAAAGCGTATTTATTCTCTAAATTGAATGGAGTTCAGATGACAGCATCTAGATTTAATTAATCCTTGAATGGTGAGAAATCTCTCCATGCGGATGCATGGCCTGTGTGACTGTTAATTCGAATCGATGGTTATTCAGACTAATTATTATTTCCATCTTGTAATATTGCGAGATAATAAAATATAAATGGTAGAGAGGAGGATCCAGTGGGTTCAAAGCTCAGGTGAACTCATGCGAGCCAAATCTCGAGTAATTTTATCAACGTATTCAACTAGTTCTGGGTTGCGGTAAATAATTTGAGATTCGATAACAATGACAACAATAAAAAACACACTTTGTCGGGGAATGACTGTGAATTGTGATGAAATAGAGGAATAATGAGTGATTAAAATTTTTCTATGTATGAAAAATTGTTCTTGACTAATGTCGATTAAAATATTCGCATCTGTTTGTGGTGCCAAAGAAAGGGGAAATTAACACGAAGGCTCATAAAGCAGCATTGTGAATGTGTAAATAAACGTGAAAAAAATAATTCAACTAATTTAACGAGGCATTGTAATATTTGTATAGGAGTTGCAGGTAATTTTAGATTAAATAAGGGAGAAAACATTGTTTAATATATTCGTGCGTCATGCTGCCTCCGCATGATGTTGAAAATAAAGTATTCTGTATCGTAATAACGATTAATTGTCAATTAATTTGCGTCGATACCCATGTGCACTTGAAATTGAATAATTATTTCATTATTTACATGATTTTTATTGAACATCTACCTCACAATCAATTAAAATTAGTACATACTTATAATTACGAATGATAAACATATCATAGCACAATCATGACTCTAAATAAACATTATTTAGTACCAGAAATAGAACACAGAGTTACTTTTCCATTTGGCCGAAGGTGAATAAAAAAAAATGTTTTTTATTTGTGACACAGAATCAGTGAATAAAAATATATATCATTTAGATAATTTGTAGAGCTTTTGCAGTTCCTGTGCTCTCGTGTTGAGAGAGATATCGACTCTTCGAATGACAATCTCATTCGTTAAAATTTTAATTACCCGTCTTTGGTATTCGTAACGTACATTCAGCATTAAACCATTGGAATATGTCGTTTTATTTGGTCCATAGAGGATCGTAATACTGTGAGAATTGGCTTCCAGATATTTCTAAATAAATCATGGCATTAGCACGAGGAATGTTACATTTGGAGCATTAGAGAGCTCGTATTCACATCATAACTTGGTACATTTAATCCCTGTAAGATTTTAGGGCCCCTTGAAGTGGGATAAAACTCATTGACGTTGGAGTTCAGGAAAGATTTCGTACATGAGCACCTCGAAAATGTCCTGGAAATATAGAAATTAATAGGTCAATAGAAATTTAAAATATAAAAAAAATTGCTGAATTTTTCCATTAACCTTTACTAGGGTATTCTACGTCGTAGGATGGTCCGTAAGACATATCAACAAGGGAATCGTAATGAAATACTCACATAAAATAACTGCTTATTGAGATTAACATTCTGAAGAGTGTCAAAGACCTTCGTGGCTCCCCTCTGGGAGCTCTCCGCCCCAACAAGACTAGCGAGGACTTCTGGTAAATTACTGAGAAACTGTCTCCTAGCCTCCCCTCTCGTCCTCAACTTCTCCTCGTCAGTCCTCGCTGAGGGGTTGGGGGCGAGCTGTCCATTGGGCCACCAGGACTTGGTGAACAGTTGAATGTAATAATGTAGCATTGGTTCAGAGAAAAGCCACGCAACAGTTTCCCTCACTTGTCTGTTGATGGTTCTGCCGTAGGTGATCTGCACGAAAGTGATGAGTGACCTTCTGAGCCACCTGAATACGCCCCTTAGATCGAAGACCTCCCCCAGAAGAGCGTACAGTGGCTCAGCAATGGCGTCCTTTCCAGGTCCCAATATGGCATCAGCACTGGATCTTCCCGCTTCATTGTCGTCCAGCAGAAGAGAGTACTCCTCTTCATCCTCCTTATCGCGCGAGTCCCCACTGCCCCCGGAATTACTCTTAAACAGAGTTGACAATGAAAACCGCGATTTTTTGGGCGAGGGCGCTGTGTGCTTGAGGTGCTCCGAGCTGGGACTCAGGAAAGCGTAGAGCGCTTCACTCTGATTGAGACGTTCGTCTTCAAGAACAAAATTTAAATACTTCTGCGTTTGATTTTTCGCTTTGTCCAGTGAATTCTTGTCAGTTTTTCCGAAAAACTTGAGCGGCTGCGATGGCAGCTCGAGAGTTCTGACGTTCGAGCAGAGCTGTCGCAGCTTCCTGTGTAGCTCCTGGAACTCCGTCAGCTTTCTGAAAACCACCCAACCGGTGGAAATGCTCTCATCGTTCCCCTCCTCCTGCGCCATGTGCACGACAATGATAAATTGCGGTGGATCACCATTGTCCGGGGTCTCTGCACTCTGGACATCGGCCCTCCACTTTCCCAAATGCTCTGCCCACATCTCTGTGTGTGTCAAGTGTGCCTCCAGCTGGCGTTTCTCACCCTGCAGCCACTCCACCTCTTTAGCAAGGATACTCAGTACTCGGCTTTCAGGCTTGAGGGATGATTTCAATGCTTGAAGGGCTTGCATCTTGTTATTCAACTTTTCCTGCAACTGGTCCAACTTACTGCGCGCATAATTCGAGTGTTCACCAACGAGGAGAGATGTTGTCTCGAGCATGGTACCCTCCGCCGTCTGAATACGATCATCCCCAGCCATACCATCGGCCCTCTCACTCAGCAACGCCTCCTGCATTTTTTTGTATTGCTCGCTGACTAGGAAGGAGGGGTAGTACTTCTCCTCGAGGGTCTTCACGACATCCTCCTGCACCTCGTAGAAGACATCAGGACCTTTGTCCCCCAAGAGAAAAGCCTCCATTCGTTTCCTCACATTCTTGTCGACTTTGATCTCTGCGGTTGGGGATCTGATGTACGTGTAGAAGATTTCGGCCCCCAGCTGATGCCAGTTGGTCCTCTCGGCGCTCCTTAGCTCTTGAACTGCTGCCCAGTACCCCAACAGACCCTGGCTGGCCACTTGCTCGAGAAATGCTGATAAATGTCTGCGACCAGTCACGTTGTCCAGAATGATTTGCAGAGGGAGAACTCTGCCTTCTGTCCCCACTGCTGCATCCACCTCTTCGGCCTCCTGGACTCGATAGCCATCCCATCCCAGACTCTGCATGTGAACTTCACAGGTGTTCTTGGCGTAAGTCAACTGACTTATGTAGCGCTTGAGTTTTTTCGCCTGTACAGCGTCTGCTTTTCCGAATGTGTTACTCTCCAGGTCGAGCCCTTGGGACCTCTTGACATTCTGTATCGTCGTTGCCTGCATAATCTCCGTGACAATGTTATAGCGAATATGTTTCAGTACTTCCAAGTCCCTAGAACCCTTGATCATTCTGATAAAATCCTCGAAGGACTCGGCGTATTCGTAGGTCTTCCTGTGCATGGCCTCTGCCTGCTGCTGCTGCTCAATGTACAGCAATATTTTTTGATTTATGTAGTCCGGATCTGTTATCAGATCTATTGCAGGTTTCATTATTTTACTTGTGATAATCTCGCGTAATAGGTATTTGGCAGGCGATAGGGAGTAACTTCTCGGGAGGAAAAACATTATGAGGAGCTCACTCACACGTCGCAGGTACTCGAGTTCAGACGTCTTTGACATCAGGTGGGATGAGAGAATGAAGACTGGATCTTCTCCCTCGGTTGCGGCCGCCTGGGCTATTCTAATCTTCTCGAAGTGGAAGGTGACTTTGTTTACGATACTGGAGGCCATGAGTTTTGTGTGGTCCACTCGAGAGAGACGCTCGTGGAGACTTTGAATGGCCCCCCAGACGTCTTGCTTCATACTATCGACTGTCTGGTCCGGGCAGAAGGCCAGCTCGTCGAGCCAACAGCCGACGAAATCACGAAATGCTAGGTCTAGGAGATTCTGCAGGGAACCGTCCACTGGCCTTGAGAATACTACTGGGTATTTGTTTGGACGACGACTCGAGGATAGCTTTGGCTCGTATCCTTTCTGAAAATTTGGTGGGATTAACAGAGTCTTCGATGGTTCTTTATATTAATTGATTAATTAATTCTTTCATTCAATTTTCATCTGTGATAATATAATCGAAAAAAATATTTCCTATCACCCACAAAAATATAAATAAAACTCACCATCAACATTGTCCTAAATGTATCCATCTCAACAATAGTTTTGGACGTACCAGCGCCAGTTTGATGCTCCGGAGACAGAGCAATGTGAACAAGAATAAGCACCAGGGGACCAATGCAACAACAGGATATCGATAACAATATGTAAAAGTACAGCCACAACATGTTCTTCCACAGGGAGAATAATGATATGGAGATTAACGCTATTAGAACAGTGACTAGCAGCACCTTGAGATGCTCTGGCTTCCTGGATGAATCCATCATCAAATTTCTATTCACCTGCGTGATCACTATTGCTTTGTCTAACTACTGCGGCATGTGCTGAGCCTCGTTTAACCTGAGCATCAGCATATTCTGGGTGTTTACTGGTGTGACATTGTTGTCACTGAGGCTGTCTGATTGTTGAAGCTTGTCCAGCAGTTTGGAAATGTTAACTCAACTGTTATCAGCACTGACATCATGCTGATTGTGGAGATAAGCAGAATGCAAAGCGTGTTGTTATTTGACAGCTGTCAGTGAACCCTCCCCACACTGATCCCAGGTTCCTCTGGCGTTTGGCGCCACCTGGAGGGGGAGACCGGGATATGAGAATGAATTTTCCTCAAACAGTAATTAACCGGCCGCAACAAAGTGCTGGAGACCATCCAACTTTTGATAATTGTTATTTATCACTCACATTTGTTTATTTTCGAGAATGTCAGTTTCGGCTGAAGGCCTTCGGGCGAATTTCATGAGAAATCAATAAATAATAAACATTACAATTTTCGTATTTTTTGAAGCACCGAAGGCACTCTTTTTTGTTAAATAAATTAGCAATAGAAAGTCCTTAAAAGTTTGATTGTAAAAAAATCTATTCGCTCCTCAATCCTATAGTACAGTATAATATGCGAGGTATCGAAATACATATTTCGAAATGTCGAATGAGCGTATCGCGCGTGTTCGATCTCAGAGTAGTCAATAAAAAGAAACAAGACAAACAGCGATGACATGCGAAATTGCTTAAATGTTGGAATAGAAAGGAAACGCGCAGAACAAGAGCTAATCAACAATTATAAAATACACCAGATTATCCAATTATCTCCACCGCAGGAGTTGGCAGTTAAATTATCACTCAATTCACTCAATGGCGTATGAAATCACTGCATGCATTACAATAAAATACTAAATAAGAAAATACCCAGTGCATTGGAGAATACGAAATTTCTCTTGATCCCCGTGAAATGGCCTTCAACGAGCATCATAAACCATGACGAAAAACAAGAAAACAATGATGTATTTACATGTACTCATGTAATTATTCTGGGTGCATTATTCGTTTTACGACCTGAGAAATTCCACCCCTTATCTTAATGCTGATGGACAGCTAATGGGTGAAAATATTATGATTATAAGGTGTTCGTGATACTTACCAGTGATGCTGTTGTAAATGAGATGTAATTTCAACTTGTACATCGTGAAAAGAACAATTTCAAATGAAATTACGACGAATGTTTCTTTTCTTAATTTTTCCGGATGAGTACTGGTTACTTTTTAGCACAATTGCTATTCATCTGGGGTTAAAATCATACACATGAGGCTTTTGAAACGGGAAATGAACGATTTGGAAAGGTCATGGGAATCCTGAGTGTTTTAATTTTCATGAGAACTCGCGGTAAAAAAAATAATTATTTTTGACAGATAAATAATTATTGATTGTATTGGGTTTGGAGAAGTAGATCATAATGTGATCATAGTTGTCTTCATCATGTTCCTCACGGACCTTCGTGAACGTAATATTCGCTTCTTATTAACAATTTACCCTCGACCCGGGAGAAGTCTCGCAAGAAATGGTCGATCGGGGTAACTTATTAACGACGTAATCAAAGCTTGATTAACCCTGCACTGTATCGATACAGTTCTAGCTAGTTTTCTTTCGCAATCCTGAATATTCCTCGTCTTTTACCCTGCGAGACACAATGGCTCTAATTCTGCCAGTCGTGCTCCTTTATTCTTGCAAATTTGTGACTGGTTTCAACGATTTCCCATCGCTCATGACAGCCAATGCTACGATGGGTACGTTCTATTGACCTCAACATCTTTAGAAAAAAATCGTTTGAAAATTCCTTGAATGTAATGGACAATTGAAAGCGGTCGAAATTTTTCCTACAATTTTTTTCACGCGGGATTTATTTTACCACTCATATTCAATAATATTTTTCAAGTTATCGTGATTGAAAAAACATTCTACGAGAGGAAAATCTTGATAAAAGAGACAGCAATGTTCACACGAGAGGCTTATGAGAAAAGCATCGCAACATTTGCAAGTGCACTTACCAAAATAGCGAGGGAGCGTATGAACATCAGTGGATTATCGATTCATGTGGCTCAGGATATCGGAGCGAATTTAGCTCGAGGTAGATATCATTAACGCTGATATTAGAAAATTGCACGATGTTTCACGCAATAAAAAACTATTTTTTCAACTGATTTGTTGTGTTCCATGTCAGGTAACAATCAGTAATGAATTTTATGTAATTTAACAGATTATACGATTCTTCTCTCGGTAGCGACTTGTCCCTCAACCTGGGAATTATTCACCAGAGCCAAAAGAGAGAAATTAGTGCATTTAGCAATCACTGGTATGTAGAATTGCTCATTTGTGCCCCTGCTATTGCGATCATTCAGTTTTTTTACGTTCACTGAAATATTTTTATAATCAAAATCCTCTCAGTCGCGTTCTGAATTAATTGATAACAGAAAAATTGAAATTTAATTTAAAAAACTGATTTCCAGACCTCGATTGCCCGCGTCTGCCTAAAGACGAAGGTATCAGTATTCCGCTGATCGACCCTGGGGACGAGCTTCCCCAGATATTCTACGACATGAGAATATCCCGCGGACTCGACTGGAAACGAGCCATTTTGTTATTCGACGAGAGTTTCGGTACGAATAATTTCAAACATTTTAATTTAATAACTCTGGTGCATGAGTTAACTAGTGATTTAATTATTTCCCACCCCCCTGGAATTTTACGCGAGATAATTTACCCCAGGGCAGGACTCAGTCGGAAAGGTGGTGCAAGCGTTCTGCAACGAATTACCAAACTCTGGCCTTGGATTAGCCTCGAGCTCCCTGTATTTCCTGAAACGTGGACGATCGGAGATCTCGACGAAGCGGATAATTAAGAAAATTCTCGCAACTTTGCCTCCGAGGAGGCCCATTGACGATCGAATCATTGTTGTCGCTGCTTACAATGTTATTTCATTCATACTAGAGGCCGTGAGTGAGATGATTTTTTAGGCTGGAAAATGTTAGGAATTTTTATTTTAAAATTCATTTCAAAGAGGCTATTGTTTTTTAAGATAATTTTGGAGCGTTTGCTTCCGGTTTTTTCTGCAAAATTCAGGAAAATAAGTAAAATCTACTGATTACCCTCAGGCTAGATCATTGAGGATGCTCGGCACAAGCAGTCAGTGGCTCTTTGTCGTGCCAGACATGGCAAAGTACAACTCTGGGAACGTGACTTATTTGATTGAATTACTTGGAGAAGGTGAAAACATCGCTTTCTTGTATAATGACACGAATTTGCATATCAGGAGTGATCAATCTTGTCGAGTAAGTAATTAAACACTCTTGTTTTTGTACTGCATAGAAGCGGCGATCGACAGAAAAAATCGATTCAATTCCTCCTTTGAGTGCAATTTTTTTCAGGAATTGCTCAAGATGAATATTTTAAGTGGTAAATTAATAAATTGTCGAGAAAAATTGAGTTCTGTTAATTTTTTGTTCGATATATTTTCCACTGGAATCGACCCCGAGCTAATAGAAAGTTCGATAGAAATCGCGTATTTGCGGAATCCTCGAGTGCTTCAGGCATTTTATTTTTACCGTGAGTAGTGCAACATGAGAACTGCACGAGAGAAATTTACATAAAAAATTGATTAAAAAATAGAGGAAAAAACTGAAAAGTGTTACTCTGCTCTGAAATTTCGTCATGTAGCACATCAACATTTGGACGTTACGCGCTACATTCTCAGGCCTTCTTATCACTTTCCACAGCTATTCTCCCCGAAATTTACGGTCATAGAAGTAGATTTTGACAGATACATGTCGTTACATCTTCATGTAAATTTTGTTGACTTTCTCAAGTAAAATTTTCTCCATGTATTCAACAACTGTCCGACCCTAGGTTACCGAATATTTTATTACATGTGACGTTCACGTGGAAAGGGCCCACTTTGTCGCATCTAGTTTTCGAGATACTCACGTTTTTCTCTTCACAACTCTCTTTTAAACCAACGTTAAATTATTCTTTTGATCTTCTATAGCAACGCTGAGTCTCTTATCGGAACCGTTAGAACGAATTTAGAAAATCTGAGACAATAAAATTCTCTATTTTTCCGGACTTTTTGATTTTTTTGTCGCGCATGGATCACACATTATTGATTAATGAGATAATAATTTGTTACAAGTACACGCTAAACATGGGCTATCGCCCATAATTTCATTCCGATTCCATTGTCCTGAATTTTTTCTTGAAGACAGGTGCCACCTGTCACGCCCGAGAGCTGGTGGGTGCCCTCGGAATAGCCCTTGAGAAATCCTTATCAATGGAGATCGAGCTCTACGATCGGGTCACCGAAGAGGAATTCGAAGAGGCCGGTCTGACCAAGTTTGTCAGAAGTCGAAACATCATAAAATATATTCGTGCAAGTATAACAAACAAATACCAAACCACCAAAACGTTAATTTTTTTGCATCAATCCAATCAATAATTAACTAGAAAAATATAAAAAACGTAAATTTTTCCGAACGGACAAGAATTCATTTCTATTCCATAGATTTGCATATACGGTAGTAAAAAATGAATAAAAAGTATTGACAGGCCATAAAATTCAGGATTCGTCAACGCGGAAATAATTAATCCAATGTGATGGGGTGATGAGTGGCTCCATTAAAAATCAAATTTCACTTCAGGATGAACTGTATAATGATACAAAGCCCGGCGGCCGTGGAAGCACCTGCGGCCGGTGTGTAAAGTGGATCGCAGTGTCAGCCTTGACCTGGGGCAATCGGATTGGCTCCGGGGCTGATAGCGAGCCTCACACACTCTTGGAGACCGGTGTGTGGACACCTGATCCCGGTTACCAGTCAAATGACTATCTGTTCCCCCATGCGGTGCATGGCTTTCGTGGCAAGACTCTGCCCGTGGTAACTTATCACGTGAGTTTATTTTCTCAGGTTGAAAAGAAATTGTATATTTTGTTACGAGTGCGGAAAATAAAAATTTGGCCCGTGGGAGAGGATCGCAGGTGTAATCCCACTGGTCAAAAAAATTTTTTTCGCATGAGAATGGCTTCGTACGCTGGCCGAAAAGTTACTTTTTCGGACAGAGATAAAAAATGATTTTGGATTTATTTACTAGAGAGAAAAAAACTTTTCTCAGGTTGTGAACGCTGTAAGAAATTTCATAAATTTTCATTCCAGAACCCGCCCTGGCAGTTTGAAATAACGACAACTCATGAAATTACCGGTAGCACGCACAGTCACTGGGATGGATTTGTCTTTGATGTTTTTCAGGAACTTTCCAAGAGCCTCAATTTCACGTATAAAATCGTTGCTGTTGATGCACCACCTGAAATTATTCTAGCAAAGAGTGTAAGATCACAATAATGAAGGCTATTTAATTTTTTTTATTAGTGATACTCATTTGTTAACAACTCCTAGACATTCATCTGGTTAACAACCAATTAGACAGTTTACAACCATTTTAATAGTACCATTAGTGTATTCATGCGTTTAAAACTCCAGAATCCCCTGAAAGCCGCAATGTCAGCGGCCGAAAAAGTTCCGGAAAAAGTGACTGAACTAGTGCGTTCGAAATCAGTCTTCATAGCAGCATGTGCTTACACAGTTGGCCTTTATCGTAAAGACACAACTATAAATTTCACACTACCCATGACAATACAAACATACGGTTTACTGGCTTCACGACCCAGGCCGTTATCCAGGGCGCTGTTATTCGCCTCACCGTACACCAACGAAGTGAGTGCACATTAATAATCATGAAAATTCCAAGTGTCTGATAATCGCCGATTATAATCGAGAGAATCATTTGTAATTACACGCGGGGAAAAATCCAAACATGAATTACGTTTATGGAACTCCAATTTACTCTCACAACTGTCTTAAATTTATATTAAAAAAAAAATATCCGGATGACGTATTAATTGTAAAAATTTTTTGTTTTCAATTTCCAATTCACCACTTCACTGTCATGAAAAAAAAATTCAAAAAAATAAGATGAAATGTTTAAAAAATACATATGTCTTCCCTTATAGTCATGGGCCCTCCTGATGACGGCGATAATCATGGTGGGTCCGATCCTGTACCTAGTTCACACCTTCAGCCCTCGAACGATCGACGAAAGGGTAAAAAATCCCCACGAGCCAGTGTACATCGGTCTAAGTTCACCATCACGCTGCACGTGGTACATCTACGGTGCTCTCCTCCAACAGGGTGGCATGAACCTCCCCAAGACCGATGGGGCACGATTGATTGTTGGCACGTGGTGGCTAGTCGTGATGGTAGTTGTTGCTACCTACTCCGGAAGTCTCGTGGCATTCCTCACATTTCCAAAGATGGAAGTGCCGATAAGGAATGTCGACGACGTCATTGAGCGTCGAGGTGAAATCACCTGGAGTCTCCCTCAGGACAGTTTCATCGAGGACTTCCTCACCGTCAGCAATGAGGAGGGACTCGTTGATTACCGGCGACTATTGCGAGAGAACGAGCCACACGCACAGACGCATGATACTGTGAGTTATGAGGAACATATTCATGATGTCAAAGGTGGAAAACATGTGGTGATCGACTGGAAGTCGTCATTGATGATTTCCGGGAGGAACGACTACATTGAAACTGGCCGCTGTGCTTTCTCCCTTGGAAGCGACGTTCTGTTTCTTGAGGAACCTATTTCCATGGTCGTACCCTCCGATAGCCCTTACCTCGGGCTCATTAATGTCCAGTGAGTAATTAAAAATACAGGTGATTGTTTTATTAGTTTATTAGATTAATTTGTCTTGCGATTTTATATGATGAATCAATTTATTTGGGTGCAATACGGTTGGTGTCAAATGTTTCGTTAAATAATTAAAAATTGTGCTAAATCAGAACTCTACTTATTATGATTAATTACGAAGGATAATTAGTAAATAAATCGAATCGATTTAGAAAACAAGACGCTCGATGCGGCTCGTGATTTACAGACGAACGAGGAGAGTCGGGAATGTTCAAAGGCGAAAATATCATTAGTTAAGAGTCGTGCGAGCTCCCCCACCCTCAAACGCTTGAAACTAAAATAGACGGGAATTATACCCCAAACGGTACAATTATGTTATAGATTACAAAGGATGCACGAATCAGGATTGATGGACAAGTGGATAGCCAACAGATTTCCAACGCGTGACAGTTGTTCAGACAGTCTAATGGGTAGTTTCGAAGCGGCCAATCATAAAGTAGACCTCGAGGACATGCAGGGAATATTCTTCGTCCTCATTCTGGGATATATCATGGGAACAATGATCCTGGGCTACGAATTTTTCCGACATCATCGACGCGTCGCCAAAGAACGAAAACTGATACAACCGTTTGTCGAATAGTTGTGCACTGATATCGCACCCCAACTTGTGCGGAAATATTACTATTTTAGAAACAATATAACGAAACTATAAACAATTTGTTGTATATTTTTTTAATATATTCTTTACACATTTCGAAAGGTTCGCAACGATTCGCTCGTCTAGAAAGTGACTTCTCGCAGTCGTAGGGAAAGACACCATTTTTATTCCTGAAAAATTTCGAGTGTTATGGGGGCAGTTACCCATCTCATGGAGAGGAAAATTCTTTAAAAGTTAAAACAATATTCGCTAAAAATGAAGGAACAGTGACGAGCTTTTCGAAAAAATATGGAACGTTCAGTGAAAAAATGAGTAATTGTTCCGTAATTTTTACTGAATCCGGCCTTGACTGGCAAATTACGGAACGGGCACATAATTTTTAAACAATTTTTCTCTCCGTGCACTCGTTCAAGGAAGCATAAATAAACAGTAATCTCGGCAGAATTATGAATGAGGTGTAACAATGGTTGATGCCTACCTCGAAGCACTTCTCATTTAAATCGTCGAGCTAATGCGTCAGATTGCTGTAATTCCCGAGTCAAACAAACAGCGCGTGCGAATTGAACACTCCGGGTAAAAGCCAAACGAAATATTACGTAACATTGAAGCATTAACTTCTCTGGTAACTCAAGCGTCTACTGCACCATTCTCCCACCCTCGTTCGATCTGTCACCTCCCCCTTTGCGCCTCTTATACTCCATCGCCTTCATTTTCAACTTCCTAATGAATGAAAAGTCCTTTTAGTCTCGGTTATATTCAACGAGAGTTAACTTAACCATCGGATTCCGTGACGCCCCGTTCTGCGATTGCAGTCGAGAATCGAATATAATGAACGTGTGGCTTGTGATATCCCTATTACGTGAGTTTATAAATAATTAATCAGTTGCCGATTGTTTATCGGAAGAAAGCCAAATCGCTCCGATAGTCCTCATTCTAAATTTACTAAAATTCCACTATAATTCTCTAAACTCCCAGCTAAATCATTTATTGGGAACAATTTTCGGTTGATTTTTAATAATTCAATAAACAGTCTCAAATTTTTTTCAATTATATTTTAAACATTTACTCCAATATAATTATTTTCGTCCTCACACCCCTAACAAAATTTTCGACAGTCCTAAATGTGGCAAAGGGGCGTTCCTGGAGGCCCTCCCTGGGTCCACCCCCCCGACCCCCGGGTCCCCCCGTGGACACCATGACAGACGTGATAAACGACCTCGGGGTTAACCTCCTGGACTGCTACATTTCGCAACCAGGTAACATCGCCTTCTCGCCAACCGGTCTGGCATTCGTCCTGGCAGCCCTGTACGAGGGTTCAGCCGGTCGTACATCGCGACAAATAGCCCAAGTCCTGGCACTGCCGCGCGACCGTCGTATCACCGAGATTGGATTCCGTGACATTCACCGTAGGCTGAGAGTAAGCTGATCGATTTAATTTCCGAACCCACCGAATTACCTTCCTCCATTCTTCTCTTTATTTTACTTCCCAAAGAACCGGGCAATTTTATTCTATTAATTATTAGCTTTCACTTTCAAGAGCTACCTAAACGCCGACGCCTTTCTCGGCGGCCTCACCTTGAATCGCGACGATATCATATTAAGACCGGAGTACGAGGATACCCTGAGGTTTTACGGTTTTGATGTGGCCGATCAGGCTAACATGACGGACAACGGAACAGCCGAGGCTGTCACACCGGCGACAGCGGGGGGACAGACGATTGACAGTGGAAGTACGACTACTGGAGCAACGCCGATGTCAGTGGTGACAGATCCGAGCGGTGCGACAACCTCCCTGATGATGGTGACAGCACCGATGCCTGTGGTGGCACCTGATGTCACAGCTGCCATGGACTCGACCACCAATTCCATGGCGGAAACAATAGCCAGTCCGGGAAGCGCTTCGGGGATGTCCGCGGGCCTCGCCAATACGATGGGCACTGTCCCCACTGGAAATGGGACCGCTGAGGGCCTGACGACGTCGCCCATGCCTCCAGTCGCTGTAAGTACAGAAGGCAGTACTTCTTCTCCAGGAAATGATACTCTTGGAATCGCTGATGCTGTGGCTGGAACTCCATCCGCTGTTCCAACGAGTCCCGCCCCGAACGCGGGAAATAATTCTGGCATGAATACCTCGGAAATTGTCGTTAATGCGACGGACAACGTAACGCCTGTCGCCGCGGTAACGAACGCACAGGGCATGAATAGTTCTGCTGGAGATGATTCCTCTGCCGCACGCTCCGTCGGTCAAACGACTCCCATTAATTTGGGTACAACTGGTAATTCCGTTAATGAGACTGAGGGAAATACCGTCAATTCGACCGTGGAAACTGCGACAGAAGCTTTCTCGCTCGTTGATGTGGCGGAGGGGATGAATCAGTCGGTGGGAATCATCGCGAATGATGAGAATAGGATCAGGAAGAGGAGCATTGGGCACCAGAAGTTTACGATTTATTCAGGTGATTTAATGTCGATTCTTCTGGTGGAGGGAGATCGTTCCTTTTGTGACGGGGATTTATTTGATTGAAGGTGATGGGATTTGGATTGACGATGCCAATGCTTGGCGGGAATACGAGTCGACGGGGCCGGCCGACGATTCGGGTGTAAACGAGGACATGACAGATCTGCAATTTCTTGTCAACGGGTGCGATCCGTCCACTATATCAACTGCCACTTACACAGCTGCTCTACCCTTCGCCTACATCCCCTCACTCCGGGCTTTCGGCGTCGAATTTCCACTTGATGTTGGTGTTATATTTTTTTTAATGCAGAAAAAAATCAATAAGAAATAGAAAATTGTAAAATGCGATTGAATTCGGTTGACACTTGAATTGCTATCGGAAATCACGTCTGTTGAAGCTACCATTCACTTGATATTAGTCATATGATTCAAGGACCCGAGGTACAATGTGATCCTGCTAGTCCCCACCGACGGTGTCACCAGTCGAATCCTGGTGAGGCTCCTCCACGGCAAGACACTCAGGCACATCAGGGCGTCGATGAGGCCCACGTGGGTGAGGGCTACGATTCCCTCCTTCATGCTCCGGGGCTTCATCACCCTGACCCCTTACCTCCAAAAAATGGGGATTAGAGACGCCTTCGAGCCGAGAGCAGCGGACTTGACCCCCATGAGCCCGGACCTGGGGATCTACGCGAGAGATGTGCAACAGAGTATCGGTGTGAACATCAGGAACTACATGAGAGATGGAAGAAACGATAGCACAACCACCTCCACCACAAGTCCTTATCAACGTCCAGGTAATGAAGAAAAAAATCTCACAGTAAAAAAAATCATCTGCCGGAAGAAAAACTGTTCATTTTTTTAAATTTTCATGTTTAATTTACCACTTTTTCAATTTCCAACTATTGAAAGTTCAATTGGTGGCTCTGAAGTAGCGGAAATTATTCGGTCCCAACAGGGAAAAATTCTCCGTTTGTCGGTGAATTGAAAAGGATCTAGAAATACCTTCTGCTTCACGATCGCTTCATTTTTTTGGTAATTCTTCTCCATAATTCTTCCCGCAAAGGGACCCCCAGCTAAATAATTCTTGGTTATTCATTGAGGAATAGCTCGAGGTGAACATTTAGCAACTTGTCATTGTTTCCCGCAATTTGCCGCGATCTAAAGAATTTTCTCAGTATTGTCGTAAAACCCGTGGCATTTAACGGTCGATATCCTGTCACTGAGTCACTGCACAGACCACCAGGATACAAAAGTAGGAAGACCTTGTCTCAATGATGAAGTATTACGAGGACACAAAAGCCGAGTGAATCCCTCCAGGACTTCAATTGGTCTGTTGTCCCTAATGAGCATTCCCAGGTGTATTTTGACACTTTTCGGTCATTAGCATGGGACTAAATCAATTTTCTTAAGTCACCGTTACCGTTATATTTGTTGACAAGTTTCCTCGTCCACTCGATTTTTTTTTCCAGAAAATTATCTGCATAACCGAGAACCAATTCCATTCACTGTGGATCGTCCCTTTCTATTTTTTATTGTCGACACCGAGACCTCTGTAGCCCTCATTGCGGGGAGGATCGATGATCCCCTGAACTCGCGGATCCTCTGAGCGAAAGAAAATGGGAGCGGAAAAGAAGGAGTGAATACAAGTATGTGGGCATTTTTTTTTATTTTAATACCATTGCAAAATTATCAACAAATTAGTATATATCGGCTATTTGTTGTTTTCTACAGTAATTTGTATACAAAAAAGGGGAATCGAGGAGGCAAGACACCGGCTACCTCGTGGGATTCATCAGGGAGATGTATTCATTCGTCACAATTCGCGGAAATAATCCTTTTCTCTCTTGTTCACTAGCTTTGGCGTTCATTCGCATTTTCATTCAATTCGCTGCAACAAATTCATTCATTCGAATACACTCTCAGAGACACGATAATAAAGAATTGATTCTTAACAACTACGCGAATATATTATGAATCCTCGTGATTTGTTTTTTTTTATTTATCTCCACTCGATTGATCGTTAAGTGCTAAATATATTCAATACGCATTAATGATTTGTTCTCTCAATTGTTCATTGTTTTATGTATAATAAGTGTCTGTACAGCCCAACGGGAGTTTGATTCGTGGATTGTCCTTGGAATTTTCATTGATTGGTCTCAGGTGACGTTCTTCAGTATCCAGGGAACAAACTTTGAAATTCTCGTGCAAACACCCGGTAGATTGGCCTCGGCACAGCCGATACCCCAGGATATTATTCCAGCGAGAAAGTAACGACCATCTTTACCACGCACCTGGAGAGGTCCACCAGAGTCACCCTGCAATGGTAAGTAATTCATGAATTTGTCTGTCATAATGATTATCACAAAAAATTAGGTGATCAGCGCACATCAATAGTTTAAATGAAAAATTAAAGTGATACCTGAATTGGATAGTTCCTTACCTGGCACGAGTCGCGTCCTCCATTCTCATACCCAGCGCACAAAAATATATCGGGTATAAATTCATGTCTACCAGCTCTCAAGAACATTGACTTACATCTGTCATTACTCACAATAGGAACAGACACCTGCAAAGAAATGAAATTTAAATTCTCAATATCCCACAAACTGATACTGAACGGTATGTATCGAAGCAATGAAATAATCATGAAGTTGACTCACTTCCTGAAGTACCGAGGGCAATGTACCTCCCTCACTGAGTCTACCCCACCCAGTGACAGTGGCATTTTCACCAACAAGAAGATCATCAGTAGCTGGTAAACATATTGGCGATATGTGAGGGGCAAAAACAAGGGAGCTCTCGAGCCTCACAAGAGCAAGATCGTATTCGTAAGTGAAGAAATTGTATTTGGGATGTACGACCTTCTTAGCAATACCTCTTTCTACGTAAGGCAAGCGCTCCTGTACAGATGAGAAATCGTAATCACCAACCCGGATCCTAATCTGCGAGGTCAGTAAACTGAAAATGAAGGAATGGAGAAAACAAAGTTGTGAAAAAAAATAAATTTGTAGATGTAATGCATTGAATTTTTCTCGGTGAAGATGTTTGAACTTTTCATTTCCTTATTTGTAATGAGAGATGCCTACTCACTCGTCGACGCAGTGTCCTGCAGTTGCGATCCAGTTCTCATTTAGTACAGCACCACCACATCTGTGGGTGCTTGAAAAACCGAAGAATGATGTACGTCTGACAGATACCTGCCATGGCCACCTGCCAAATGGTGCAGCTTTTCCACCAACAATTCGTGTCTCAGGACGAGGAAATAGTGGTGGTACACCACATTGGGCCCTTTCCTTACCGTTGTCGGAATTAGCTGGCACCGCTGATACCGTTGGTACCGATCCCATGGGATTTTTCCTCGTTGTCACTGGCTCAGTCGTCGTCGTTGTCGACACTGTCGTTGATACTGTTGATGGTGGAAGGGTTGGTTTTGTTGTCTTGGGCGTTGATGGAGTTGTTCTAACGACCGTTGTCATCGATGTCGATGGCAACTCCTGATTATTCAAGGGATATATCGTTGTTGCAACAACTCTCGGTGGTTGGGGTGTTCTTCTTCTCGTTGGTTTTGGCCGTGTCAATGATCCAACATCCGCAGTCGTAATATAATGACTCGACGGGATATAATGAGGTTTGCCATATTCTGGTTTGTTCTAAATACGGGAGAAAACGGATCTTTGAGAAAGCGTTAGCCTGCTACATTTGATGGAAAAAAACTACGTAACGTGTTACGCGTGAAGACAAGAGGATGAGGCAAAAAAGGTAATGTAAGAGTTTGATTGAGCGGGAATAGAGTTGGCGCTGTGGATGAAAAAAAAAACGTTATTGTGGATTCAGCGGTGGGAATGAAAAAAAAAAAATAGTCAATTGGATTTGTGTTGAGAATTGGAAAGTATTGGATCGATCGAGCGTTGCGAACTACATGATTTTCATGGTTTAATCGATACACCGGCTGTCGGACTGTGGAACAAGAGGGTCAATGAAATGGGATGAATAAGATGAATGGTGAAAAAAAAATATAATCAGGAGCGTGACAACTCACTTGATGATTCTCATTCCCTGGATGTTTGTCCGAATACTTTTTATTCGTTTCATCGGTATCGCGCTCATCACTCGGCGGCTGTGTCCACGTGTTATCACCCCAAAAACTGATGATTGAGTAGCCGGGACGATTTGAGGAGGAGTGATTTGGATTTTTGTGCTTCGTGACGAAGGCAGGCTCGGTCGTCACGTGCCAGTGGGTTGTCTGACCGAGGGAGGATTCCGTTGATGTACTAAAAATTGATTTTATCGATTTGCCATTGGTTACCAATTAATTCGATACATCAGTGCATCGTTAAATCACCCGAACCCATCTATGAAACACTTCCCATCTATGCCAGTTTTACTTTAATTAACTGTGGGAATATATATATTCTTTAATTCACACTTGAAGCGGAACAAAAAATGTTGTTTTATAACTTGTAAATGGCTTCGACACAGTCATTACTGGTTTTTACAGCCTCATCTCAATGATCCATATTGCATTTACGTAAGCGATCTGCTGAAAGACATTCACCTTGTGTGATCAGTCTGGAGATAGGTAGACTTGGATGTTGTCCATAGTTTACCCGGTTTTTTCTGATCGTGGGGCTTCGATATGAAATTGGGTCTTGTCTCGGTGGATGCCGAGTGGCCGAACATCGTGCCCGGTCGATATGTCGGTGTCTTCGGGCTTGAATAAATGTTTGGTGATGGTGAATTGGTCACCAACCACTGCGCTGGCGGCTTCTCCGTGCGTATTGCATTTACACTCGCTGCGGTGAGCCGATCACCGGATGTCTCCTGTTAAATTTATAAGCAATCGGTCGAGCATTAAATATGGAAGTGTGACAATTGCTCCTAGCGGAGAATCGAGTTTTTTTTTCCTTGCATCGGGACAATTGAATTTGCTGGGGAATTAACCGGGGGAGATCGAGCCAATGAAACTGGAGCGTGATTTACTTTTCTCTCCACTCGCCGATTGAGATGAACCGATAACAATGGAATTAATTATCGTAAGTGGCTCAACGTAATATTCATGGTATCGCGGACTGAAAAATTGAAGAATGTTTCTTCTATCGGGGATGGGATCATTCTGGACGATAGTAAATTGCATTTTCAATAGGATTGTGATAGGTATTCAATAGAAATTCCACTTGTTTTATTTCCAGAAGATATTCAAGCAGTTTAATCTAGTTTATTTGTGATTGTCTCGATGTATTTGTGCTACTCTTCATATTCTCTAAAAATTCCCAAAACATCCACTTACGTTCGTAATGACATTATCCTCCTCCTTCTCACTAGAATAATGTTGATTACTCGCGGGTGGAACTGGTGGAGGTGGTGGGGGTGGTGGTGGAACATTGGAGAACCCCGTTTTCTCAGGTTTATCCCCCTGATACAATTCCCCAGGTCTCATCCGTTGACTTCCCTCGTCCTCGTCGCCCATCTGATTCTTCCCATCGTCCGGCAGCCTAGCCGGTGACGATTGAAAATCATGGGACTGTGGATGAGGCCTCTTGGGCCTGTTAGTGTGACTCCCCGAATGAACAGGCCGAACTGGTCTGGCTGTTGACTGGTGAGTCGATCCACTGATTCCCAATGTTCCCCCAGTATTTAAAGTTGTATCTGATAATCTAGACGGCTCAGCTGTCACTGTCACCGATGATACCGTCGATTCTGCTGATAAAATCAACAGTGGCGATAAACTAGACGACAATTGTTCCACCGTTGTACCCTTATCACTCGCTGTTGTTGCAATCGAACTAATCGTGTCATTCTTGTGTACACAACAACTGCCAAACATAAATGTATCAACGCATACGCCCACGTGTGTACCCTCTGACTTGATGCACTCCCAGACGAACATGCACGTACCCTGTATACTTCCACCAATACTCGGGCCAGGTACACGACAAGGTTTCGGACTTATTTTGTAGCCTGTAAATAATACATCGTGTCACATTGAAATTATTGCCCACTGCATTTAACTGAAATAACCCTGAGGATGATTCATGGAGTCTTTGGAGACTCCATGAGTCAAACTGCGGTCTCATCCTTCAATTATTTTAATTTCCCAGGTATTCTCCCCTGTCTGTAGGGACTTTTACTGGCATCTTGGATGCTTTTTGGGTGGTCCCCCGGATGGAGAACGACAAGGGAGAACATTCGAATAATTTTTCGCTCATTTTTATCCCCTCATCATTTTCAAAATTTAATGGTAATACTGACTGTGACCTCGATTCAACGTGCTCAGAGTCCTGGCGACGCTCGACCACCAGATTATCGTGGCCACGTAACCGATCCACCGCATCCTGGTTCCTAAAACCGTGGGATAAATCAATCAGTGAGTTTTTTAGCTGGAGTGAAAATTAATGATAATAAATAAGATGGAAATTTGCGAATTTTTAGCATGGCCAATGGAGAACCCTCGATAGTGAAGTACTCCACGTGCCATAAACAACCTTTGGCGGTACGCGTAATGTCACGTGTTGGGTGGATGTATGGTGGGAGTATGGGACTTGTGGACTCGGCCAGTCGGGCTTTTGCGATCAAATCGTATGAGCGAGAGAGCCACGAGAGATTTAAGAGACTGCTGGAGGAGGCTGAAGTGAGTATGCATTGGTTGAATCTTTAACTGTGCCCTCCGGCTGCCCATCGTAATTTAATGGGCGTGAATAAAACAGCTGAAACAACAGAGGGTAAAACAACACTCACGACGGTGAGGAACTGAAATTAAATCATTTTTTTTTAGTGGAACACCGGGGAAAATAGGAAATCAGTACCTGTGGTACTGCGATCTGGTAATTTTCACTTGGGAAAATTCGATGATCGATGCGGAGAGAAAGTATTCAAAACTTATCGAATAATTTATGTAATTCCAAATGGAGAATCGGTTTCCGGAAAATTTATACGAAAAATTAGATATTTTTTATTTCTTTTCCATTTATAGTTTGAAAAAATTTAGAAAATTTTTTACCGCCACTAAAAACCATGAAGAAGTATCTTTAATTGATAAATTCATCAATATAATAATTCGTCATAAGGAGTGTAATTTTTACGTGAAATTGCGGATATTTTCCAGAGCATTTTGCAAATTTTTACTGCAACATTTCTCTGTGTGAACATCGCGTCTGGTTCAATTTAATTTGCAATTCAGAATATTCATTTAATTTTCCCTCGATCGCGCACTATATCTGACGAGTGATTTTCGCGTTCCGTTTTTTTCATTTTTTAGTTGCTAAAAAACCGGGGAAATCCCCTGAGAATCCAGGTCTGACCAAACACCAATCAGAACCACTCGCGGGGCAATATTTATTCTCCTCCCCCGGGGGGGCTATCCATCAATATGAATCACTTTACGGACTTGAAAAATACCGCGATTGATTCAATTGAGGTATCGATCGATAAATCCTACCGGTGAGAGTCTCCCCCCACCGCCCCTTCCGCGTCTGCTACCCGCATTCGCTCTACTAATTCCACCCAATTGCCTTATCCCATTTCCACGGATGACAATTTGTCAAACGAGATAACCGACATAATTGCTAGATTCAATTCCCAAGATAATTTCAGCAAATGTCCTGTTGGATAATACAAACGTCTCAATAATCTGAGAATAATCGTATCGCAATTATCTCCCTTGTTTTATTTCACCACTTGTGCTACATATGTGAGTCATTTAATCTCTCGTACAACTGTTTTCCCCTCGAGTTCTCGATGATATTGGAATTCTCAGATGTAATCGAATGGAATCTCATAAAAAATAAATATGACATATATTTTCCACAAAATAAATTGAAATACAAAATCATTTCTATTTGATAAATTGTCGGTCATTTAATTTTGTAACGTTTATACATAACATTTTTATCTGTATATATATATTCATCAGTACAATCATAACATCAATTGTACAGGAAAAAAATTCAGTAGAAATTCGTGAACTCGTGAATTAAAGAATCGCCTTGAAAAATTTAGTCAACAAAATCGTAATTATTCACAAGTAAAAGTTTTTACGTTTTTCTCTGGTAAATTTCATCGAAGTGCTCTCTCCGCGTGCGTCAGTTCACCACATTTTCAAATATACTTTTCAAAATGTAAATTTTTCCAGAATAGGAGGGGAGTGTCGGGGCTCTTGCACAAGACAAGTGAAATTCAGTAGATAAGAGACGAGTATGCTCCGGCAATAGTCTACAACGCACTCACGATCAGAATGACCAATGAGAATTTGTATTTTCCATACGTTTCCCCGTGGGCCTTATGATCCAATGGGATAATACATCGTGTGGCACCTTGCTACGGGGCAATATACCGCGAGGCCTTATCCCTTATGTGTCGGCTACTTAGTACGTGCGGCATTACGGACAGCACACACCGCGAGGAGGTTTTACGGGCGCGGTTGGGTACGCTGGAGAAATATAACGGGAAAAGCGAGAGGGTTATGCGCGCGTGCGGATCTCAGTTGTGCCCGGGCATTTATACACACTGAGAAATGCAGTTGGTTTGTGAAGTTCTGTGTGAGTATAGCCAATTTTTTTATCTCATTTTTCCCCGTGATTCTCCTTTTTTTTTCTCTTCAGCTGGCGTTACAGAGGTGCCGATAAACACACCTCTCAGACCACCGAACTATTTGTATGTGTTACCCTACTACGGTGTCTCGCAACACTGCACCTGACCAGAAAGCCGCAAAATCCTTTATCCAGGTCAATAATTTGACGCACCTCCGACTAAAAAAACAAGCAAAATTGACGCACCCGAAGGGAGTGCAACCACTGGACTCCAGATTTTTTTTTTTATTATCAAGTGGGAGTGGAGTGGGGGAGGGACGGTATGAGAGGTGCGGCGGGTTCCTCGAATTTCTCGGGAACAATTAGAGCTCCTTCACTTCCCTGAAATACATTTCATTACCGACGAATTAACATTCCAACCTGATGGCCCAAATTGTCATCAGCCGTCTCCGGCTCCATCGTCAAATGCCGCATATCTCTCATCGTGTCGTGTGTGTTCGTTTGTTGTACGCAAGATAAAGGAGGAGGAGGAGATGAATGAAAAAAAAAAAACACCTCATGGAAACGCGCACGCGGATGAAAACTGGGCCGGTCGTGGTCTCTTTCGCGGGGCATGTGCACACACGCATTTTATTTTTGCTTTAAAGTCTATTTATTTTTCCTCTTATTTTCTCCTCTCTCGGCATTGAATTCGCATCTCACTTGCACACGCATCGCCCGACCGTATGTGTAGGGGAAAGGGGGAGGGTGGGGAAATACACAACGTGAACAAGAAGTAGGAGGAGGTTGGGATCTTTCTCATCAGGAGGGGTTCGAGGCCACGGCCACCGCAAACAGCCACCGCAATCCAGTGACTGTCGTAAAAAGTGACACATATTTGCCGCGCCGATACCACCTCGAAACAGTACAGGGGGGCCTAAAGGGGTCGATGAGGGGTGAAAGGGGGGAGGAGGAGGAGAAGAGGGGAATCAATTTTTTTTTTCAATCGTTTTAATTTTATTGAATTGACGACATACCCCATATGCGTGTCTCGGAATCCACTTCAGCGCGATCTTTTCATTCCTTCAGGGAAATTCATAACAATTTTAATGTTTAATTTTTTTTTTGGTTTTAACAGCGGTTTTCAGGGTTTTTTTTTAATCGATATCAATTACCACTTGGTAATTCGAGGTTCACTTTCGTTAATATTTTTTTCAACACATTGACACAAATTGTTTATCTCTGACGGTAATTATTGGCAGCACTCAGGTAAATAGGCACTCGTCACGCAAGTGGTGTGAAAATTGTTACCGACATGATGTGTAATTATTGATTATTTAATTATTGAAATTGATTCTGTCAATTATGTCTTGTTACTTGATTGATCGTCAATGATCGGGGTTAATGCTTGACTCGTGTCATCAGGTTGAGTTGATGAGTGTTGGTGGAGTGTTGTGCGTTCATTCCGACCGGCATAACGCCACTGAAGGTACTGACCAAAGAACGCACGAGTATTCCCCGGCTGTAGTTGTCTTCTACCACTCTACACCGGGGCCTTGCCTCCGTTCCTTCCTCAAGCAGTGTGCCTGCGGGGGCCCCCGGTCGCAGACATCGACGAAAGCCACCACACGGCGCCCCGTCACAGTCGAGCTGTTCCACCGTCTTTCGACACTAACTTATTTTCAAATTGTTTTTTTCCCTCTCTTTTTCCATCGCGTTTTAGCCCTGACTCGCTCATTCTCTTCCTCTTCATTACCGTCGTCTTCCTTTCCGATATATCGCGGATTCCAGGGATTCAAGGTCACTGGGGAAAATACGAAAGGGTGTGGGTTAACGGAGGTATCGCTTTTTATTGATAGTATTTTTGCCAGTTTATTTGGCAACTTTTTCGGGGGAAATTGCTGGGAATTGGACCGTATGGAGTTATTCGAATTTATGATGATTGCTGTTTGGGGAATTTGAAAAAAGGGAAATCATGAGATATCGGTAAAAGGACGAGTCATTTTAGGTCAGTGGATTTACAGATGGAGATGAATAAGTTTTTTTACTGTGGCATTGATTTTTGGAATTTCTCGGTTACTATTGGGGCGAGACGAATTGAGTTCTTTCGGAGGTTTCGGGACGTTTCACTGGATCACGGCAAGTTCGGAAAGGCTGATCGATATCGCTCGAGTGAAACTGTAGGGCAAAGTGCCAGATTTTTAGCTAACAGCATTTTTATCGAGATGATTTATCAAATTGTAATTGATTTTTGTATCTTCCTTTCCCACGATTTTCTTTGTAAAAGTTTCAATCAGAAGACTTCTCGAATTTTCAGTGGTAGCACAATCTGATAAAAATACAAAAAAAGTGTAGTTAATGGGAGAGTGAAATTTGATTAAAAAAAAAATTATCAGTTGAAATCATCTGAACAATGTGGAGTAAAAAATAAATTGTCCCGTACTGAGTGAATTTTCACCTCATTTATCTCCCCATCCAGCGCGCATTTTTCTCCACGTCCGACATAAATCCCAGTATTTCCGAAGAACACGAGAGCGAAGAAAAGGAGTAAATCAAAAGAAAAGAGAATAAACGGATAAGACGCCGAACGTACGCACGAAGAGGAAGAGACTCGTTTAATGACCCTGTTTGTGCTTGGCCCCAAAGTTCATCAACATCAGACGCAATGGAAATGCGCCTCCTCAATATTATTCTCCTCCTCCTCCGCCCCCTCCCCCTGCCCCCTAAAATCCGAAGACTCCATTAGCCCAGCGATTGCGAACTCGTCCCAAAAAGGTGAATTAAAAAAAAAAACGACATAATGTACCCAGAATTTTTCCATCGCGCTCCATTTACCCGGAGTTACAAGATGCCGGCGTGATATCGCTCTCAATTTACCCTGTCCCGTTGGCTATAGGTGTAAAGCCGTCAAATGACTGGCAATGGAGAAAAACAAATTGATAAAATATGTATCACTTGTTCCTAATCCGGTAGAATATAGCTTTTGCGAACATAATCGGCGAGAATTCCGCGAGCTGTTGCCTCACGAGGAAGTCCCCCCGGGCGGAGATATTTTCGCCGATAAAATATTTACGTAAGAGTGATCAAAATTAGGGGAATGGAATGGGGGGTGGAAAGTGGTGCCACGAAGCTACGTAAATAATATATATATACAAATTGATGTGGAGGTGCCTTGGAGGTGGTGCGTTATGATTTCGAAAGCGAAAGCAGATTCATAAGCAGCCCTATCTAATACGATGGTACGCAACAGCTGGTGCTTGTCCTCTCTCGTGTGCGAATACTTCACAACGGTCACTAATTTGGTGAAAGTCACACAAATGGCTCCCAGACTCGTTTTGTCGATTTTACACGAGCATTATGGGTAATTGTCATTGTCAAGTAGCTCAGCGAGAGCCAAATCCCTCGGAATTAACTAAATTATTAATGAACGTTTCGAGTAAACGGAATTGATTTTTTGTTTTCATAAATTTTTATTGGTGGGTCTTTTATATTTTTTGTGTGAAAAATATTGGAGCTGGAGTCATGTATTTAAATTTTGCACCCCAAAACCCACACGGTTCCGTGGATTAACTATGTAAATCGCGGTAATTGATCCACATAATTAACGACGAGAACAAGAACAATGAATTTAATTGCTGGTACTGATGATGTTTGACATCGATTAGTGTTTTTGTAGTCTGAAGCGCAACGGATTTCCGACTTTCTTTCGTACATCAGCTCATTCTACGTACATTGGTGAAAGCCGTCGCAATATTCCATTGTAAAATTAAACTCGATTATAAGATTCATTTAGTAAGTTAATTGATTCTATTATTCGCGGGGGACTTAATGAGTTTGTGGGAATTTAATGATTGAAGCGAGGGAAGAGGATGTTTAGATTTGTTTCGCATTCATTGTTCTTTATTACGTTGGTGGGAAGTTTCACCGCGTGGGTCAAGTACAAATTGTCGTGATTTTTTTGGAATAATGACACGGCTTTAATGAAGTTTCAGTTATTTTTGATGTGTGATTTCCTTCTGATTGAAAACTGTTGGGTATTATTGTAGAATATCCCAGGATGATTCGGTGTATAATTTATTCAGTTTCGTTTGCTAAAAATATTCATTTTCAAATGACCCACAAATGAATCACTCAATCTGCCTCTAAATTGAAAGTTTAAGGTTTAAAAATTCACCTGCAAACTCAATGAAAATAACAGAGTATCCGTGATTCGAACTTTCACCCTAAAGGTCAGGTAGAAATTCCAGAATGTCTAATTACTAATTAATGTGATAAATCCGTTGATTTTTGAAAAGTTAAAAGTTCCACTAAAAGCTTTCACAAATGTGCCTCAAAATATTCCGAAAATTCAAATAAATTTCACAAGTAATTTTCACGAGAATCAGTAGCCCAAGTCTCTATTAAAATTTATGTACTCATTAATCATGAATGACAGACACGAATTTGAAATTGGCCGCATAAATTCTCGTCAAGTCTCACTGAATGAAAAAGAGCGATTCACCTATCAATTAAATTCCAATAAATGTTGAACATTGATAATATTATCTGCTGAATGTAATTTGAATCGACGGTGACTAGCTGATTGAGATGCATTAAAAGCGTGAGCGTCGCGCGACCATTCCGCTCCGAATCAAAGGAAAGAAAAACGAAAAGATTATAATCAGTGACAGATGATACTTGTTGGATACACGATGTACTCGAGTCCAATCTATCCTGGATTTCATCTACCCATACGGAAAATAAAAATTTGAATTCTTTTTTTGTGGGTCATGAGAATGGTTGGGATTTGAGAAATTCAGGCGATCGCTCAATTTGTCAAATATGAGAGACTCTGATTATAATAAATCGCCCACATAAATTAGAAATTTCCTGTGTACTTTCCTATCAAATCTGAAGCGACTCCTCCTTATCCCCCCAGATCGAGAAAAATGATCAGTCAAAATTAGTTAACGCGAGTTCGCATAACGATTGCGAAAGTGATCAGAAAAATTTAAGTCTCGGTATCGCAATTTTCGAGTGACAATTCTGGTGAAAAGTACGGCCTGACGATTGGAATCCGCTTACCAATGAAATTTGAAAATTAATAAAACATGGTGACCCGCAATATCCGTCAACCCAGTTGAATTTTTTATTTCTCCGGTTAGCGAGCCAATGGCAATTAAAGGAGCACGCGCTGCGGCATTTTCCTCGCGAGGTGACCGATCTAGGGTTAAACATGAAAGAGCTGAGACACCACAAATTACCTACATAAATTACAAATTCCATAAACAATTTAATATCTTATCCAATTAGGAATCCCATGAAAAATTGAAGTGCAATTATGAATTTCATTTGAATAGATCCAGCCTTACCATGACTCCAATCCAAATTCCCCTCCCATTTCCATCCCATACCAAAAACCTTTGAATATAAAAAAAAAATATTCAGAAATTCCCCCCGACTTCATTAACATTGTTGGACAATCCAAGTTTCACTTGAACTGTCAGTAGTAATTACCTCAATAGACAGACCATAAATACTCCTTCGAATCTCTAAAAATCTCCAGAAAAATCATCATTTGCATGTGCCATTCTACCCAAGAGAACCCTCGCAAGTCACGAATTACCACCATAAATACCGAATCATAAGGAATCTCCCAGCAATAGTGCATTAAATTCCAAGAAATCTTCACAATAGATATTATCCTCCAGGTGTACGAATCGTCAGCACGAATCGTCTCCATTATTTTCCTGGCAATAACAAAAGAAAAACAGATATAAAAATTAATGAAAGATGAGACTCGCTGGTTGCCCCGTGTACTTGAGATTTCGCTTCTCGCCTCCTTGAATGCTACGTGTGTGCGACTGGCATCGCTCTTCAAGTGGGTCACCTGTGCGTTTGTAGCATCGGGCCTGATGGTGGTGGCTGCCTCCTTCGTTTGATAAAACCCATGCCCGAGGAGAGCCCGTTTTACCTCGAATCGACTTCTACCGCATTACGGAAAGAAACGCAAGCAAATCCCCCCCTCTCCCCCTCCCCACAACATCCATTATTATATCCACGATGGGTACCTCAATGACGTGTGTTCAGGTACTCGTTGAAGAATGCAACGGGCGCGCGTGCTTTACCCATACTCCCTGCTGACAATCTTCACGTTTTGTCAACACACTTCCGCTGACCCTTTCCACAGAACGGTCTCTCATTCCATTACACGATAATTATACGTTGGTGAAATTTAGGTAAAACGTGTGTTAACGTTTACTCAAAAAATAGAACGCGCTCCTCCTTTCTTTTTTTTTTTTTAGTACTCAAACTGTCTTGTTTGTCATCGTCAATTACGAATGCATCTCAATGTCAACGATATTGAGAAGTAATTTTGGATAACTTCCTGTGTCATGGAGAGAGGTGTCTGGTGATGATTACGGGATAATTTAATTTTTAGTATCGTCTTAATTTGTTTTTGAGAAAAATTTGACGGGATAAATTTTGTATTTTAAAGAGCGGAACTCAGTCTTGAACATTTTTAGTACTCGGAGGGTTCTGCTTGTCATTGTCAATGAGAAATCTATTTCAATGCCAACGCAATTTCGGGGATAATTTTGGGGGATTTTATGGGTCACGGAGAAATGTTTGGTAATGATTACGTGATACTGGAAGCAAAATTTAATTTTCATTGTTGTGAGGATTATATAAACTCGGCCTGTAGATGAGGTGATGAATTATGTGAATTAGTGAGACACTCAGCTCTCTTTTTAATAAGTATATGTAAAGTCGCTAGAAAATTTCAGGCAAAACAATTCCCCTTCCGCAATTAATTCATAATTATTTTCTTCATGGAATGAATAATGAATCTTTGAAGAGGACTGAACGATTATGTAAATACGTGACAAGAGTGACAGGCCAGCTCTTCACGCCAATAAATAAATTACCAGAAATTCCACAAACGATATGATCTAGGATCGAATTAAAATTGACCCCAAAATTGAATTCCTCAATTGTGTTACTTTCTCCCAATTATCCCCAATTACACATCCCCCCAAATTATTATTTATATTCGAGAATCTCCCCAAAAACATAGTTGCCCAATGCAGCCCCACTCATTACAGGAGAAAACAATCTCTCGAATAAATTGCAGTGTCCAAGGCCGAAATCACTGGGTATGAACTTCTCGGTACATCATATTTCCTCTTCACGTTAAGCCGAATGCTCGAAACAATTTAATTTAATCCCCCGTGTTACCTTTTTTTTTCAGGTCAGAAGCAACAGACGGGCGGCAATATTTATCAGTATCGCGAGGGGGCCCCACGGAGACGGGGAGAGGAGGCCCAATTAAATGTAGCCGGATGAAGAATGCGATTCGTTCGTTCCGTTCTGGATATCTCTCTCCGCGAGGAGAAGCCACTTCGTTGAAATAAGTGCACAATGTATGTGGCTGTCAGGACGAATAAATTCAATGTTCTTTTTTATTTTCACTGCCTCCTCAATTTTTTTTCCTTCCTCTCGTTTCATTCGGACAGTCACGCAGAAGAATTGGGGATTTGTTTGAGTTCAGAGACACATAAAGTTCCTTCACCCCCTTCGTCGCGCGACGATGAGAAGCATCGCGGATGAAAAGAAAAAAAAAAGACAAATCAAAAGGAGAAATGATGGAAAGGCCCGGGGAGAAAGACCCACAGGGGCAAGGAGGGGGAGGGAGAGACGCGAGGGGGCCAGATGCGATCGTCAAAATGTCTCGCGTGCATCCGAGTAATTTAAAAAAGTAATCACTGTAATTGCAGGTTGTGGTGGTGGTCTTCAACTCAAGAGAAAACAAAATGAGAATAAAATAAAACTGAGAATGAGATGAGGCCATGTGGGTATCGCGTTGCCCGATTAGCGATATGATAGTTTGCAAATCGTTTCCACTCACGTAATACAGTGCAGGGAGTCCCACAACGCGCTGTGAATTTTCATTTTTTTTTTATTCTCTCCCTCCCTCGTGTCCTTTCCTTATCGCCACGGTTTTTCATTTCTTCCGAAGAAATGCTTAACAATGCCGAGTGCAAGTGAAAGTTTTTGTAAGGCCGTTCAAGCATCTGCCAGAAAGGACATTCACCCGCGTTGGCGCATAAAATGGCAATTTTTCTTTTTCTTTCTATCAATTTATTTATTTCCACTGGATTTCCAAATGCCTCGACCATTTTACCGATTTTATTGTGGTATTGATGACTCGTCAGTGTCTCGTAATTCAAGCCCATAGTCCGAACCGTTGCATCGATTCCTCCGCACACCGCTCGTAAATTAATGAAGTCTGTGTGTGACATGCCGCCTTGGGTGACCCCCCCTCCTCCCTACCTCCCTCCACCTCCCCCGCCTACTTCTCCTCGCGCTGTCCACGGGACACTTCCGGTAACTGGTATAGCATTCGAGATTCACTGGGCAATCACGAATGGCGGTTTGACACTTGAGAAGTGAATAGAGGGGAAGTACCAGCGGTGGAGTCGGGGTGGGATCATGTTGTTTGATTTTGGAATTAGTTTTTGGGGAAGAAAAATTTCTATTGAAAAACTATAAGAGACTGGGACAAGATCGTTAATTGAGATTATTATTTTATTGATTTAACAATATTCTGGTCAAGTTGGTAATGCAGTTTTGCGGATTTAAATGAAGAATTCTTGGAGGGAACACGACTCGAAAAATTTAAGTAGTTACAGACGTTCCGTTTCCCTTAAATGAATTTGGCAGCTGCTGCCTAGTGACAAATGGAAATTAATTTGATTGTTATCATCGAAACTAATGAATTTCTCTCCACATTAGAAAATTTCTCTCTCAGTCCATCGCTTCCCCCAATTTCGAGGCTCTGGGGCCTCGTTAAGGCCCGGACTTGGATAACACAATGCACGTCTCGTTAGCCATTTGGGGTAATCCCTCTGGTAACCGAAAATTCCCTGTCCCCGACATTTCGATGTAAAAACAATGGACCGAGGAAAAAAGGACAGATGAGGGCGAAAAAAATGTGGATGAAACGTACGTACAACTGGGTCATATACCTCAGTGCACCTTGATGGCCATTGCCCGACGCATGCCACAACTCGCTGATGCATTCGGCTCGATTTCTTCTCGCAATTATCCTCGCTCGCCTGCAAGTTCTCTGGGGCCACTTGGGTGCCCATTGGAAGGAGGTAGATATATCCCCCTTCATTTTTCACTCGTCTGTCGGTGGCTTCTTTGCCCAACGGAGCCAACGGCACGGCATGGCACGCTCGCCTTCCTCCTTTACTCCTTCCTCTCCCTCCCCCTCGCGACAGATTTTTTTTCTCTCCTCTCTCTCTCGCGGCTTTTTCTGCCCGTGTGAATGTCCTTCAGTTTTTTACTTACTTTGGGATTTTCGGGTCATACGTGGCTTGAATTTTCCCGATCGAAGGGTTAACAAATACAGTGGAAAAACTAGTCGTCGTAATTAAGACAATTTAGGGCCATTGTTTAAGATGTCTGGTTACAGACTTCATAATGATACTGCAATTGATGATAATTAATTACTGCCATAATTGTTTTCAGAAAATTTGATTATCGTCTTTGCAGACGCAGTCGATCTGCTGTGCAAATCAGGGGAAAAAGACCGCTCTGGTACGGCAAACCCTCCAGGTCGATATGAATTTTTTTTGCGGATGAACTTGTGGGAAAATTAGGTAAATTATGTGGATGAATGACATTTAATTTCATTTGTAATGGAAAAATATAATTTTATTATCGAAAAACAAATAAATACTGACCAGATATCTGTATCAGTGGCCTGTGTCAACGGCCTAAATCCTGACCCAGTCCAAATTCCAATCCGACTAAATACAATTTCATCAAACAATTTGTCATATTTTCAATCGATAATTCCGGAACAGTTAGTTATGATGTATCTGTGACAACATCCACCAAGAATGTGAAATATTTATTGTGGCTGCTATCTCCGAAAAAAAATCGAATGAACCAGTAATGATTAATCGTTCTGATTTTACATTTCCAATCGACATAAAATACCTGTTTATTTTCTTTTTTAATTTAATCGCCCTTCAAGTGCCCTAAAAATCTCATTATGTGGTTTATGTGTCCTGCGGTGCAGCCAATGTCCTCTTTCTCTCTGAGCCAAAACATATCGCCCCCTTCTTTATTTTTCATTCTTGACGGGGGTTTTGGTGGTTATTCGATAATCCTCAGTGGAGGATTATTGATGTGGTCGTCCACCCGGCCGATTAATCTCCCCTGGATTCTTTTCTCCAGACTGTTATGTATGAGATGAGGCTGCAGGGACTTCGTATATCTTCTCAATGAGAATATCGTGAGGTTTCAAGAGGGTGGGGCCGCAGAGGGGGAGGAGATGAGTCCGCGTGAGATTTTTTTCGCAACAAAGGAGCCAAGGAAATGACGCATGGGTGTATGCAAATAATATATTGATTTTTATTTCCTTGTCATGTGTCGGAAATGAAGATGGAGATACCGAGGATTACACGGGGAGAAATTATCAAAAAATTCCAGTCATGGCACTGGAAATTTGACTGAGTTGAACCCGTTTTCCCCTGAACAATTTTCGAAAACTTCCAAAAATTCATCTCAACAACATTCGGATTTTTTATAATTGAGGGATTAAAATTTTTTTCCAGTATTAGTTCGAGACTTTTTAAAAACAAATTTTCTCTGCAGATCGATTGCGGCAGATCTATAATTGCTTTTTGAAATATTAAATTGATTGGAATTGGAGAATTTTAAAGTGATGCATTTTGAAGGAGAGGGGGAACTATATGAAAAAATTATATAAATTTTTAAACTAAAAACATTACTACTACTTGTGGTGGGCCTGGGCGAGTCGGGACTGAAAATAAATCGCCTGGTGCGCTTTTACATTTTCACTGGGTCTAGACCGAACGCGGGGTGGGTCACGAACCCCAGGGTTCCGACAGACACCTTCCCCCGGGATAGATTATTCCGCTGCGCAAGTAGAGGTGACTGGGAAACTGGGGTATTTAAATAAAAAGGAAATTGAGGGATCTTGAGATCTGTTGCTCTCACATTTAACAGGTGGCAAGTACCTACTCCCATTTGAAAATTCAAATGACCCAGTTTATTGTCTAAATGTCAACGTGAAGGTATTCGAAATATCACGTGGACGTGATGGGCCATGAAATTCATAGAACGTCGACGAGTTGTAGAAAAAATGTTAATTATTGTAGGAAAATTAACATAAAATCAGAAATATTCTGGGAAGTGTTGAAAATGAAATTTTCTAGTTTTTTATTTAAAGAATGGGGATTTAAAAAAAAGGGTGATAGGGTAGGTGTAACTAGCGACCTCTGTGAGGTGTGGGAGAAACTCTCCTGCTTGTAGGGTAAGTGGCGGTGCAAATGGAAAAAAAAATTATGTACATAATTGTACATTGTTAATACATCATTATACATGCATTGATTTTATTTATCGCCCGTAGATAATTAATAATCATCATTTTAACGTCACCCATTATGTTGGCCAGAAAAAAAAAAAATCAACTTTTTCAATCCACTATAACTAGTTTTGTCAAAAATTATTTGTAGATTGTTTGGTCATTTGTACATACCCCAGTCATCGAATACAATCAAATAAAAAGTCTGATTACACCCCATTAGAATTTATTATCGACGGTGACGCCTCTCACTGCGGGGCCAGTACATGGGCTGATGCCCATGTGAATACTAACCCCGAGGGTGAGAGGCGCCACCGTCGATAATAAAATTAGAGTGGGGAGTAATCACAATTGTTATTTGATTTTTCGGATGATTAGGGTATTTACAAATGAACAAACCTTTATATTTGTTATCTACAAACGATTCCCTATAAACCTAGCTACAGTTCAATTTAAAAAGTTGATTTTTCATTGTTTTCGGCCAACATCATCAGTGAAATTAAAATGTCTGGTATCAATTATCCATGAAGCTACAAACAAAATGAATTGATGTACAATGATGCACTAATTATACACAATTACGTACATTAGTTATTTTTTCCGTTTACACTTTCTTCCTGGCTAAGTACATTGTGGTCCCCATTAAGGTCGCCTGTCTACGCGTAACTCACCGATTAGCATTTCAATTCGTGATTGTTCGATAAGTGGTGGCGTTTTCACCCAAGAAATTTTGGTAGAATAAATTTGAATGATAGACTGGAGGATACGTGCGTGCACACTGGGGAGACAGAAAAAGCGAGACTGATTCCCACGTCGAGACGTCATATTTTGTTTTCCTCATATGCCTGTGGAAGTTGTGAATAACACAGAAAAATGCGTTTTTCATCGTTTTATGTGGTGATTCTCGGTATTCTTGGAGCCGTGGGAGCTGAATCGGCCGAATGGAACACCAAAGACTTCATGAAAAGGGAGCATTCCCTCATCAGGCCCTATCAAGGTAAGTTTTATCCAGGATTCAACGACGTATCTCTGATTGTTCCACCAAAATGCCTACCAAACACATATCAGTGTTTTGGAGGTTAGGAGCGTTCCAAAAACTGGCTTACGTGGCTTTGTCCTGCTATTAGACTAGCCACGACTAGGGTTCCATAACTCATGATCCCTTGTGACCTTTCATTCGTCACTGCATCGTAAAATGATTGCATTTACGTTCCTTATCGCTTCTTGCAGGCATGGGAATGACCATACCCTCCTGGGACTTTATGGGAAGCACTATGGTGACCAATGACTACATCAGACTCACAGCAGACTTGCAGAGCCAACAGGGAGCCCTGTGGAACTCGGTGGTAGGTTATTGGGGATGAATGAAACCCCTCAAGGGTCGCCGGACACTTTTTTCATCCGAATTTTTTTTCAGCCGTGTAATGTTCGCAACTGGGAGGTACAGATCCATTTCAAAGTCCATGGAAAGGGTCGGGACCTCTATGGGGATGGTTTCGCGATATGGTATGCAAAGGATAAAATGCAGACTGGACCTGTTTTTGGAAATCAGGACTTTTTCCAGGGGCTGGCGGTGATTTTGGACACTTACAGCAACCATAACGGACCTCACAATGTATGTTATTATTTTTTCATTATTCATTCAGAGATGTAATAGATCATAATGAATGTGTACATCTCATTGAACATTTGTAATAGAAAGAGACGACTGAAAACAAGATAACTGATTTTTTTTATGGTGAGTGTTATCCACTTGCTGAGGAAATGGAACCATTATTTTTTCGTGCTAATTGATTGGATATTTATAAAAATTACGTGAAGGTTATTCTGTCCAGTTAATTTTGGAAATATTCAACCAAATCTTACGTTGTAAAGAATTAACTTTTCCAAAGACCTCTCAGAATTTCCTCAGCAACGTTGGAAAATCTCATTACTTCAGTGATTTATAACGGTGCGGGGCCTTTTATTCAATACCGTATGAGTAGCTAGAAAAGGCTATCCCGCTCTAATCATGTTCACAAAAATTGTAAGAATTTCCTTTCAATTCCAAGGCATTTTAAGAATGCTGATCGTCTAATGAGATTGCTTCATCGCGTTACTGATTCGCATTTATGTTCCCATTTGCAGCATCAGCATCCCTATATCTCAGCAATGGTGAACAACGGTTCTCTCCATTACGACCACGACAGGGACGGCACCCACACACAATTAGCCGGATGTGAAGCGAAATTCCGGAATCTTGACCATGATACGCACATTGCTATGCGATACGAGGGGGATACACTCAGTGGTAAGCAATGAAAAACATTGATCTATTGTATTCGTAGGGTAAATATTGATTGCAATGTCGTGGATTGATAATTAGTCGTGCCTGGAAGGCATGACGGCAAGCCGAATAGAAAGAAATTAATTTCCTTATTTTAGAGTTATTCACTTCATTTCATTTTTAATTTTGCCTTTCATTCCTGACTTTTATTAATTGAACAGAAATGATTTTAAAAAATGGTTCATTCGAAATTCTACAGGTGCATTGAAAAATTTACTGACGTCCGATCATAAGAATAAAAAAATTACGTGTCTACATAAAAAATAATTTTATGAGTGAATTAATAAATCAATCCCGCGACCTTTCTATATTATCAGCTGGCAATCGCCTTGAAAAGTAAATAATATCCTAAATTCATCTTGCCCGAATTTTCCTAAATCGCAATTCACAGGTGAGGAATATTAAACAAAAATAACCAGCAGCATAAATTAATTTCCAAATTGAAAGGAAGAGAAAATATGAGAAACGGATGACCCCACTAATAACCCAGTAACACCGGTGTCGTTCAAAAAAATTATGACTCTGAGAAAATGAATTCTATTCACGGTTCTTAAGTCCAGGTGGCTCGTTAACTCCTCTCGCTATCGTTAAATTCTTAATAGGTTTTAATCAGCTGATTAATTGGCAGAACAGCTGTGAGACAGCCTCGATATTATTTGATGGGCCATCAAAACTTGAGTTATTCATGTTTATCGTTGTTGGAATTGTCCGGGGTTTAGTGACATGCAATTTTCGTGATTTCAGTATCAACAGACATTGATAATAAAGCGACTTGGAAGCCATGTTTCACGGTCAGTGGTCTTAAATTACCGACTGGATATTACTTTGGTGTGACAGCCACAACTGGGGACCTCTCTGATAATCATGATATAGTTTCTATTCGTTTGTTCGAGTTGGATTTACCAAACGATGTGAGTATAATTACTTTCAAATAAATGTGTAGAACAAAATTTTGAATCAAATTTTTAAACATTCTTCTCTATTAAACATCAGAATTGGTATTATATTCGTCCTATTTTCTTTTCAAAGAATGCTTTCCTTCAAAAATTTTTCTAATGAAACTTGACCATATTCATTTGTCTGACATTAAATTTATCATCACGTACTTCTAAATTGGCATTGTGGACACCGACACAGACTTGAAAATTTAATTTTCTGACTTTCCCCTTAGCCAAAAGACACAGAAGACAGGTCCAACATAATCCCCTCAGCAACGTTCTTCGAGTCCCCGAGGGATCACGTAGACGATCCAAAGCCCTCGTCCCTCAGTGGAATAAAAATATTCTTGCTGATGTTGGTTGCTGCACTGGCTCTCATCGCCTGCGTTATTATCGGAGTTATGTTCTACCAGAAGCACCAGGAAAACAGTCGAAAAAGATTCTACTGATGATTCAATAATCCATTTATCCGACAAAATCACTGATCGATAGTTATGACATTTTTTCGAAATTACCCGCATGCGAATGAGTGAATGTATGAATTGTTTGTTTGTCGAGTTATTAATTTTAGATATTGAGAGGATCTACAGACTCAGCTAACTGAATGTAGATAAACTCAGTGAATGTGTAAAATATTTAAACGTGAAATCTTTTGTAATTCCTCTCATCCGGGCTTTCTCAGTAATCTGATGTGTCATAAAATAATTAAATGCATAATTGAGTGCAAAAACCTGGGCTCTTCCTTTCCTTCAACGCCCACTGGAAATTATAAGATTTTTTTTGTAGTCCGTGGTTTACAAGTAGTTCAGCATCTAGGGAAGTCATTAGATTTTAATTAATACTCCTCTGGTGTCCGGTGATAAAAATCATCACACGAGGTGACACTCGCAATTTTATTTTTTTATGTTTGAGGAATTAGACTAAACGAAGCTATTACCAAGTAATCAATTTCCATTGGTTCTGCTCCAATTGCTATCCATCGATTTTATCTTTTTATTTATAAAAATGAATTAACTATGAGTAATCCATATCAGTCACGTCAGGTACATCGATGAAGCATAAACACCGATTTTATATTTGTAAAAGTGTAAATAAACTAAAATCAATTCTCCGTCTGATAATAATGATGGGAGATACTGACTGATTTGAGGATTTTACCTCTTCGACTCATCCCGGAAGCAATAAACTTTTAAAAATAGCCACGAGATATGTGAATCAGTTAAGTGACCGATGTATATTATTATACAAATATAAATAAAGCGTAATGCCTGTACAAATGTTTTATCGATCGAAATGCCAAATAAACGATTATTCAAGAACGAAAAATGTGTGTAATTGGTGTTGTGTTGGTGCATAGATATTCTTCGAAACCTGTTTTCAAATTGCAAAAGTACTTTGAAATATCACCAAAATAATTACGAATGAAAAGAGGCAATTGTTCGAAATGAAAATATATTTCGTGAATATAAAAATAATCCTTCATTTACAAATGTCATGTGATTTCGAAATAAACCGTAATCAATAGTTACATCAGACTGCACTAAAGTTTTCACTGAAATTTTCACCTAAAAATAATAAAAAATATATGACTAATTCTTAGACTCTTGACTCAATCACGAGATCTAAGATTGGCACATCGAAATGGTTTTCTACGTTGGATCGAAAATCCACTTGGGATTACCAGCGGGAAAAATAATACTATTTTTATTCACTTAACTCTCCCATTCTTACAAGGCACATTCGACTCTGGAATGAATTTTTCAACTTTACTCATGTCAATTCATTAATCCAGACAGCTACATAAACATCGATAGCACCTAGTTTTTTTCATCTTTTTTTATAAACTAATTACAAGTAAGAAAAATATTTTACGCACATACTATGAACATGTGCCAATCTAGTGAGGTACTGGATGATTAATTAAGTAATTAAGGGTGATGTGTGTCATGCTACAGGGGAGATAGCTCACAACGACAATACATGATCTACATTGAATAGGAGAGATTTCCTGCATTAAAATCGAGTTTCGATAAATGACATTTTACGGAAAAAATTCAGAGTTGTTAATTTGTTAGATGTACTTTTCCCGATTTCTTCCGACATCACTAATGTCTCCATCACTTGAAAACGACTAAAGGATTCAATACGAAATTCAAAACAGTCTTGATCCCGAGAACAAATGTCCGAGTAACGACCCCAATAGAGATCCTGCTCCCCCTCTCTCGTTTGGTCGCTTGAAGATGAATCACATGACAAGCACTGCAGGAGACCTCCTCGAGTCTAACCCGAGGTTTGGCTCCCCCTAGTAACGCCTCCCCCTCTGCCCCGTCATTCGAGAGGGTCCCAGAGAACTGTATCTTATCTCCAGGATAAATATTCAAACTGAAATTCATAAACGAGTGATCGGCCTGGAGAACGATCTCTGCATTGCTTCCCCAGAGTCCATTCTTCATCTTCACATAGATCTCGAAGTGGTATCGGTTCCAGTTGGTAACCAGGCACTTCCTGGCCTGCGTCTTTCTGATCATATCGCAGGTGCTCTTGTTGATATCCCCCCCTCGACAGAGATGCTCACCTACCGGTTCTCCGAAGACGCAACTGAGTCTGTCCTCGATGCCCTCAGGGAGCCTCCTCAGCAGCCCAGCAATGCTGTTCTCAACAGTCTTCACCCTCACATTGGTAACATATCCCTCCCAGGAGACATTGATGCCCTCCAGCTGTGCACACTGCACCTGCACCTGAGCCTTTGACGAAAGTTCTTCCCAGGCGGGCTGATGACAGTGATTCTGGTACTGCTCCCACGTGAGCATGGATGCCCCAGGAATCCCCGCAATCCCCTCACTGCTCTCCATACTCTTATACTCAAGGATGACAGGCCAACAGAGAAAAATTCCAGCAAGAGCCCCCAGAAACACCTGAACGTACGTGATGATCCAATTGAACCTGGAGCCCCTGATTTTCTTCAGGTACCATGCAGCAAAGAACGGTAGCCCCCCCACAGCCACAGTAATTCCAACTTTCATGGCAACATCACTGTCCGACAGATACCTGGCAGCAGCTACAATGGGCAGAAGAACCGAAGCAAGTCCAGCGATGGGTAAAAAGAGAACCATTCCAACAAGTGCCAAAGCCCCCCTGATCAATCCATACCAAGTGGCTCCTTGAGAGCTCAGAATGGCGATCTGCCACCAGCTGAGGGTGACGCAGTGGGGTATGAGTGTCCTGTAAGTGCCTTTCCAACTGTCCCTCCCCGCCATCTTAGCAAAGACTCCAGGAATCAGGAGGTAAAAAACAGCCCGGAAATTCAAGCAGAATTCAATGCCATTTCCAACGACGTAGGAAGCAAACGTGGGAACCCTTATGTCGAGGAATCTCCAGGTCTGAGCGACGACTATGTCAGTTTCGTATGGATACTTAGCGAGTACATGTACAGCAAAGCTGATGAGCGCCAGAAAGTCTGGAAGCTTCGATGAGTCCTTCCAACCGAAGTTGTAAAGAGTTGCCAAAGTGAGAACAAAAGCGATGATCGTAAATTCAGATTGGGGAGTCCACTGGTGTGCGATAATGGGGTAGATCATAAGATTCACCAAAAGGGCGAGGAAAAAGTGGCCATAGGGTTTGAGATTATTCCTGCAGAACTGATACTCAGCCTCATCAGCATTGAGATTTCCCCCTGAGTAGCTGATGAAGAGACCAGACCAGTTACGAAAATCGTGGAGTTCACGTTTGCTCTGGAGCATCTGAAATGTCGCCACCACCATGACGATGAACGAGAGGTAGTAGATGATCATTGGCACAAAGAGGACTAGACTCTCAGTACCGAAGAGAGAGTAAATGATGAGGAGAATTAGGGTCTGGAGGTTAGAGGTGAAGAAGGACTTAGCGTACGTTCCACCGCGTCTTCCAATTCTCTCGACAATCCACTCCCAAAGCCACTTGAGGGATTCCAGGGGGTGGACAAATGGTCGCTGTAGTAATGGCACATTCTCAAGCTCCATCCGAGTCTGGTTCACCAGGCAGAGAGCTCTTGACACTGTCGGGAGCAGGCCACGGGCGTAGCTGGTCGCTGCGGAGACGAGTGCTGCTTCAGTTATCTTTTCACCCTGATGATCAAAGCTCTCGGGATACTCCAGTGATTTGTGGCTTGTCTCGTCGCCTCCGCTGCTCTCGGAGGTGCCCTCAGAGTGGAGGGAGTCCTCGTCGGAATCCCTTCGTTGCCTGTCACGGATTGCACGCAATTGCCGCCTCAGCTGGTCCATCGTGACAAAGTCCTCACCGTTTGAGAGACTCGAGAATAATTCACGCGCCGCACGTCTCGCGAGCTTCTCATCCTGCGGCATCTCGAGGCAACTCTTTGCGTCGTAGTAGTTGTGCTCGGTTATCCCGTGACCTGTTTCCAGGCATTTTTTAAGGATTTCCGTTGCCTCAATGTTGCCCTGCTCGGAGGCCTTTGTGAGCCAGTACACACCGAGCTTTGCGTTCTCCTCTTTGTCTACGTCGCGCTCTTGAAGGGAAAGTGACTATGGTAATATTATTTTTTTATCAGTAACTATTTGAATTATTAGTAAAGAGGCTCTTTTATTTTGTTTGATATCTATAACGAGAACAAATAAATTATACTTTTCATAAAAAATAATGTGTTCTGCTCAGCACTCACATAAGTCATTGACGTTCCCTGTCATTCAGTAAACTAAATTCACGGTGACATTGACTTTTGTCACTTGTTTTCGTAATTAACTATCAAATTTATAGTGTAGTTCATTCATTTATTGTGTAGCTTTACTGCTACTGGATCTACATACCGCTGCGTTCCTCCAGCAGTCGTTTTCCGAGGACAACTTGAGACTCCGCACAACCATCCTCGGCGAGTTGAGACCTCAAGCCTCTGAGAGAGCCCCTGGGTCCGTCTAATCAGAAAATCGTTGTGAAAAAGTGGAAAATTATTGTGATTAGGCATTTTGCAAACAGGGGTATACTCACCATGAGAGAACCACTGTTTTCGCACGGTTTTACCGGACAATGGCACGACTCCTGCCATTTCCAAGTGTCAATTCATGCAACACTCGTGAAAAACTTCATTCGGGGATTTCTGAATGATTCGAAGTAAATCAGGGGACAATTGCCAGCGACAAGTGTCAATCGAATCTCAAAGGTAATGGTATTACTGAGAGGTTATTCATCTCGGGGGCTAGTGTTGTGATCAATAGTGTGGAAACTCCCCGAGAGAGGGTGATAGGAGGCAGTGTCGAAGCGTGGGGACGCCTATTGATGCTTCAAAAATCATTTCAGTTTCAACTGATGCATCTACGCTTCCTGCAAATTGCAGTAACAAAAACCAATATTCGATTAATCACTCGTTGGGATTTATGTCCGTGGACTAGCACTATGGGGAAATCAAGCGGAAAATCTATTCCATGTTGGATAGGAATTTATTACTGGATAGCTTTATAGCCTCAATTGTACGTAAATAATTTCTAGTGAAAAGAGACGTTTGGAAAAATCGGAACGTCAACGAAGATTTGACTCCTCAGGTATGTGAAAAATAATAGTTTTGTCTTTTTATTTATTGCGACGGTTTTATTGGGGCTTCGGGAATGACTTGAAAAGGAATACCCCCACATGACCATGAAAGACTCGAATTTGGCAAATGTCAATTTTTCCTATGACAAAATCTAGGATCTGTTCTCCAAGTGCTGGGAAAAAAATTATATTTGTAGTTGTGCGTGTTCGGAGGGGTTCGTTGACCTCTAGGGGATGATTCAATTAAATTTATCCTCTATTTACACATCTCTAGAAATTTTGATAGAAAATTTGGTGGAATTTGGATTCAAAGAATATGGGAAAGTTGAACTATTTTTTATTTCATACACGTCTTCTCACTGTTGAAAAACGATAGAATTACACTCTGCAGTCGAGAGTATTGACCATTAGCACTTTTTACGAGGAGGCGATGAAATTTGCCGGGACATTGCAGTCGTTCGTCCTGTCGTTTCCTCAAATCGAGGAATGTGTTAATAATGGCTCATTAAACTTAACGCGACTGCTGCGCATTATTCATCTATTTATCCGTAAATTATGCAACGAAATGCCAATTGTCACAATAATCGATATCCCAATAAAAAAGATTGGACCAATTGATAATGCCCGAGGTAGTTTTTGGCTTTCGAAACATACATTCCAAACCTCTCAGACGAAAATCAATGAAAATGACTCCTTTACAAGGAAAGAAAAATAAAAGAACACACCTCCGAGACGAAATTCGTGATAGTATTGATTTTTATTCAGTCACGTATAATTTTAACAAGCAAATCTTCATTATTCATCTCGCAACTTTCTCCCCACATGCGTCAATTAGACTTCTCAATGCTCATCTAACTAAAGCATGCCTCTACCTAAAAAACATAATATGTTGATTTTTAATTAACAAAGTATTTATGATCCGAGTCGTGCTCTCCGCAAAATTGATCCCCAGTTCCATAAGTTTAAGGAGAATAGTCAAACTCTAGCATTCAACTACAGCATTAACCGTGTAACAATGGAAAATGAGAGCACATAGAAGGTGCAGACTGGCTTGGTGGAGACAGAGGGTGAGCCCAGAGAGTTGAAGACGGAAGTTTCGTTGGTAAAAGTTTCTAGGCAGTGAGTACAACAGCCCTGTATAGGCAGGGTCCCTGAAGGCTTGTCTGTCTGAGCCCCGGCCATACCACTCCGACAATCCTCTTGCCCTCGGGACACGGTGATGCTGGATGCCGTGTGTGTACTTCACGCCTGTACTCGATATCCATGAATCTCTTTCGCTGCTCAACTGTATCCAAGACAAGGGCTTGCTCCCTTGCTAAACATGCCCAAGCTAGTTGTGCACTTGCTAAACAGTAATTACGTAATTGTTTGCATTCACCGATGCAAGGATAATCGTACAGTGTGTTGGCCAGTTGTGTCATAACACGTAAACAAACGTCGTTCGTACCGCTCACAAATCCAGTTGTTGCCAATTGTCGTTTCATGGATAACTCAATGTCATTGGACAATTGACAGCTGTGGGAATTGTCAATGACTGGCCCTGACAGTATGTATGACGCTTCCCTTTTACGTCCGTTCTGAATACTGTCAGCTATTCGCCATGACAACTGCAATCAATTTCAATCATTAGTTTGTTTTACGCTTGTTAATTGAGAGTATTGAGATTAATCGCGATTTTTTTGTAAGGGGAGAGCACCGACGTATATCACTTTTATGATGGAGTTCTATGTCGCGAAGTGGAAGTGTAAGGGTGAAATAATTTTTATCAATTGAATGAAAAGTACTTCCTGGTCTTTTGGCTTGCTGAATCGCTGGGCGAAAAGTTGGTGATTAATATTCTATTATAAATCCCCCGTAGTATTCACTCAAAATCCATTAGATCTGCATATGAAAGTGCATTCAAACAGCGGCGACCTCAATTTTCGCGGTTTGTTTTAATGAGGTTTTACTTTTGGTTTGGTTGATGATTTTTTTGTAGGAAATTCATTTTTGTCGAATGCTCCAGCTATGGGGGAGAATGATAGTCTCTCACACGCGTGTATCCAAACTTCCGGTAGGTTTACATTGCCATATGTTTGGAGATTTAGCTTTTTACAGTGCGAAATGAATTATTCATTTATTATTCTTACCACAAGTGCGATAAAAAGGTCACCATTGACGAGTTGATTTAATAATATTCTACTTCTGGTTCGTGACACGTTTGTTCGTTATAAAACACCTTCCCATCGGAAATTTTATTTATCCGGAAAATGATACTCTCCCACGTTCGTGTTTTCTTAATCCGACTAGTTTCACTTTGCCATAATCCATTATAGTTTGGAAAATTACCTCGGTGAAGCGTAGAATAAAGCATTCATTGTTCTTATGACGAGAATGGAAAAAGAGAGTCTTGAGAGTCAAGAAGGTCTGGACAGTAATATAACATTGTTACATCATTTATAAACCGAAAGAAGATGTCAAGAGTGACGTAAAATTATAAGTTTTAAAATTTTAAATGGTGAGGACCCGCGTGACCCTTGACTTAAGATATTTCCAGAGTATTTATTATTCTCACCACAAGAACGGAGAAGAGAATTTTGAATTTCAGATCTGTGGCGTCCTTAAGTGGCTCCAGAGCATCCAATGCGTCAAGTGTATGTAAATGTGCAATGCTGTACAGTGAAACATATTTGTCAGTTAAATCCACAACCGTCATCGTGGAAAATGAATGTGAATCTCCAATTGATACGAGTAATCCAGGCTTGACTACTCTCGTTGCATCGTTCTCTCCATAATCCGGTGTATTTTCCAAACACCTGTGGTAATCCACAGTGGGTTCAGGTGTCGGACTGCAACTGTCGTCCGTGTGATAACCAGCGCTACTGGATTCAGCCGCTGTCACATCGTATCTATCCTCCTCAATTACAGCTGAGAAGAATTCACCGCACCAACTGGATGTCTATTAATCAATCAATGGCGCCACTGAGTTTATCAATTATCCCAAGAGTGACCGCAAAAAAATTCACCCACCACCAGCGAGGAAACAAAATAATATTAATTATCAAGACTACTAACCGATTCAACGGAGTCTGGCACTCCATTCATCAACTGCAAAGCCAATCCACAAGCTTTGGAAAATTGAAGTAGCCTCGAAGCGAGAGCTGGCTGTTCCTTGCAGCTCTCTCCACCCCTAAACTTCTCACCAGAAGTCTTCCTGAGTGAGGTCCATTGGCGTAGTGCCTCTTTGTCCTGTTCAACTCGCCTTGACAATTCATCCGATAATTCCTCCAAATTACGTCCAACCGTCTTCTCCAGTGTATTCAACAGGCTTTGATTGTCAATGAGCCGCTGCTGTACCTCGCTGTACTTCAGGGACAGTAATCGCTGATGCGAGGCAGATCTTAGTCCATGGGGATCTCCTAAAGTTACCCTCGTGAAATTTCATTGCTCGGATACATGCAGGATCAGGACAGAGAATCAAAGGGAATATGTAGAGAAGGTAGAGGGGGAGGGCAGCGTTTGAATGGAAATACCTCTTGATATCAAAACTTCCAGAATTACTCTGAAACTTTGTGAGGAACGCAAAGATTTTTATCTTGAGCAGACTATTACTAAATATAGGATTATAATATTGTGGCCGAGGTCAAATTTATTGTTCGCTTTTACGGAAATGGCAGAGTTCAAATTTGACTTATTATCATCATGAATTCAACGATCCCCTCGACCCTCAGCTCCCGTGAAATCAGGGAATAGGGAGCATACCGACCTTTCGAGCGTCTTATGACATCCTTTCCCAAGTTTTCAATCTTGTGCAGTGCAAGTTTGTAAGCATCGATCCGCAACTCGAGTTCTTCTCGGAGTTTGGACGTCAATGGCAACAAATGAGTCTCCACAGACTGTCCAATACGTTTTTCATCACTTCTCACTGGACACGGTATTGGTCCATGTTTACCAAGTCCCTCAATCGCCTCGTCCAGTGATTTCTTCCGATTAACCACCAGAATACGCGCATTAGGACTTACTCTCGACAAAGTTAGCAACAATTTACTCCATATTCGTAGGCCCCGATTATCTGGGCTCTGTGATATGAGGTGAATAATTTTCCAAAGTACTTGGTCAACTCTGAGTAATCGAATCAGTTCATTCTGGTTAATATTCTCCATATCCCCAAAACGTTGATAAAGTGTCTCGAGTAGTGCCAAACTACGGGGCAATGTCTCTATCACGAGGTCCACTGGTATGTTTGGTAGTGTTGATGCCAGTGTGTAACGAGGCAATTTGCCGAGAAAATTTGCTGCCTCACGGTACTGTCTACCCTCGTACAGTCTCAACAATCTGGAAAACACCATCGTTACGACGGATTATGGAAGGGGTATGAGGATTTGAATGGTTTTACTGGGATTGAGATATAGAAAATGCACGACATTCAGGAGATTCTCGAAATCCAATTGCCTCTGGCGCAAATCCTTCCTTCCCGCTTTCCCTGTCCCTCTCTCTCACCCCCTCTTTCTCTCTCGTACCATCTTGCTCCAATTGTCAAGACTCCTTGGTTTGAAATTCTGTTGTTTGAATTAGGGGGAAAATATTGCCCATCAAATTTACGCTGGATGATGCTGAATTGTTAGTGGGTATAAAACTATTCTATTCGTTCAGTGTCAGGTATAAAGTTTATAAACCAGCGTGGGAGATAAATTCACACGAGTTGGAATATATTCGCCCCCTGGTCGTGTATGTGTGCTGTGCACGGACTGCTTTTGTATTATTTGTGTTCGCGGGTTTAGCGCCGTGACCCGTACCTATATCCCATCCTCTTGCAACCACTTCAACTATTTGAGATTCATTCTTGTTATTCATTTGCATACTGAATAAGCAATGTTAACCATCGAGAGAATTAATCGCAGCGAAATTTAAAATATTTCGGAGGTATCTGAATGTAAACACGATATTCATACGTGTTCACCAAAAGGCCACGAAAATTTTCAGATATTGTTTTCCAATTTTACGTGACTATTCGCATTCAGTGAAATTGTCCTCAGGTTGTGGTGAATCAATGCCATTTTTTTGCATGTTACAGGCCAGTGCGGATAATTTTTGCCATTTCGAAGTTCTCAAGGTGAACAGTGGAGATATCGTTTGTCAATTTGGAGGTCTCGAGGAGCCCCCACCCATCCTGATATCCAGAAAAATAGACACTGCATTATTTTATCGTTATCCTGTGGCAATGGTTGTAATGTAGCAACGATAATCTGTAGACTGAGTATCTCGAAATGTCAGCGATTGAAACGATTGATCAAACTGAAATATTGAGAACATTTCGAAGACGGGTGGGTGTACCCTGACAATGTACTGATATTGACTGGAGTATGTTGAATGGATGATCGTTTACTGAATGGGGGGTACCATCCTACCATTGAAAAGTTGCAGATATGGACAGCGCAGAAGGCAGTAGTAGATGTAAAATGCATAAAATGGATAGCCATTATACCTTCTGTAGAAGGCCAACATATTGATTCGTTTCTTATTGAGTGAGTGGGTAAGTTCTCCAATACTTTGCAAAAATGATTCTGGATAATGTTGACGACTGAGATGATTTGTTTTTTCGGACGAATACTTATCGTTAGGAATTGGTTATTCTATAGCTGCATTGAGTATCAGCAGATATTGGCGGGAATCAGTGTCATGTGATTGAATAGAGTCGACAGCATTTAGTTCTGATACTTCATGAAATATGTTGAATGAATAATCGCCCATTGAATGCAGCGAATGCAGCACTCGATATAATATGCATCACCTTTATGCCAGCTATACGTAGGTGACATATATCAGACAGGGTGTATTCATATCGCTGCATCCAACAAAAAGGGCTGGGTGAAAGGGTTTCCTTACCACTTCTTCCGAGAAAATCTTTCTACTGGGAAAAAGCCTCGTGGACATTTATTCTCAGAATGAATTCGATATTGTCGATCAATCGACAAGCACCGGCCATTTCTACGAATGAATAATCGTCCGCTGGATGCAGTGAATGCAGCATTAGAAATAATATGCATCACCTTTATGAGAGTAATCCCTCGCCGACATATTGAAGAAAATGTATTCGTATCGCTTCGCATTCAGCAAAGAGGAGCAATATATCGATTTATGTCTCTCAAGGAGCACTAGTGAAAGGGATTCCTTGGCATCAGTTTTCCAAAAAAGTCCTTCTCTACAAAGATATTGAAAACATTCCCCGAATATTTCACAATAAAAATAATGAACCTCCGATGTTGAATGAAATATGTCGAGCGACTGATCTCTTAGCAAATGGGTTTTATTCCACCACACCATGGAAAATACAACACGCGAATTTCTTTTTATGAATGTACCACCGGGGAATTTGTAATGGAACTTTTTCCAGCAGGAATTTTTCACCCCTGATACGGGGAGAGAGAGAGAGAGCGAGCAATAGACAGAGAATAATGGAAATGGCTGAAAATAAAATAAAAATCCAAGGAAATGATATCAAACCTTCGCAGAGCGACTCGGGGATTGGTGACTTCAAAGTCTTCACTATGAATTCCATCATACACGTGAAAATGTACCCGACTGCTGCATGCACCACTGGCTGATGTATCCTGCCACACTAGCCTCTGAATACCAGGATTCCTTGATCTTTCTGGTCTGATTCTCTCGCAGGAATTTAATGCACTCGTTGTACGTTTACTCATGGTGAATATCTCTCCATTCACCTCATTCAGTCATTCAGAATGAATTCAACGGGCGCTTCCGGAGGGTTAAACCACTCAATGTGAATGGAAATAGTCGGAAACCAAAAAATTTTCTCCCTTAATTTTTTTTTTCGGCTCTCGCGGATGCGCAACAATAATCACGTGAACAGAATAATGAGCCTTCACAGGAGCATCACCTACGCACGACTGAGGTAACATCGTCTTTTCATTGGAAAAAAAAAATCCCCCCAGTTGGAAAGTACAGAAGTGAAGTCCCCATTGGTCGAGGCAAATGTAGAAGTCGTCCACGATTCTCACTTTGGTGAATCCTTGAGCCTAGAGGCAATGAAAAAGTGCCGTCATATCTCCATTGCGCTTCAGTATCTCACCGGAAGTGAGTGAGAAAGAAGCACGCAATGCCTCGAGTGCCTTCAATGATTTGCGCATGTGACTTTGTCCTTTTTATTTTCTCCCATTTACTTTGTTTTCGCTTTTTTTTTTCACCTCTTCAACTTGAAAACCTCTCTGTCTCACTTGCACCTCACGTGCGCTCCCACAACCGGTGGAGGACGTCGACCTACTGGCACGCATACCGATCATCCATGCTGCCATTGCCCGCCACTGAAGGAAGCTAAAGAGGAAAAAGGGCCATAACATTCTTTTATAAACTCTTTTCACTTAGCGTAAATACTCGTCCAACACACGCATTCAGTGTTGTTCACCTATCATCCTCACTCGTTGTTGAGTCTCATTTGTGGGGAAATTGAACCGATGAATATAGAGTTGCTAAATAATCCCCCACTACCTTATCGATCCGTTCCCCACGCATCTTATCGCTCCAACTTCCTGTTGAAGGCAGCAGTGGGCAACAGCCGATCTTGCATCGGTCAGTGAGCCAGACTGCAGTCTGACTATTTGGGTAGCGCCCCACTCAGACCTTCTGAGCCTCCAACCCATCAAAAGGGAAATTTTACATTTAGACATTGAATATGATTTTCATAATTTCCAAAGATATCGAGCGCAGCTTTAAGAAGTGAAATGATTGAATGGGGCGATCCTAAATTAATTTCTGAGCCAAAAATTTACCAGCACATTGACCGCACCAATCAGAAGTATCTCGGCTTCTTTAAATTCTCAACAACACCGTAAACACCTTAACTTCCTTCAGTCCGTGCGCCCTCGGTGTAGTTCAACTCGTGCTGCATTGTGGGGTGCGACGGTGTGGCCAGAGGTGATGGTTTTTCTGGAGGTGGAAAAGTGGACGAGAGAGACTAACAATTATTTTCCAACGTCTGTACTTTCATTCGTAAAGCCAAACGCGATAAGAGCCTCTGGGTTATAAACCCTAGACCACGTACTCAACGTACCTTCCTGTGAGACCAGGGAGAGAGAGAGAGAGAGAGGAGTTGCTCGTGGATTCTCAGGGCGCGGGCGGAGGGGCGGGAGGGTTATACCCGGAGGCTGCGTTAACTATATTGCCCCATGAGATTCCCAAACGAGATACATATATACACGTCGTACTGAATACATTTTGCTGGGATACGATTCATCTTACTGAGATGTGTGAGGCCAAATGTATCTCTTGAAACCAATGGAGCTGAAGGATGTTACCATTTCCTCCGTGAGGATGATGAATAAGGGAGTTTCACCCCTCTTTGACTTTCCGGCTCTATTAAAGATACTTAGCGAGCATCATCGTCGAGGACAGATTGTTCTACCCGCAGATTTTACTACCGCGTTCCCCTCCGTTTATTGTGGTATTCGCAATTTTCTTGGGAGGAAAAAAAAACGATGATACGGCTGGCATTAACATTTTTATCACTCAAGGGGTGGGCGGGGAGGGCTTCGCGAAGGGCCTGGAGATATAAGAAATGCGATACGACACATGAATAGACACTTTTGAGTGCGTGATTCAAATTATTATTTTTTTTTATTACTTCATTCATATTTTTTAAAATGAATTCTCCTGTTGGATTTTGCAGTTGAAAATTTACAATGTATTTTAAAAAGCACTGAAACCTATAAACTCAATATTAACATTCAGCAGAGGCTCCGAGATGCAACAAATTTCCGTCATACGACAATATTATGACAAGTTTACAATCCCATCGTAACCTTACATCTCACCAACGGCCCTATAACTTGGGCTTCAGAGATAGAGCCCTGGTTTCACGATGACAACCCGCTGAGTGGATTATCAAACGCATACGTTCACTGCATTCAAATCGACATGAGTGATTGAAAGCGCTAGTGTTTAACCCCTCATCCCTACTGTTCTGTGATAACTCAACCGGAGATATAATTATCGTAATATTATTAAAACCGAAAACCCCTCCGTAGCGACTGAATCTTCCGGCTAATTTTTTAACCCCCAAAAAAATCTCTTCCCCTTCGTGCACTCATCCCCCCAACGACCAGCTAAACAATTTCCATAAGCACCAATTCCCCCAATGAACCTGAAATTCCAACCGCAAATTTTTTTCTTCCCTGCAAATCTGTTTTCACCCCAGTACATACAATTCTTCCACCCACCGTTCCGTGCCGGCCATTTAACCAGGGGTGAAAAAGGGTCAATGCATTGATTCACTTCTTCCGTTGAGCATGAGTAAAAGAGTTTCCCCGCCGCTTCCTCGCGCAAAAAAAAAAACCATCACTGTAAAATGCTTATGGTAAGTGTTATGCTTACGACGAGGGCTTTTTAAATAAAAGAGAGCGCAGGGACGAGGAGGTCTGGAGGTGCTCGAGAAAGAGCGAGTGAAAAAGAATGAAGGGGGCGCGAAAGGGGATGGTTGGAGGGGGGTTCAGAGGGCCACACCAGAGGGGGCAGTGCTGCGGACGAGCCTCGTGATCGATAGGCTCGGGTATATACACGAGTACACTCTATCGTGCTCTCTCGCCGGTATATAACGGGCCGTACATCGGCTCTCTCCCGTCGTTGGGAGGGGGAGGGGGTGCCTCGTGTACTAATATCACAGCATGCCTCTCCATATCGTGTCACACAAACATCTCTGCATTATCGTATTTATAGGAGTTGTCTGTAAGAGTGTGAATGGGGACATGTGGTGTGAGGGGGAGGGAGAGGGTTCCTTATTCACACCCTCGCGGTGGAGATTCAGTGTGTACTGTGGGACGCACCAATAACGGGTAGCCGGTGGTGTTGATGATTTGAGAGGTACTCGTACCACTGGAACCTGAGAATTTAATTAAATACGATTTTTTTTTTTTTTGTATATTCTCAACTCGCGGTAATTGATATTTCAGGTAATGAGGGGGTGGGAATTCGGGGGGAGAATTAGTTCATTAATTCATTGTCGGAATGATCGTCTGCGGGGCAAAGCGACGGAGAAAATAACACCCGGTATAGATGAATCGAGATGAGAGGCGGTGGATGGACGATGGATATATAGACGTCGGGTAACGTGAGAGCAGTGAGAGAGGAGGTAGCCGCGGGTGTGACAGATTTCACGGGACGACGAGCTAACGAAAAACTAGTCGGCTGGATGAGGCTGAAAAGAGAGATGGGAGAAAGAGCGTGGGGAAAGCTGCATAACGTGTATATACAGGCGGACATTCATTGGATGTATATTGGCATAGATTTCTATCTAAACCTGGGAATTTGTGGTCGGATAGAAAAGTCGGGGTTTCTTTATTATCGGCGAGATCGATGGGAAGATTAGGTGATTGTTGGGAGGATTTTTTTTTACTCGATGATAATTTTTCGGACTAGATGATTTTCAGATTGTTACGGAGGGAAAATATAGTGGACTAATTTATACTGAAGACGTATATTATTGGGTTAAAAATTAGGATTTTGTAAATCAGCTCAATTTTTTTTATATCTAATAGTAACGGCTGCGAAATGAAAATCGTTTGGACACTTGAAAATGGCGTGTACTTATGGGATCGATACGTGAAATAATTAAAACTATAAATACATTTATTACCCATCCATTATCGAAATTGACAGAGTTTATGAGAACCCGCAACATAAAATCGGACTCCAATGAAGAGCGTCATGATGAACTCTGAGCATTGATTTTAGCGAAAAAAAAGTGTTTAAAAAACTCAAAGATTATTTCCCTCTCCGCAAATTTCATCAGATCCAACATCACAGATGAGTTCATTAGGAAGACGAACAAAATTCGCTAATAATAATAAATATAATATGAATTATGATAACGAACAAAATGTAAAAAAATCTGCAGAGCTCATGAAAAGAGTGTAATATCAATGGAAATAAAGCATCCTATGAGTCATCAAGATTCTGACATTAAAAAAACAAAGGTAATCTCAGCGAAGAATGAAACTGAAAATATGAAAAGCTGTAATAAAGCTCTACCGAGTATATCTCGAGCATTAATGTGCAAAAACAGGTCATCTTTTTTATAATTTACGATAAAATTTTCCATCTTCTGAATGATACAAAGTTAATGTTGTGTAGCTCTTTCTTTTAATCTTCCATTTGTCTCCAAGCCGAGTCACTACGCGGATAGAGAAATTTCTTTGTGTCAAACAATGTTTTTTAAGAGAAACGTTTTAAGCACTCGCGTCTCAAAGAAATTTTACGAGCATAAAAAGCTTCTTCGAGGAATATTCTGAAGAGAATGTTTTCAGTGAGAAGACATTGTGCCTGAAAATTGTAGATAAAATTTTTTCCCCAGGATAATCCAATATCAAGATCTCTTGATACACAACACCATGTAAAAGTTGTCGGGGATTCGGTTACTTTCAATTGGGGTACAGCATTCTGAATCGGAGATAACGCCCGACGATAATGAAATCATAATGATACTTAACAATGCCTAATTTGGAATCCTCAATTTGATATCTCGCTCTGTACAAAGTTCTCCTCGAATTCCCCTGATAACGATCTTTCCGCAGAGTTTACTTTAATCACTTTTACCCAGCGCCAATGGTGAATTTACCCCGGGTAAAAGCATGGGTGAGAACGAAGGTAAGATGGTAAAACGAATTTTCCCAGTTTCCACCCGTATCTTCGTTGCCCCTTCAGAGGCGATCATTTTCCGAAAAAATTAAATTACTCAATTTCAGAAAAATTCTGGACCGTCCCAAGCCCCTGCCCTAACTACCCGTGAAGTTGACTCATTAAAAATTCACGAAGCTTCAGAAAGAATTTGAAAACTTGGGAAAAACAAAAAAACCATCTTCCTAGCTCCTCACCTTCCAACTCTCGTAGAATTTATTTTCAAACCGATCGCTCATGCGAGCGAATGTAGGTACCCAAAAAAAAGAAAAAAAAAACAGCGATCGTTGCAGCGCCAATACACGAACTGCAGTTGATAAAAAATCAAATTTCCTGAGTGCCCATGGTTTGGATAACCATCCTTAGCAACCCTTCGTCTCTCCCCCATTCGTAATACCCCCATTATTTGCTGTATCTCCCCCGCAGTATCTCGCCAAGAAGAGCCGAGAAATCAACCGCAGGAACGAAAGCCGAGGAGTCTCGGCCCTCGGGTCTCCCCTGGCTAACTGACGGGACGAGTTAAAAACCCGCGTCAAGTGGTACATCGGCATTACTGAGCCCGCACACCCCCACCGGCCCGTCAATAATTGAGACAAGAGCTCTTCCTTCATCCCAACGAGCTACCTGTAGCCACCATAAAATACTCCATCATTACAGTGACTCGTAAACTTGAATAACACCTCTTCTAAAACAAAATTCCATTATACCCTTGAAATGGCTTTAATGGAAGGGGGGAAAAAAATGTGACGTTACATCATCCAGAGAGGGATTGATAAAACTTTTTTAATACCCCCGGCATGCAAGTTAAGTCGTGCCCCCGTCAGTCGCTATTCATTCTGACATAGCCCTTAACGGATGGTTGACGAGCGAAGTCACATCCCCCAACCAGCCCCATCAAGCATCTGCGTGTCTCACCCCTCCCCCCTTCCCTTTCACCCCCTATCGTCCTCTCATTGTCCACCTCTTTTCACTCAGCACAGGGTGAGAAGAGGGACAAGCAATTCTGCTTGTCTCTCCGGTTGTGCTCGTGAACGAGCTCGCACACGAGCCCGAAGCACTCGGGCCTTGACAAATACGATTATCCGTCTCCGGTATTGGCCGAGCATCACCGAGAACAGTCGGCTATCCTCCCCACCGCACTTAACACTGTTTATATATCTATACAAAACCCAACATTTCCCTGTGTAATTTATATACCTGTCGGTACATTATGTACAGCATTTGCCGGGTGTGTATTATGGTACACAAGCGCCCTGAGTATATCAATAATGGATGAATGCTTGCTTTGGAAACATCGGTACACGCACCTGCGAGCTGTGCTCATTGCTTTCTTCCTCTCATGTGCTTTCTCAACCGAATGCTTGGCGGTGCCAACCCCCGGAGAACTACATCGTGTGTCAATTTGATACACGAGGAGAAATGGCTGATGCTCGATACCAGACAGCAGCCGGAAATTGTCGAACTTCCGCGTTGTAATCGGAAAAAAAATAAAAATTTCGAATCTCCAGGAAAATTCTGCTGTTAATTCCAGGAGAGAGGACGAGAAAAATCCCAGGGATTTTTTAAAATTCCTCCGCAAATCGCAGGAGAAAATTCTGCAATTTTTGGAAACAAAGATTTTGCGATGGAACGGCACATGTTTTGGTGTCCAATGGGAAATTTTAATTTCTCCACGAAAATTGTCGGACTATTCTCTCCATATGAAGCGAGGGTGGGAGATGAGACTGTGGGGAGCAACTTACCACGTCACTCGACAATCCTCGTCTATATTCAACAACTGACAGGGTCTCTACTCCCCCAACCTCGTAATCCACCGCATCTGAGTTTCGTACATCCTTCCGGCGTTCATGAGGGTCTCCTTAGCATCTTTGGGCCCCTCCCCTCAACCCCCACGCCGGGTGGTGTACTCCCGTTCGACATAAGTTGACCCAGTTATGGTGGTGGGTGGGGGATGAGAAATACTTCATTATGCAAACTCTTTTCACTCCGTCAGTCAATCTCGTCTGTGTGGATTCAGTATGTTTATTCACCTTTGATGTAGCATCGTTTTTACGAAATTATAACTTCAAAGGACTTTTGTATTTGGGTTTTGCATTGTTTTTTTGGTGGGGAGATCTTTTTGGTACGACAGGTTGTGAACAGCCAGGGACATGAACGTTCGTGTCATTCAACCTTTCGGATTTTTCACTTTTCTTTTGTGTCAGAATTGTCGCAAAATTATTTCTCATTGGAGATGACGTAAATAGTTGAGTTATTTTTACCGAATATTTCTCGCCGTGTGGTGTTCGTGTTTCTCTGGCTCACTCACCACCTGTATCCACTTACTGACCGTATACGAACTTTACTCAATTTGAGGAAACTACAAGTGGCTTGCCTAAATTCACCGCACTTCGCCGTCGTGTAACTAGTATATCTCACCGGGGTAAATTGTGATGAACTGGTTAGAGAGATCGTACTGGGGGTCAGAGGAGTGGCTGTGCAAGTGATGTTTGTAATTGCCAGTGAGAAGAAAATGTAATTCTGTCAATCGAATTGGCTCCAGACAAGAAGTTCTGTAATTCGACACACGAGAGAAATGTCACCGCTGGGAGGAAAAAAGTCGTAATCCACTAGCCAGTGGAAATTCCAGTGTTGGTCAGACGAACTTTTTGGGAGATTTCTTCAAAAATTTCATGGTTGAATAAACTTTCCAGTTCGTTTCTAAAATATATCTCTTGAATTAACTTGAGTTCTCCTTGAATTTTAATTTAATCGAGAATATTTAATTGAATAACACAATTAATTCAGTCGCCAAAACCATTTTTTTCTCTCCATTATTAATTTGCTAAGATTTAAAATGCCAGGAGAGCTACACAAAAATAATTTTTTTATAAAAATCTAGTAAGAGTATTGGAAAGAATCGCGATCACTCCGTTTCGAAAAAACCTAATGTTATTAGGGTAAAATTTTGGGGGATTTTTGAAATTTTTTTCCTGGTCACCCCTTTGTCCCCTATTTTCACAAGAATTTTTCTCGGAAATTACTCTCCACGTCTGATGATCTAAACACTTCGGGTGAACATTGGGAACTCCACAAAGTATTTTCGTCTATTTGTTTATAACTTCCTGTGAAAGCCTGAACTTTCAAAAACTTGGCCAGCATTCCAGGGCTCTTCCACGACAGAATTCAAGGCATAAACTTTGAAATGTTTGATTATAACTTGATAGAGCGGTCCACAACTTTGTTTGATGCACCCACCGAATAAAAGCTTGAAACGAAAGTTTCAAGCTGCTCACGCATCAGCTGAGTGAATATAGTAAAAATAGAATATAATACCAGATGTGATTGAAATCTATGTGAAATTCTAATGAATGCATGAAAACATCAATTTCTCGGCCGAATGGTATCGACGGTTTGTTATTTTTTGATGATTATATTTCAATGATACTGGGGAAAATAAATGAACAATTAGTCAGGCGGGAGAGTATGCACCAATAAATTAATTCGACAGAGGAGTGAAATTGAATGAATGCAGTTCCCAAATAATTCCCCACTAGTGACAAAAATTTTCAATATGAGCATTTTATGTCAATACTGACTGTTGTCCCAGTGCAAATTTTTTCCCCAATTTTATCGTAAATATTCGGTGGTTATACGAAATGAAATGGGATGAAGTTCACGGTTTTTCCGATTTTTCATTGATTTACAAATTATCCGAACAGAAAATTTGACTTCACCCGACGTAGCCCATCCCCCTAGACCCCTACACCGCCTTCACATCCGGAGAAAAACAACAAATCTCAACTAAATCACCGGGCACTAGTGAATCGTTTCCCTCCACATCGGCGTCTAAAACGAGGGGGTTAAATCTCTGTCAAGCACGACTCGAAGGAGCGAGAAAAAAACTCCGAGGGGGAGAGAAAACGATCTTTTCCTCATCTCATTAAACGGTAAAACTATCCCCAGCGTCACAGCGAATCACACGCTTCAATGCTCACAAACGACCAAGTGTGTGGTGAGATTTCCCCTCCAGCCCCTCTTGCAGTCACTCTCTGTCCTCCCCTCGCTGTAATAATCAGTACGTCGAGTCTGTGCAAGAGGCCAATGTGAACAGGAAATTACTCGATTATTTCATTAATGACACCAGAAGCGTTCTCGTCAATTCTCATGGATTATGCTGGGATTTCCTCTCTCGCATTTCACCTTCTCACTACTCCTCACACTTCACACCCTCCGGCCCACCCCCTCAGACTCACCTTTTCCTTTCCATTTCCATCCATTCGTGTTGACCGATTTGTTCTGTTGATGTAGCAAATTTACGTGAGCGGGAACAGGCCCTAGTGTTGGCTCACAATTTTACCCATCGGGAAATCCCCAGATAGTTTTTGAATGTCGTTAGTTTTCCCCTAGTGCCGTTGATGAGCGTTTTGCGCCACTTTTTAATGCCACATCCCCGATGCCGTTTCAGTCCCGCTATTTCGAAGGTACATTCGCCATGGTCACTTTGTCACATGTTCAAATCGATTTCTCATTCCTGTTCTATTTATGGTTTCATTAATATTCTGTCACGTGACGATTGTCGGGATGGGAAGACCTTCTCGGGGGGCCTTACTGTATTTTTGGCAGCGAGTGACAGTTGTACGGAGAGAAAATTTACTTGAAAAATATGCACCTGTTCCGTAGTCTGCCAAAAAAGGATTCAGTAAAAATTATGGAACAGCTACGAATTTTTGGCGGGAAGTTCTATACTTTTTTCGTAATATTTGGCAGATTATTGGACAGACCCGTAATTTTTCAATAATTTTTCCCTCCGCGTGGACTTGTACATGAGTTGAGGAATTAGGAAGTCGTCGACGTGTAGTTGGGTTATCGCTGAGTGTTTGTACGCGATTTATTACTGTCACATTCACAATAGACATTTCGCAGGGAGGCGTAAAAAGGGCCTAATGTTGCCAAAATAATCGGTTAAGGTATTGATTTTGTCATTTATGATGTTTTCAGACGGGAACTATGTGCCTGATGTGCGCTTCAGCGCCATATTTGGGCCACATTTTGGGTGAAAATGCACTTTATTCCCATGCGATTCAAGATATATTTTTAATTTGAAAAATAGGTTTTCGAGAGCACAAAAAAAATTAGAGCTGAAAAAAATACTATTCGAAATAATTGATAGAAATTGTCTGAAAGTTTCTCCATTCATTTGTCATTCATCCGGATTACGTCAGCAACACAACTTGACGAAGGTGACGAGGGACAGCCGAGGGGGCCATGCTCAATCATATCTCGGTCCTTTTGGGCAAAAAAGTGTCACATACATTCAGCCTCTGAAATAAAATACTAGTCCTACGTCATTCATTATTCATTAGTCATTCAAGGACATCGTTACCAAGTGTCAACATGTATTCCCATGACTCGTAAACGCTATTTATCCCTCGGTGCAGCACGCGGAAAATGTTGCTTTGTACACGCCGTGCAGAATGCGGACTTTTACTTCCTCAGGGTGCAATGTACCATTTTTGACCGCGTTGATAGAGTGTCATTCCTCACTGTTCGAAAAAATGAAGCTTTTCTGTCAAGTACTACAAAAAAATAAACTGTCAGAAGCGGCTACATATGAAGTACCGACACTCTACGCACAAGTAACACAACACACCATTAGTCCCCTTCCCTCGCACTTCTCTCCTCGTCCTATGATTAACGTGCGCACATTTTGTCAACAAATCACTGGCAATTCTTCTCTCCAGCGGTGTCCAAGCGACCGGGATTTGAACCCAACCCAGTGAATGACGAATCCATCTTGTCCCACTGACCGAGCCACCGTAGGCCCTAATTTGAATGTCACTTGATGGAGTGTTGGGATATGTGGCAAAGGGTTCGAAGACGTACAATTCAGAGGAGGATTGGGGTGGACAGGGGGTGAAAGAGGAGAAGGAGGAAGGCATAGGAGTTGGTTTATCACCAATCCCGTTGTTGAGATTCTATCCGCGGTATCAAGGAGCCCACCGGGGTAATGGACGGGGGGAAGGAGTAAAGCGAGAGGCGAGGGAAGAGGGAAAAGGGGGCGACATAGGTTGGCACGTTCTATCCGGCGCGCGCGGTTCTCAGAGGGGCAAGGGATCACAAGAGGGAGCATGGGATGCTCGGGGTGCGGAGTGCGGCCAGTCAGTGCGCGGCGAGGCGCGCCAGCTGCCGCACGTCATGATTCTACCCCAGGTGAGCGCACCCCACACGAGTGTATCACTAGGTTTTTTTTTTTCTCATTTTTTTCCGAATCCAACTTTCAACATTTGTTCGAGGATAAAAAGAGTGCGAGAGGGCAAAACGATTGAACAAATCGATACCGGTCCTGTTTTTATTTTTTTATTTTTTTCATTTTTTTTTCGGAAAAAATGAGTTATGGGCATGTGTTTACACGTACACAGCATACACACATGGTATTTATCTTGATTAGATGTTCCATGACATGCACGAAATGTTGGATATTTATTTCTCTGTAGCATGTAGGTCTCCTTCGTCCATCTCCCTCCACTGGATGTTGTCAAAATGTATGCACAGTTTTGTCGAGAGACCGGGCCGCGGGGAATGGTTTTTTTTTGGCCGCGTTACGACGACCGTTTGCACTTGGATGTCGTGACTAGATGTTTGTGGATTAACAGAAAGACAGGCAAAAAAAAACGAGAGGAATATTCGACTTTTGTAGTGGTGGTGGTGATGGTGGTGGTGGTGGTGGTGGTTGAGGGCGATTAATCAGGGGGAGAATTGATGACGATAATTCGGTGATAACAGTGGTGGAGGATGCGGGTGCCCATGGCCAGTACTATTAGAGTCCGTTACGTTGCTGGACGAATTGATACTTGTGGAGCTTCGACATTCGCGCTTGAATCAGGGAGTACCTGCAACAGGTTCCGTCGGCGAGGAGGAGACGTGTTCCTTTTCTTTTCGATTCTTTTGAAGGGGCACTTGAACGCCGGGTGAATGAGGCACGATTGCCGTGGGCGAGGGGGTTGGAAGTGGGAGAGGAATGGGAGGTAACGATATCGTGTGGAATGGTGTCCCTCTCAAGTCGTTTGATCTCGCGCCAACTGAATACAAAAGACGATAGTTAGTTTTACCCCAGTCATTTCCCCCCTTTTTTTATCCCTTCGCACGAGGCACTTTGACGTTTTATTTATCGCGATGAGACAACGACGGACAGATTGAATAGTTTGAAATCGATTTTTTTGGGGGAGGTGGCCATTTTGAAAAGTAAACTCACTTACACCGCACCCCCGGGGGGGAACAAGGGGTCAGACACTCAGTGATCTATCGGGTATTTTGGTGTCTTTATCAGGGGATGAGAGAGGGTGGGTTAGAATGACGGAACGGTCTGGAAAAATTCCTTTCGTACACTCGACAGATTCTCATTAACATTCTGTTATCATTCTATCGTTTGGGGGAGAAATATTCAGTAAAAATTGCCGGACTCAAGTTTGCATACTGATCACAGGATTTAATTATCTCTCCGTATTTAAATGATACTCTGCCCCTTCTTCACTCGTTAATTCCTAGATTCCTCGAGCACGTAATCCCGAGTTGATTTAAAATCAATCGTTTATCAAACTCTGTTTAATTTTTCTCCCCCAAACGATGAAACCAGATTTTACGGCTCATTTTTCTTTCCAATTTCCTTCACTTTTATCTTCCCCCTCCCTTCATTTTGAATTTCTCCGGGTGATGAAATATTTAACCGCCCATTGAGTACATCGCAAATTGTTATTGGCTAGGAGAGCGACCTGAGGGTAAAGCTCGGAAAAAAAAAGAATCCAGTGACGTCCGATTGGATTTTAGAGTCTGGGTCGAGGGGGAAAAATATATCGACAGGCGTCGACAGGTGTAACACACCGTGACAAAAGAGAGAGATTGCCCTTGTGTATACTTAGTACCAACCACTGATGGTACATGACGTCGAGTAAATAACAAAAGACAATATTCCCCAGTGAATTGGACTGTCTGGTAAATTGTGTTTCGCTGTTTGATTCACGTGGTTATGGTGTGCAGATTATGGTGATATAGAGTCGTATCAATAAGCATTCCAATTACATTCTCATGGCCGTGTACGGACAAATTTGTGGGTGGCAATGGCGGTGGATGGGGTGGGGGTGGGAGGGAAGAGGGAGACGGAGATTTCGGGAATATCAAGTGGAGCAAGGAAACTGCTGCTGATCAAAATAGGATTTGGTTGTGCTAAAGTGGGGGGTAGGAAAAGGGTGTAGGATGGTCGGCCATTTATCCGACCATTCGGTGGAATTAACTATCCAATTAGCAAGGAGGGAGGGAAGAGCGAGTGATACGTGCTCCACGTATGTCCAGTTTGGATTTAATTATCTTGCCTCTCTGGCGTATTCAACCCCGTGACGTACCTCTCGACGGTGTAAATTTTCCAGCGGTATCCCTTTCTGGATAATTAATCGCTGGACTAGACAGGTAAATACACAATAATAATAATTGGTGCCAAGTGGAATAAATTTTTGGCGGAGATATCGGGGGAGTTGGTGAGTGGGGAGACTCTTGCGAACTGGAGGTGCAATTAATCTGTATCATTACAGTGAATTTTACGATTAAGCTTCGATGATTTTTTTTTTACTTCGTTTTGTCAGTTTAACGAGGGTGAGGCGTGATATCGAGGATATTTACCCACTTTGGAAATGGGAATTTCAACGACTTAAGGTGCACTTTAAATTCAGCCAACGTTGCTCCATATAAAATTCCTCACTCCCTCTGAGTGGATTATTTTTTTTTTATTATCAAGTGTTTTTTTGGTTTCTTTTCGCTTCATCCACTGGACGTGTTTTTTTTTTATCTCTCTCTCTCTCTCTCTCTTTCTCTTGTGTCTTTGCTTGCATCAAATACATCTCGCGGAGTTACAATTTTTGCCATTTGAATTTTATGAGGAGAGAAGTGAGATTTTCCGAGTGTAAGTCTCAGATGGTGGGTAACAGTCGCTGGAAAAGCGGGAGACATGCTGCTCCATTTGCCTAGGATTGATATCAAATTCAGGCGCTTTTATTTCATACCGTGAAAGAGGTCTTTCCCGTTATTTTCATTTCAACTTCTCTGCCGTGTCATTTTCACGTTTTCTTTTTGTCTCAACTTTGTCAAACTATCCGCTCGCATTCAGCTGTTTGGGTGGTTGTGTGTGTGTGTGTGGCTGTCTGTCTGCGAGGGAAAAGGTGAAAAGTGATGTCAGTTTGAATTGCACATTCGAGAAACACCTGACGTCGGGATGTTTTACTGTGCTGACCAGTGTCAAACGTGAAATTGAAAGAACTCAAAAAGTTCACTTTAAATTCAGTTTCACCATCGCCTGGGACTCGCGTGACCGCAGGGTATATACCTTTTTTTCCCCCTTCCAACTGGTTTTTCTAACCCAACGGTGTATGATTTTTTTTTTTAACCTCGGACCACCTTCAGTTCCTCTTTCAGTTTTCACTATCCTTCGGTGCACCCTGCACACCGCCTAACTTTCAATTTGCAACGCCCCGATAAACCCTCCGCCTTCAATTGGACTCCGGGGCAGTAGATCCAGTCGACCAAAAAGCACCGCTGCACTTTCGGTGTAAATATATCAAAGGGTTTCCGGGCTGCATTAAATCAACTTCAGTGCACCGAACCAAATAGCTGTGGAAACATTTGAATATGGGAAGCTTAATGATTTTCAACACATTGGGGGGGAAAGTTACGGGGGAAATTTCGGGCGATAATTGGAATTTTTTGACGTCTAATCGGTCATAGGAAATTCCGGGGGTTGTTGCTGATAAATTAATTTAGTTGGGGTGAAACTTTTGTAATGAATTACTCGAATCAGAAGTCTCCAATCGAATGAGAGTAAATTACGCAAGAAAATTGAGTGTTTCCAAAAAAATCATTAATTAATTTATGAAAAAGTCAGTGGAAATTCCACGTGAATTATTCGTTGCTGAAAATTTCAAGATTTTTTGCTTGAAACTACCAGAGTAATTTTTTTCCAGGGCACCCTGCGAGCAATAGCCTCCATTTTCGTCATTTATGATCTCCTAAATTGTACAGTAAAAAATAGAGTAAAAATTCCCCATGAAAAATGTGAGGAGAGCCCTAAAAAATTGTCTTCCTGGCAACAATACTCGCATTTATTGTCCATATCAGTTATTGGTAATTTGTACTCAAGAAAAATTAAATTCTCAACTCAACTGAAATTCTCATGAATGTTGATTCGTCAACTGAAACAGCTACTTGCATTTCATAAAATCCCTAGTGGATCCAACATTTATTATGAGCGTAGAATGTTGAAAACATGAGGAGAAATTTTTTGTCGAGTACTTAGGGAAGAGAACTGGCACAGCAGTGGATTAAATCGATCATTAAAATCTCCAGTTGCTTTCGGTACAGAATTGTTTGTCAGTATTTTTCTCCCCCTTTAATATGTCTCTCCTTGTGCTCTTCGCATCATAAATCGACTTTAGTTGTGGAGACGCTGAGCCACATCCCACTCGGCAAATAAAAGAGCGATTTAATAAACGGAATAAAATGATTACCCCATTTCGATGTCAGTCAAGGGGGGTGAGGAGGGGACGGAAGAGCAACAGTATAAAACTGCACTTAAATTACATCAATCACTCAGGCTCACTCTAATGTACCTGGAGCCTAATGTAATTCTCATTTTTCTCAATAAATCACGTTCTTTTATTATTGATTTCGTGACAGCAGAGAGGGGGTCTGTGGGGGGAGAAATCGATCGATTTGAGATTAATAAGCGGAACAACTTCCTCCCCTGAATTTCCAATTTTTTTATGTCACTTCGGCATTCTGATTAGTTTCTGGGAAATTGCAGAACTGAGAAATGGTCTATTGAAATTCAATGAACTTTATTTGAGCAGGAGCGGATTTGCTAGAGCAATTAGTTTTTAATTGTGGAGAGATTGATTCATTTGTTTGATTAGTTTCGGGGGAAAGATGAAATTAAAAATAATTTTTTTATCCGTCAGTAAACTTTAGTTTCGACCGACTCTAGAATCCCTCTTTAATTTTTTTTTTAATTATAAAAATACGGAGTAGATTGAACAAAAGCAAAATGTCTGGAAAATCGTAAATAATTTAAATGAACAGTCCTCCGTTATCAAGAGACATTCTCCTGTTCGGAATAAAAACGAAATTAGCTATAACTGAAACCATTATTTGGAAAGAAACCAAAACTCTCAGCTTTGATAATTGATACATTCTATTAACGTTTCAGAGGGGATTTTTATTAGAGATTAATTAATGAGTTATTTTATGTACTTAAAATTCCCCATGGAAATCCAAACATGAGCTAAATCGTTTTTCTACAAAAGAATTATTGAAGTAAATATTAAATATTACTAAAAAATCCGGAAAATGGTAATTTAGAACAGTCGGAGTTATTTTTAGCAAAATACCATATAATGGTAGTTTTCTTATTGATTAGGTGACAACAGAGAGGGGAGTCGGGAGGGCGGGAACGATCAATGGGTGATTAATAATCGGGAGAACGTCCTCCCCTGACTCCAAGTTCTATATGTTACCCTAGGATTACGGTATTTTCGGGGAAAATTTAGAACAGTTGTAGCTTTGTACAGCACAAAAAGAATTGTAAAAACGTAGAAATCGATCGTTTAAAGCTATAAAAATTCCTCCCGCAAAATATAATATTTAGGGATCCCCATGGAAAAATTTACAAAAAATATATATGATTTGTGGCATCTCCATATATTTTCCAAATTTATACATAGTATATTTAAAATGTATAGGAAGCATATATTTCATATATTCCTTTAAATGTAAATTTTTCCACAAGGGTGGATTTTTCACCGGAAGAAAATACGCATCACAATAACAATTGGTCGGTGATACAAAAAAACGTGAAGAATCTATTATTCGAAGCGTAATGGGATCCTTCTAGAAAAAATATCACGATAAGAGTTCCATCCTCGATTTCATGACAGCAGCGGAGGGGGGCGTCCGAGGGGTGGTTTCGATCGATTTAAGATTAGTAATCGGGAGAGCTCTATCCCCTGAATTTCAAAGCTTTTTCTGTATCACTCAGAGATTATAATATCCCTTCGTGAAAAAAAAATTGAGGACTGGAAAAACTTCTCCTTCGTGTTTGAGCGTCCGAGAAAGTCAGCCGAGATAAGAAAAATAATTGAGACATTTTTTTTGCAGTTTCACACGAGAGATTGCGAAAAAATATTGAATTAAAGCTGGAGAATGTTAATTTAAGGGGTAAAAACCTGAGTTAAATATTACCCTCGGGAGGGAGTGTAATTCCGGATTGTTATTCTTTAAAATTAGGGGCGCCGTTGAGGGACAGCGGCAACGATGAACTCAGAGTTCACAGAAAATTAGTTTTTTTACAGCTTTTAGGACACAGAGCGGCAAATTTCATGCCGAGGGAATTTATGAACTTCGTATTGCTCCAATAGCACTGAATTTTACCGATTCAAGGAATAGTGAGAGTCGTTTATCGAGATGACCAAGTACTACTAAAAACTCGGGCTATAAACGTTTTTCCAAATCAGATTTCATGCTGTTTCAGGGCAATTGGTTTTCTCAGTGTGTTTGTTGGAACTTTCTCTATTACCATTTTTATTTCAAGTTTTATTTTTACAACGCATTTATGATAGGACACATAAACTTAATAATTTTATCCCACAAATGGGTTTTAATTTTTCCACGGGATCAATACGAATTGTCTACAATTCTCCTCATTCTGAGGTTAATTTGGAGTTCCCAAGCAAATGCTTTCTTGGTGAAAAAGAAATCTTTTCCTCAACGTACGAGATCATTTAAAATATAATTTAAAATCTGACCACAAATACCTGTCCTTCAGCAGTTTGTTCCCTTCGTGGTGATAACCTCCCAAAAACACGTTTTTTTTCACCCGAAATATTATAAATTTCACTCGAAACGTACTAAAACATTTCATGCGTTGTTAATATTAACTCGAAGTAACGCGATATTTATCGCCCTCCACATGATTTTAATCAGATATTTCCAAAATAATGCTGTTAGCCGGTTATGTTACACTAAATTACATATTGAAATGAGGAGAATTTTTTCATTATTTGTTCCACGGTCTTGGATCAAAGGGTTTTCGAAAAACATCGTAGTAAATATTTAACCTGCGTTCAAGGGTAATTTTTACTACATTGTTCTCCCCGGCCACATTACATGGTTCAGGACCTATATGGGGAGCCGCATGAAGAGGCCTTTGTCGATCCTAGCCTCCAAGATATTCAAGTTTTTTCCTCCGCAGCTCCTATTGAAGGGCTAACACAAGGTCGCCCTAATTTTTTTTCGTTATTTTTGAACAATTTTTTCTGGAACTCTTGACTTTCCAAAAGACGAGTCACGCTTTTGTTATTAAAAATTCATTAGTGTAGTCAATGGAATTAGGGTTGGATGCTAGTCAAATAATTAAATGATAACTAAATGCGACTGGATTTGCAAAAATATTGATAAATTTTCCCGGAAGTTTTGTCCGAAATGTTGATAAATTAGCTATCCCTTCCCCCTGAAGGCATTGTCCAAGCCCGGAAGTGGCATTAGGACAACAAATTGTGAGCATTCCATTGAAGTGATCGTCACTCACGTTATTCAATAATATCCCAAAAGCATTGGTACTGTTTTCAGATGAGAGATAGGGTCGCAAGGGATGAATACACATTGTTGGATATCGCCTAATGGCTTCAGGCCACCCAAAGACTGAGGGGTGAAACATGGAAAGAGACATTCGCCAGAATTGTCGACGATAATAACTTTTTGATGACTAATATATGGCGTTGATTGGATTAAATCACCCGGAAGTATGTTTTTTCCCCCGAGTCGTAGGTGTTCTTCGGAAGAAATAAATAAAACTTACTTTCGTCGGTTTCCGTTTGGTGTTCAATTTATCACGTACACGATCAGTTATATTTCCTCAATTAACAGATAAAAAAAACCATTCCGATGAGTTCAATTTTTTAAAATTTTCTGTAACGACCGGATTTTCATGCTATCGGAGTATTTTTGGGTTCAAAACGTGCGGAATGTTATCGGCATTGTTGGAGTATATGTACCTCCATTACGACAATGTGAGCTTTCCTCATGCGGCCAGTCACATGTAATGACACGGGTTGCAAGTGGCGTCATTGAATTTTATCTTTTAATGTTTCTTGTTTTCCAATAGAAAAATTATTTGCACTTCAGATCATGATTATTGCATTTTCACACGACCAAGTCGTAACTTTCTACGCAAGGGGACAATTAAATTTCAACAAATAGTCATGATTTTTCATTAGTGCTGACGGAGTGAAAAATGTTGAAAAAATTACCGCGCGTGGTGTCGGGAAGGCAATGTCTCGGCCAAGGAAAAATTATGGTGCTGATGAGGAAAATTTCAGAGAGTCATAATGAGAGCCAGTGGCCTTTTAAAGAAAATTTAATAGAAAAATTACTAGCTTGTGAAACGAAGTTTTCAGTGCTGACATAGAAATTCTTCATAAGTCTCACAATTTCCTTGTGATCGATACATTGCGTGCATTTATCCGGAAATAAACTCCCCGGTACAGAATGGAGGAACGTCACAACAAACGAATAAAGCCCAACTACATTGCAATCGGATGAAAAATGTTACTTGAAAAACGTTTACAAAAGGCATTCTCATTGGTGTCCTCTGTGGAAAATGAGACAATGGAGAAATTGAAAAGTCAGTGAAATGCCCAACTTCTTCTTTTTATTAATATCGCGGGAGTGGAGACGTTCGTACGCTCTGAAATATCCTGAGGGACTGGACACAAAGTCCGGAAGTATATTGTCACCGAGTGTGCGGAATAATTCAGTAGGGAAGCAGTCAATTGGGTTAAGCCAACTCCCTCTCAACATCAGTTGTTGTAAAATGTATCGGAATTTCCCGATCAAAAAATTCAATTTTATTCATGAAAATCTCGCAGCTCATGGACGATATTTCCTAGAAATTAGATAAACTGCTATTGATATTTTTTGATAGTTCTGCTGACTCTCATGTCGCCTGTCCAGGAGAATCACTTTTCTTTCCTGGAGGAATGAAAATGATGGGAGTGGATTGGGCACTTAATCCACGATGATGTGAAAAAAAAATGTTCTTCAGTCATCGAATGACCGGGCCAGGAGGTACCACTAACATTTACTGCGGCATGAGAGCCATTCGGTTCCTACACGCAATGTGACCCTAAAAATCAGAGTCAACGTAAAAAATTCATATCTCCACCCTCCTTCAATATCGAGGGATGAAATTGATTGGAATGGATGGGACATTTAATGCCATCATCCCTCAAATGGAGAAGAAGATGTGATTTCTCTGTTGGGTAGTCGGGTTGAGGTGACTCTCGTTTTTTATTGACAATTCATAAACCGTGATGAGTATTTTTCGGACAGCACTTCAGTAGCAAAGTGATAGCGACATAAATCACTTTAGTATAAGTGACCTATCTCGTGAAATCTCGAGAAAAAAATATCCAACTACAAAACCAACATGTGATGAACCAATTGCGGTCACCCTTTGACACATAAAAATGTCTCAACAATTTTTTCTCACCATAAAACATTTTACATTCCAACCTGATCACGACGAAACAAGACTGCAACTTCAACGAAGTATTACAATTGAAAATCTTCAGCCTACCGCGTGCCGACATAGGCAGCAGCAAAGTTGTCCGGATCGATGAGCTCCGAACCTCTCAATCTCCTGCAATCAATCCCCTGAAACAGAGCAATACAATCCAAAATTCTCCAACCCGATCAATTTCCAATCAATCTCATCCCACCCACTCCCCCTCCCCCAATCACGTTACACGCACCCCGTCGACTCCTTCCCCTCGGCGCCAATTCCGGAATATTCCCGAAAAATCTAATTCCTCAGAATCCAATAGTCCTCCGACACAGATACCTGCTGCGCCAAAATGTTAATGAAAATTTCATCCACCACTCCCGGTCCCCGCGCCGTTAAACCAAAGAACAATACAACCCCGTTAGCGTCACAAATGTACAAGAGTCACCCCATCTGCTCAAACGCTTTGTGCGACGATACGTATACCACTGCGAGTGAAATTAATCTCCCGACCAGCCTCAATTCCCCTTAAGTATAACCTGAAACACAGTCCGGGTGTTTCTCAACTTGAAACTTTCTGCTCCCCTAACCCACCCTTTCTCAGTAACGCAATGTTTGCCTTCACCTCTCCCTCCCCACCCACTTGACATAAGGATAGGTCAGTGTCAGTGGCCCGTGCCATGCAAATGACACTCACCCGCTCCCTCCTCCCAACCCCCTCTGAGAACCCCACAGCAAACACAATACAATCTCCTGTTGACAAAGTCCAAACAAACTCAAGTGCGGGAGACGAGACTTTAACAGAAGAAAAATTCCTTTTTCCCTTGCGAAAACATTTTAATTGTAAAAATTTCATTTGCCCTGTCATGAAATTGAATTTTGTCTTGAGTAAGGCAGAGGGTGGAAGGGGATGAAGGAGAGGGAAAAAGGATTGAAACGGTTGAAACAAAAAGGGATTTCGCGGCATACCGCGAGTATTCGTTGGTTTTGAACCTCCATCCCCTCTCCCCTTCAACCCCCTCCGCACGATCGTTTTCATGTGCATGTGTGTGTGGGTGTGGCAAGCGACGAGCAACAACAAAGTTACCGTGGACGAGCATCGATCAGGGGCTAGACCAAGAGGGTGAGCTCCAACCCTGTGCGCGACGTTGAACTGAGAGTGGTGTTGTGATAGTGGGGTGGTATGAGTGAGAAGAACTAGGGGAAAAGCGGCGGGAGCCCTCAAATCCTATAGCCTATATAGGCATCGGTTGCCGCGCGCGAACGAATAAACGGGGGTGCGAGGGAGAACGAATTACGTATGATAAAAGGGACAACAGTGCGATGAAGAGAGGTGGAGAGACGGTTGAACGCGCTGGCGCAGGCCTCAACCAACACCCTCTCGTGATAGTGCGAGGTAAAATGGGGCGGTAGGGGGTGGGTAGAGAGGGAATGGGGTAAAGGGGGATTTGAACCCTTCTCGGGTAAATTCTCTCTTCGGTTCTTCTTAGGGGTGACCTGAGACAGATAATTCCGATCTTTTTTCTCCACTTCGGGGAAGGGTTTCACTGGATTCTTTTATGGTTCGGTGTGTTTGTGGAATACCGGAAATACTGATAAAATTGTATTTTTACTTTCTCCCATAGAAATGCTGAAGATATCGCGAATCTCCGCACGGAAATGCACCAAATTATACATTTTTTGAATATATTTTTAATGGGGATCTTTACAGATCTTTAAAAATGTTCTCAAACTATTTTTTGGTTAAACTATTTTTGGGGGAGGATCGGGGATGGAACGATAATACGGTGGTCCCGCTCGTTGAGGCGCGTCACTGGCCCCCGCGCAAGAATATCATTGGTCATTTTTCTGAAGTATAAGTTCTTTGAGAGACCGCGGGGGTTCTTAAGTCAGCACTGCGATTGTTATAAACAAATAATAAACATAAACAATGGCGGCTTCTGTTGCGATCGCGCAACATTAACAAAGGAACCCATCTTCGATACCCACATTAGCCCAAATAAATATTGAAAAAATGATATTCAAAGAGAGATCAATTCCACATCTTCAATTTTGTAAAAGTACAGGATATTTTTTGAAGATTCCATGAGAAAGCCATTTGAAAAACCGATACGGGAAATTGTGAATTTCGTAGCAAATTCTATCCGTCGAGCCTCACACCAGGCAATTACTCCTCTGGGCTGGAGTGAGAAAGTCATTTGAAAAAAAAAAATGATACGGGAAATTATGAGTTGCGGGGCAAATTCCATCCGTCGAGCCTCACGTGTGGCAATTACGCCTTCACCGTGAGTGACGCGCAATTGGAATGGGCCAGGTATAGATTAAACCGTGGAACTGAGAGAGAGAAGTAACCATAGGAATGATCCGTGCGGCATTGCCATATCTCAGATGCATTCTAATATTTTATTCATATTTCCTTCCCACTATCGTTAGGGGTTTATGGGTTACCCATTTCGTCCGCCTTTATGCCTTTCCTTCCACTCTACCCTTCATATTTATTTGTGTTATCATGGGCCGTCTTATGGTTACCAGGCGCGCCCCATTCAAGCTAAGGTTGCAAGGGAAACCATGGAAAATCGTAATCATCCACCGCGTCGATATTGCAGGGGCCTGTAGCAGCACCGGATATGGTCCGGACGGGTGTCTAAAAGTGTTCCTCAAGGAACAGTAATAACAGTCAGATTGTTATAACAATGCACCCAAGCAAAAATATTTATCCGTAAATCTTTAAGGATTTAATTCCGCATCTTCATTTTTAGTGCATCGGCTCCGTCAGGAAAAAGGTCGTAAAAAATTGTTGAAAAATATTTATTGCGGTTTATTAATATTTAAGATGTAATGAGACTTTATTACTGACGCACCGACGTTACCACCTTTGCACCCGACTGGGGTTTGCTGGATATCCGTTGAATTAGCCCTGATTATATTATATTTTTATTCATTTTTCCATAGCCCAGGCTTTATGTATTTTATTTATTTGGGGATGATGGAATTCGACTATTTGTGGATATATTCATGGGCCATGGAGAGGGGTGATGGTAATTGGTATCAATGTTCACCCATTTTGACTCGATGAAGGGAATTTCGGGGGTTTTTATTGTGACAACGGGATTTTTATGGGATTCTTATTTTGATTGGATTTTTAGGGGGGATTTTTATTCTGTTTGTGTGGGGGATAATTCGAAGGCGGGTTCCTCCGCCCTTCAAATGGTCTCATCAAAATTTTTCACACACTAAAAATCCTGTGAGTAAAGTGGAAATTCATCTTTTAAAGATCAAACAAATTTTCATTTTGTTGAGGTCGTGTTTAATGCCGGGGGAATATGTAGAACACGTGTGTGAAGTTCAGCTGTTTGTTTAGCTGCACTCGCCTCTCATTTTTTTATTCTAGTTAATGTTGCAAGTTCTCTCGCTATTTCACCTTTAATAATGCTTTATTACTCACGTACCCGCGCGGTGCACTCTGTTTACACCCATTTGTGTATTGTTTTTTCTCGTTAGCAAACATTTTGGTGGGTCAGGTGTTTCATTTTGAGGAGATTTAGTTGGATTTTTTGTTTGAAGCAACAGTTTGTTCTCGTGATGTAAGTGGTTACATTGGGCGCTCATTCATCCGGTGTTTCATTCGATTTGTTCGGTTGGAGATGGTAGAATGCGAGTCTTTGTGGAGCTCTACCCATGAGTGATGATAATTGATATCAATGCTCAGTGAATCTGATTGGATGAGGCCGACTCGCGGATGTGTTTGTTGTGGATACTCTGGTTTTATGAGCTATGAGAGGAAGCGCTCAGCGATAGCAAATTAAATTATAAAGCAATGTTATTCTCAATGGAAATAAAATTATATTTTCTCCAGAAAATGTCTGTGATGCATTGGTGTTTTCGCACCACCGAGGGGTTGTAGTATTTTCCAGTCCTCACCCCCAGAATTTTCAGGGAGAGTTTCTTTTCTTTTCAGGTACGACCTGGGAGAAGTAATTTAATTGCTTTTTCTTCGCTGTTCAAACACTTTATCCTGAGGCTTTTATTTTTCAAGATATAAAAATTCCTCATTAGTGCATCTTTAATGATACTTCATTATTCACCCACCGGAGTGGTTCACTGTATTTACACCCCCCTGGGCGTCACTTTTATTAATTCTTCAGTGGCTGGTCGCGTCTATTTCGGTGGTTAAAAATATTTTTTAATTTTTTCTTCGATCCAGACGAAGTGAAAAACATTCAGATTCAATAAAAAAAATCTCGTTTTTTTTTTTCATTCTATTTTGTTTGGCAGGAATTCACTTCAGGTTTCCCCTGAGGCAGCAACAGTTTGTTCCCAGTGTTACAGATTCTATTCTGCGCTCATTCATTGTGAGGTTTTATTCGTTTTGTTCGCTCGGGGGTGGCAAAATGCGAGTCTTCCTGGGGTTCTCCAGGATGATTGGTATCAATGTTTAGTATTTTGTTCGAATGAGGGGAGTTTATTGTATTTACGCCCGTGGAAATGGTGTATTTCGAGAGTTATGGACCGGGGAGGTTGCGGGAATGAAGAGAAAAGGGTTTTGAACTCTTCTAGGAGCAAATCCTCTTCTCCTTTTTAGATACGACTTGCGACAAGTAATTTAATTGTTTTTCTTCATTGTTTCAACAATTTCCGCTTTCCCTGAACTTTTTATTTTTGTTAATGACCAAAGTCCTTCTTATTGCACCCTTAATAAAACTTTATTACTCACGTAGCAAAGGGGCAAGCCATACTCAGGGCCATTTGGGTTTTTTTTACTTCTTCCACGTGTTTTGTTTTGAGGAAATTTACTTGAGGGGGTTTTAGAGCAACAGTTTGTTATCACAACGCAACGAATTGTGTTCATTGTCAGGTTTTCCTCGTTTTGTTTTTCAGAGTAATTGGTATCGGTGTTCAGTGATTTGATTTCGGCAAACGGTGAGCTTTTGTCGGGGATATTTCAATCAACCAATGCTGTTTATGAGTTTTTCGATGACAGTAGTATTTGGCACGATGAAAAATTCCAATAAAAATTGCGCGATGGTCTGGCCAATTCCAGGAATTAAAAAAAAATAGCAATCGTTTATGTTCAGAACATTATGTATCTTTATGTCCGTGGATTTTCCACAAAAATACAAATAAATAAAAGGAAACCCGGTTCAAGGATCTCCGATGAATGTTCGTATTGCGCACTAACATCTCAAAAGAGAAATTACTATTAAAAAATTCATGAACAATGATAAATATGCCACTATACTGTAGGCAATTTAAGGTAAAAAGTACATCTCAGTTCTGTAAAATTTTCCACAACGATATTTCCCCCGGAAATTAGGGAAATGTCTGTAATTTTTAGTGAATATCTCTCTCCCCCGACGCGTGAAATGCGAGATATCCATTGTACGTCTCCTCGTCGAATTTATCCGCGAAGTTGAGAGGCATCGAGGAGTTCCAGAAGAACGTGCGAGATATTATAGGGAATGGGCGAAATAGATTGGAAATATGGCGGCCCAGGGACGGGGGAGGGAACTGCGACGGAGTAGAAAACCCCTGGATTACAGGAATGCGACGATAGAATATACGTGAGGGGAGTGAACGGGAGAACCTTCTTGGGTTTCGCTACAAAGGAAACGTTGGGTATTTATTTATGTTGTGGATTCTGTAAACGGGTGGATATCACAAAAAGACGCATCGCACCGACGAAATAGAGTGGAAGATGAGAGAAACTGAATGAAAAAGTGAGGGGGGTGGGCAGACGTAAAATGAATTGCAACGGGGGTGTCTCAAGTGAGCGAGTAAATTAAAAACGTGGGGGTGCGGAGGGGGGGGGATAGGTGGGTGGGCAATTTGAAATTGAATAAAGGTCAGAGCAAAGAGTTCGTTTGTACTTTTTATCTGGTAATCCAGTGAGGTATCTCCGGTGAAATACTGCTATTTTTGTTTAATTTGTGAGTTTCGCAAAATTGGATAATTGAATGAAGTTTTTGTGAATTCAATGAGCGAGATGGAAATGAAGCGGTGAGGAAAAAAGTGGAGTAATTAGCCGATGAGGGAGAGGAGTGGTGTCAGGCTCTGTTACCGAATAATGTGCAAATGAAATATAGAAAGAGGGGCCATTGATTATTTGAGGTGCATTGTGTGGGTAGATTATTATTTATATTATTCATTACATTCTCCTGAATTTCCCGAATCTTTCATTAATTTTACCGGACTAATTAACCAAAGATAAATTTTTTTTCTCATTATTTAACTGTGAAGATATGAAGTTGTGAGAAGAAAAACTTTTTGCAATTGCAGTTGAAATTTTTTCCCCCGGTCAGATGTGTTTTAAACCGCAAATTACAGTGAAATACCTTTAGCAATGATTTGTGGCTATTTTTGTTGAAACTAAAGCTTAACATTTTTATTTTTATATTGTGGGTAACTCGTGAGTCGATGTGTCCTCGTTGGGTGTACATTCACATTCATGTTTGTTGGCTGGAGGTCTAACAGAAAGGCAGGACCCATTTACTCTCGCAATAGTTTCTAAAAAAAATGTCCAAGAATTTCTTCTCCTCTAAATGGCCCAGAAAACAAGAAAAGGTCGGATCAGCGTTCCGATAACATTACGGAGAGAAACGAGAGAAATTCGATAAGAATAAAAATGAAAGTCCCAATATTTACTGGCGAAAGCGTTAGGTTTTGCTATTGAATTTTTCCTTACGTTAATAAATATTGGCGAAATTCATTGAGCTGGATGATTGAATAAAGTTTTTATGGATTCAATGAGGGAGATGGAAACGAAGCGCCGGAGGAAAAAATTTTAGTCATCAGGTGATGAGAAAATGAAGAGGCGCAATGACGCTTATAACATTATTATATTAATTTATCAGTCGATGAGAAGAATCCCGATTTTCAAAAGAAAATGTCTCAATATCTATTTCGTATTGAATATCCTAGTAAATAAAAAAGTAATCATTCGAAGCTCAATGACATTATGAGCAAAAAGGGGTGCAATGTGGCGCTCTCTGTTACGTGAATAAATAAGCAAATAAGTTGTGAAAGCGCTTAAACATCGATAATTTCATGCTCATCACATGTGCGAATTGTATTTTCGTTTTCTCTTCCAGAGCAACTTGACAGAGGGTGAAGAGGATTTGCCCGAGGACACTCTCTCGTTGCTGTCTGTGCTATTCGTCGGTGAGATTCCATACGTAATTCCACACTGTTCATACAATAATATAAAATTAATAAAGCTCATGAAAAAAAATCTAGTGTATCAGCCTCGTCGAGAGCTTATAAAAATAAAAGCACAGATAAACGGTGGCATTACCAGAAAGAGAAATAGCTGTGCTCGTAGTGATGAAGGAATAAAAGAAAGCAAAATGGCGTATAAATAAAAATGAAGCTGAACGATTGATCATTCGTCACTTGTGTTTTATTTTCTGCTTCACTGTTTCAGGCTTTCTCCTCTTCGTTCTCATATTCTTCTCAGTGGCTGGTAACGTATTGGTTTGCGTTGCGATATACACGGACCGCGGATTGAGAAGAATTGGAAATTTATTTCTCGCATCGTTGGCCATTGCTGATTTATTCGTCGGCTGTCTGGTTATGACATTTGCCGGTGTCAACGATCTACTCGGCTACTGGATGTTTGGTCCACGTTTCTGTGACACATGGATTGCATTTGATGTCATGTGCAGCACTGCCTCAATCCTCAATCTGTGCGCAATATCACTGGATCGTTACATACACATCAAAGATCCACTCAGGTATTGTTGGTGGAAGTTGGGGTATTGTCTGAGCCGTCTGTGAGATTAGATTGATTATTTTTATTACGCAAATTTCAGTCAATAGAGTTCCACTATTGCACGTTATATTGTGTAATCGTCATGGCAGTCAACTGATAATTCTGTCGTTCCATCCGATTTTTTAGACCTAAACGAAACTAGAACTCCTGTGTCTCTAGGAATTTTTTCGAATTTTCTACTCTCCTGCAATTATTATTTATTATTTGTGATTCTATTTTATTGGACAGCTTATCAGCTTCACGTCCCAGTTGATAAATTAGTTCCGTATCTAAAAATTAATAATTGTGACAGAAAATAATTCTAGAAGCTCTTGAAATGAACCCTCTTCCAGACGAATATGATAAATGAAGAGGGTTTTGGTGGAGCCAGTGGCTCAGATAACGCCTCAATTCATTCAGCATTAACAAGTCATTGGTGTGTTGCACTCGATGACAACTGAATTAACGACAGTTTAATCCAAAATTCATGGGTGAATTGAGCGTGAGACATTGGTCATTGTGAATTGTGTGCAGATACGGTCGGTGGGTTACGAGGAGAGTTGCTGTTGCTAGTATTGCTACAGTTTGGCTTCTCGCTGGGACTGTGTCATTCGTTCCAATCAGCCTGGGACTGCACAGAAGTGAGGAGTCCAAAAATCCACCACCAACGTACAACGATGGTACACAGGTAATTGGAATATTCTTTTTCCTGAGGATGGAGCATTCAAATTTTCCGGTGGATTTAATGGACAGGCTTTTTCTGAGTTTGGGACTGCCGTCTCGGGATCAATTTACTCGGCTATTTCATGGAAAATTCATTCGGGAATTCATTCCTTCTTCAACTCAGTTCGGAAATTACGAAATTTTGATGAACGTCGGGAGATGATAATTTCATGATATTACTTGATTCGAGGAAATTGCTTTACGGTTCCGTTGACTGTTAGTCTCCTCATTTCTCGTCTCATTATTATTCGTTTAATTAATTTTCGTTCTCTATATCTCTTGTTCAATGGGTTGAGGAACAGAGTTAAGTGAGGCAGGCTATAATTAAAGATCCGAATTAATCTTATTGAAAATGAGATGAACAAATCAATATTAAATTCAGTGAATTAAATTAGACTCTTTAGTTTTTTTAAAAAGTATAAGCAGATATGCTGGAGGAAAATTCTATAGAATTTTTTCGTACATAAAGAGAATTAAATATTCATTCCCATATAATGAAATTTACATATTCCAAGGTCATTGCCCGAATAACTTCATCGACTTTATCGCTAATTCCATTTAATCTGACGCATAAAAATCGTAATGTTCTATTACGAGTTCCTCCTAAGTGAATGTTGCGCTTCTGCTCCCATTCATATTCATATTTATTAGCTTTATATTTAGCAGCAAGAGAACAATAGATAACGATCTTTTGATGCGCCTTATTCTCTAAAATTGTTGGTAAAAAAAACTCCCGAGAAAGTATTAAATTTATTCGCTGAAATATTGTAAGCTTCAACAACAAAGCCCTCGCATAAAAAGCTTTTACATGTTGTGAACAGGACATTTAAAAATTTTTTTCTAAAGCCCATTGAATGAATAATTTGCAAGCTAAAAACCCCAGACTCAATTGATGTTCCTTTGCCTGACCCAAGGAATATCCAACCTGTGCTCTGGATCTGTCACCAACGTACGCCGTTGTATCATCATGCATATCATTCTACGTACCCTGTATCGTCATGATAAGTATCTACTGCAGACTGTACTGCTATGCTCAAAAACATGTTAAGAGTATAAGGGCAGTGACAAAGCTTCCTCAGCCATCATCAATCGGAAAGAGTTTTCGTGCCAAGAGTACGCGTAAATTACAACAGGCCAAAGCTAAACCACCGGCGAAGGCTAAGCCAACGAGTCCATATCACGTGTCTGATCATAAAGCAGCTATAACTGTTGGTGTTATAATGGGTGTATTTCTCATATGCTGGGTGCCATTCTTCTGCGTCAACATTGTCGCTGCATTCTGCAAAACTTGCATACCAGATCGAGCTTTTCAGGTATGAATTATTTATTCGTTAATGCACACTCACTGATAAATACAGCATTACCCGGAATTTCATTTGTATCAGCTGTCATTGGGTTGCTAATTTTTAAATAAACGTGATTTTAGAGTAATTATCACACCGATAGATATAGTTTTGAGATTTGTAATAAAGGAATTTCATTCAGACGATGAAGAAAGATTTATTTAATATTTTTTATCGGAATTTGTTGCAAGCTTCATATGCATTTCTTGTCCGATTGTAAAAATTTTCTATTACTGGCAGCAGCAGCTTCCACCGATTAAATAATCCTTTCTGCATCTGTTTTTCCGTCGCAACGTGGAGATTTTTCACTTGCACTTTGCGTATTACATTTCCCCTTCATTTTTCATCTTCATTTGCATGTGTGATGCACGTTCATCCGAAGTACATAATTTATGGAGACTGCTCTCTAATATTCTGAGAACATTTTGCTCGACAGACGGAGGGAGCTTCTAAAGGGATTTTCTAAAAAGGGTAAAGGGTGAACGTCGAGTTAAAATCCATAGTCCTATGTAAACCGTAGTCGTAACGTTCGTGAAGAAAAAAAAAAAACTTTGCGCTCCAATTAAATGTTTTTCAATCAACCCTTCGGCCCCGGGCGATTGTGAATAATTTTCATCGACCTGTCAGCATGAATTTTTCATCCTCCCCAACCGAATATTTATTCAAACAGGATTTCTCAATCTCATTCATGTCCCTCACAGTAATATATATTCATTCACCCCTTTCCCCCCACCATTCGCGTTATTCCACACAGTTATTTTCACGAGAGAAAAAGCCAATGTAGGAAAAAGTGGTAATAAAAATATTGCTCTTTCCGTAAATGTGGAGGCGTAAAAAGTCCCCTTTCCCTTCCGGAGTTATATCAAGCTGAGTTCCTGTTTCAACTTATTTCTCTTAAAGTTGAGAGGAAAAAATAACATTACTAATGCCTCGGGATTCTGGTGGACTGTTGAATAGATAAATTTTTTCATTCGACAGGTGCTCACCTGGCTTGGCTACAGTAACTCGGCCTTTAATCCAATAATCTACAGTATTTTCAACACTGAATTTCGTCAGGCATTCAAGCGAATCTTGACAAAGGGCACGAGAGCCAGGGGTAATCAGCCATCCACCAGTGAATGCGGTGAATTTCGTTCTGTTATCGTGCAAAAACGTAATGGTTCAATAGTAGAGTGTAACATCAGTCCGAGATCGAGTGCTGACAGTTGTCAAGTTGGACTTGGACGGCAGCATCGTGACACTATTGTAAGTTCAATATGAATTAGCACGGCACGATGATTGAAAAGGGAAAATACAAGACATGTGCGAAAAAATTTCATGGAAAAATCGATCCTTGAGAAAGAAATATTTTTAATAGAGACTATTTTACAGAAGAACAAACAAGGGAGCTTGTTGACTTCAAACCTTGCCCATTTTTCTCCCAAATTTGTTAACTGAACAATAAAAATATTAAGTAAAAATTACTTCGAAAAATAAATTACATTTAATGAAGTAATTTATGCTTATTCCCCTGTAAATTATTGCCCCCCTCCCCATCCGTTAAAAAATAACTTATTTAAAATAGAATGGATTAATGAACCTCCTCGGATTTTTTTAACGTCCAAAATAAATAAATAAACAATTCAATAGGGAGACTAATCTCTCCGATTTTTCCATGAAAATTTTGACGTATGTGGATAGGTGTAAAGAGACACAGAGAGTGACAACAGTGGAGGAATTAACCATAATTGGCCAGTTCGGACCATTTCAACGACAATCATCATAATGAAAGAAGATTAAATACCAAAGTTAAATGAATGAGGCATATCCAGAATAACGGACTGTGTGATAGGCATAACAATTACTTGGATGGCACATTATCTCATGAAATTTCCAAAGGAAAATTCATCAAATTGAAGATTATACTTGCACGAATAATGTAAACCATCAGTCTAGTTAATTAGAGTGAATGAAGACCGTTAATGGAATTAATAATCATCCAGATTATTTACTCGACGCACACGGGTTACACTCGATATATCATTTTTATCATCTTGTAAATGATCATTTATTTATTTTTCTATTAAAATTATCGACGAGAAAATGTTGAAAAAAAACTGTTCACTAATAACGATCAACAGGGGAATTGATCTACATAGAATAGAAGTGGTTGACACGTTTCGCGAAAAACCTACATGATAATTAAATTAAAAAAAAAACAAATATACATATTAGCATCGTTACCATAATTGATATTAACTGAGTCGTGTAATTATTATAAAAACTCAAAACTCCATTAATCTCGTTTTATTTATCATGTAAATAATCATTGTGTACTCTAGTCAAATAAGTCAATAATGTATAAATATTGAAGAAGAAAAAAAACGGGTAATTAATTTTCACGTAGAAACAAAATGAGACATGTTTCAATGAATTTAATTCCTCAAGCCCATTTTTATTTAATGATCCAGCAGGGGGATGCAATCAAGATCGTATGGCAGTTTTCCCCCGTCGTAGGGTGCTGTTCCAATAGATCAGTCCTAAATGTTATGATAAAAAATCTGGCATCACACGATTATCCCAGATTAAGAGAATTTTTTAATAAAAATTACAGAAGTTTGATCCCAAAAAAATAGCAAACAAAAAGTCGCTGAATTTTTTAATTTTTTTAATTCGATATTTTAACAAATTATGCCACGTTCATAATGAGCAATTTTCATTGAATAATTCTCTCCATGATCACAATGAAGACGATAGCTCCCCTCTTCTCTCTCTCTCTCCACATTGTTCGTCAAACGTTATCAGTCTTCAATAACACTCGAATGATTTACCATAAAGCCTCACGTCTTTGTCGATTAGTTGATACCTCGACTGTAAACGGAATTGTTGGATTAATGCATTCGGTATGCAGGTAGGTATCCTCATGATTTTGATACGATAATGCCAGCCTCGGCAAAGGCATAACTAAATTCCATGGGATTTCGCTTCATCAGCACTGGTTACTCTCGCCAGCTTCTACACCATTGAGTGGCCACTTTACCCAGTTTACACTCGAGTAGAAGTTTGAACTTTCTAAACTCGTCGAGTAATTGTTCAGAGTTTTATCGAGTTTGGTTATTGACACGAGTAAGATGATAATTCATTTGTGAATTAAAACTGAAAGTGTCTGGTGCTTCTGAACGACCCTCTGATGTCCCTCGGGTGTCTTCAGTGGGAATGATCTTACGATGGGGTTTTCTTTATGCTTCTTATCTCGTTGGATCGACTGGTTGAGATATTTCGGGAACAATAGTCGGGGAGGGCTTTTTCATTTCGATAAAATCTACCGTAACTTGTGGATTTTGACAGTTGCCCAGCGCCCATTGGGAGAGCTCGCGCGTAAAAACTTTGGCAGTAGTAATAAAATTGGGTAAATAGAGTTTCTAACTGGGAGACGTGGGTAACAAAAAAAAAACTCTGAATTTCCCCCGTGGGAAGTGGAACAGTCTTTCATGATATAAGTTAATTACTGTGGATTAATTACCGAATAGCAGTAGTTGGGCCGTCGCACAATGGCCTGGGCATCGGGTAATTAATCTCCATAATTTGTCGACAGGAATGTCAATCAGACTGAAATCATTGATCCTTCAATTAGTCGAGTAGACACTGTCATTCATTAACACTTGATTGATGTCATTATCATAAATTATTTGAAATCAAGTGTTTGCAGTCGCTGGAATAGAGGGCGCCACCTGTCGGTCTATTTACGTTTCTCCAGTTCGATAGCTCGAAGCAACAGCCGCTCTGGCCGACACGACACTGACACGACACTCGATAATGTTGTAGTCTAACCTCAAATTCTTTATCGGAGTGGCAATCACAACAAGTGAATGAAAAAGCGACGCGGCAAGATTTATTGTTGTCAAAGTTGATGAAAATTGTTTATCATTAGGAGAAATTTTTACAGAGGTTAACCCAGTGAATAATGTCGAGTGAATTGAATAATGTGGAATTAGTTAATCCGTGAGAGAAATAATGGGGGATATACGTGCAGGACTGGAGGATATTAAGCTCGATGAGGCACTATTTGCCGATGTTAAATACTACGTCAGTGGTGAAGCTGAACCTAAGGTATTTTATTTAGTTTTTAGGGATGTTATTAGGGGCATCCCAGACGCAATTTATAGTTGTATACATTGTGAATAAATCCGCGGTCTTTTCGATCACATTTCGGGGGATCAACTGTCATTGTTGTTTCAGTAGAAATGGTACAGCTTAAGCTAACCCCAAGGGGCTTTCTTTCGCGATTCAGTTTGAAAACTTGCATGAGAGTGTTGGGTACACGGTTACTACATAAACATTTAAAACCTCCTGAATTAGGTTTCAGAAATTGTCGGGGATTAGTTCATAATTTTATTTCCAAAAATTCTCCGCAACAATTGACTAAATCCCTTGGGAATGTCAAAACCACAATTTGATTAAAACCTATTGGGTCCCAGAATAAACAATAATATTTTATAAAGCTGTTTTTTAAGTACCAAAAATTGAAAAAATATCAACTGCAACAACTAAAACATCGTTTCTAAGGGAAAGTTTTTAAAAGATATTTTTTTCTGCGAAATTTACGATACACGATAATTAGATTCATGATTATTTTTTTATATTAATTTTCATATGCGATAGTATGAGAACAATTTGAAAATTCATTACTAGAATTGGTTTTGCCGCGTAAATCAATTACGGTCTATATTTTGTTTCACAACCCCCCCTCCCGTCTTTAATTTTTTAAAATATTAAGTACACTTTATCAACATGACCTCGTGAAAATGAAAAAATTTCCTTCAAATTTTCTGTGTACTAGAACGATCTTCGAAAAAATGATCTCTATCTCATGATTTTCGTACAGATTATCTCACTACTGCAAAAAGGTGGCGCAGAGCGTTGCAACTACTTCAGTAGCTTCGTAACCCACCTAATAGCCGGTTATGAGGCCCTAGAAACCGACATATGTCAAGCAAAAGAGTTATACGAAATTCCAGCAGTGACCCACGATTGGGTTACCATCTCGGCCCAATGCAAAAAGCTCCTGCCAACGAAATATTTTTCCGCCGAGGAGAATCAATTATTCTCGATGGTGAGAGCCTGTATATCCCAGGTGAGCCTGGCTGATAGTAAAGCCCTGTGGGGAATGATAACTCTGCAAGGTGGTAAATGCCAGTTGCGTTTGGATCGTTTCTGTACACACTTGATCGTGACTAAACCAAGTGGTTCGAAGTTCGAGGCTGCTACGAGGCATCACATGAAGATTGTCACACCAGATTGGGTGGTTGATTGTTCCAAGAAACGAGCTATTGTTCCAGAGGCTGAATATCACCCAAGATTACTGGTACAACCGTCACCAAACAGCTCGACAGCGCTGATAACAGGTTTCATGGATAATACCGAGGACAATGGAGGAACGCAGGGTGATCAAGACCGTACGAAGGTCATGTTAGAACAATTGAAGCAGAGAATGCCATGGAATCAATCGAATCCTCCGGCCAATGTTCCTCAATCATCTCCATCACCTCAAGGAATTAATCAGCAGATACCGACGAGCTCCCCCAACCTTCAGCAGCCGCAGGAGAATCCATCCCCAGTTAATTCCGGCCAAATAACATTACAAGTGCAGAGACAAGCATCGCAATTCCGAAACGTATCGACTCCAAGCGTGACGAACTATTCCACACCAGTTGTCTCAACAAATCAGACTCCGTCTCAAAATCCTCAGAGCCAGAATTGGCATCAGCAAATTCCTCAAGTAAAACAGCAAATACAATCATCACAGCAACAGCAGCAGGAACAGTTGTCCCAGGGACAGGTGCACGTGCAGCAATTGCAACAGCAAATGCCAAATCAAAATCCTCAACAGTCGCTGCCACTCCCGCAAGTTTCCAATCAGATAAATCAACAGATGCAGATGCAAGTGAGTTTTCCCCAGCAGCTGATGCCTCAGCAGTCACCCCAGATGACGAGTCCCTCGTCGACTCAGGGGATTGCTCAGATACAGCAGCAGATGATGCCACCTCAGCAGAATCTTCAAATGTCCCATCAAACATTGATTCAACAGAAGCCTGTAATTCAGCATCAAATGCCACAGCAGGTGAATCCACAACCTCAGTTGAGCCCACTACCTCAGTCCAAACAAGTGAATTCCCAACAAGGCTTGAATCAGGGGCTCCATGGGCACATGCAACAGCAACAGATACCCCAACAGCCCCAGCCGATGGTGTCTCAGTCCCAAGTGCTGCCTCAACAAACCCAGATGATCCAGCAGTCTCAGAATCTACAGCAATCCCAGATGGTTCAGCAGCCCCAGTCGATGCCTCAACAATCTCCACAACCTATCCTCCAGCAGAATCAAATTCCCCAGCAAATTGGGCTGCAGCAGCAATTGCCCAATCAACAAACTCATCAGCAACAACAGTTGCCCCAGGAGCAACGTCAACTGATCCAACAATTGCCGAATCAACAGCCTCACCAACAGCAACTGACACCCGAGCAGCGACAGCAATTACTGGCTCTCCAGCAACAGCAGAAGATCCAGCAGATCTCGCAGCAACTGCAGCAATCAGCACCCCAGCCGTCACAACAATTTATCATTAGAGATGGTCAGCTGCAGCAGCAGGCAGGGACTCAGATAATAAACCAGAGTCAATCGGGTTTCATAGTGAATAGAGAAGTCTGGCAGCAGCAGCAGTACCACCTGCAGCTGCAGAGACAACAGCAGCAACAACAGCAGTTGGGCCAGCCAAGACCCGGTGGTCAGTGGACCCAACAACCACCCCAGCCACCTCGTCAGCTGATTCAGTTGGATGCCCAGACCCACCAGCAACTCCAGCAAATGGACCCACAGCAACGAGCACAATTCATTCAGAAGATCCAGAAACAACGGAATATTCTCCTCCAAAGACAAATGCAGAATCGAACAGCTCAGGGGCCTCACGGAGGTGTCATCAGGGCTTCAGCAGCCCCAGGCCAGCCAGGTCTCCAATGGGTGCAGCAACGTCCTCAGATGATGACAGGAGTGACATCAGTAGCCGGGCAGAAACCCCTTCATCCTGGTGTTCAACCCCCTGCTCTCACCCCGATAAACTCCTCCAACCAAGTGATCGTTCCCTCGGGACAACCAGTGCCAGTTCAGTCCCCTCAGGCCGCAGGTCAACCCTTCCAACAAGGCCAACTGACCCCTCAACAAATTGCCCAGCTGCACCTCCAAAAACAACAGCACCTGGCGAGACTCCAACAGCTCCAACACTTGCAGCAGTCACCCCAGCAATCTCAACCCCAGGTTCAACCGCAGTCTCAGCCACAGCCTCAACAATCCCCCCAGCAGCCACAACAAACGTCACAAACTCAATCTCAACCTCAACCACAACCACTGCTCCAGTCCCCCTCGCAGTCTCAACCGCAGCAGTCGCCAGTTCAATCAGAGACACCATTAACATCCCTCCCTGGTAATTCTCAGATGCCCCCTGACCAGCAGCTTGTGGTGAATGCTAAAACAAAAACAGCTCTTGCCAATATGCTGACTAATCGTTTACAGGGGGGAGCAGCAGAGGGAAGTGCTGCTGGTCAGTTGAGGCTCATGACAGCCCAGCACAGGCCACCACCGCCACCCTCCCAAGATCCAGCCCTCCTCGCTGCTTATCAAAGACGCTCCCTCGGTAATATCACCAATGGAGCAGCCCAAGGACCAATGAAAATGCAATATGCACCAGCGATGGCCCAACCCAAAGCCCAATTCTACGGTCACAATCCCAATTTAAAATTACCACCAGATTTATTTTTACTCGGATGCATATTTGTCATTGTTGAGTACGAGAGCCAGTACTCAACTGCGGAAGTGTCTCATTGGAAACGAGTTATTGAACGTCATGGTGGAGAGGTGGAGCCCCAATACTGTGCACGAGCTACTCATGTTCTTGCAATTACCCAGAAACATCCAATTGTGGTGCAGGCACTTAGAGAGGGAAAACGATGTGTCAGTGCCCACTGGTTGTCGGATGTTGTGGGTAAACAGCAAGTGGTCCCACCCTGGCATGCACTACACTTTCCAATTCCTTATGGTCTGAATGAGCTGCCGTGTTCCAAGCAGAATATGTCGTTTTCGGGATTCGAAGGGGAGGAGAGGGTGAAAATCAAGGGAATGTTGGACGTTTTGGAGATCAAATATACCACGTACTTCTCACATCACAACACATTGCTGATTACTCGAAGGCCAGATGGACCAAAGTACAAGAAGGCGAGGGAATGGCAGATCAGCGTAGTCAATGCTCAGTGGTTGACTGATGTCATCTGTGGACAGGTCAGTGCTATTCATCAGATCGACGCACCCAAGTACCAGCAGTTCAACGCGAGCAATCCGTTTAGACTTGACTACTCACTTGTTCCGCATCTCATGGCCGCCTGGAAGATGCCTATTAATATAACGCAAGAATCGTATGACAAGGTGAAACAAGTGGGCCAGGGGCCCAATGCTATGAGAAAGCACAAAAAGCCGAGGCTCGATGGACCACTTCTGAACAAGGATCCTCATTTGCTGGGTCTCGATGAACCCGTTGTCATCAGTAATCCTGATCCACCGACACTCGAGAAACAACCCAGGATCCTCTTTTCCGGGACCAATCCAGCGAAATATGCCAAGAGGATCAGAGAACTGGGGGGAGCTTTGGCTGCCAGCTGGAGGGATGCCACTCACCTCGTTATGCCAGCAGCTTTCAGAACTGTTAAACTACTCTGCTGTTTGTCCAGAGTTAAGTGCATTGTAAATATTCAGTGGTTGCTCGATTGCTTTGGAAAGAATACTTTCATCGATGAGAGCTCGTATATCCTGGGTGATGCGGAGTTCGAGAAGAATTTTCATTGTAATATTGAGAAGGCACTGGCTAGCCCTAATCGGGGGGCTGTACTTAAGGTGAATATTTCATTGTTTTTAGGAGGATTCGGGTAAATGAATAGCGACTTGATTTCTTATTGAATTTTTAGAAAAAATTTTTAACAATGTTGAGAAGAAATCAAGAAAAAAAATGTAAAATAAGTTGAGAGAGTTCTTTCGGTTTATCGATCCAGGCCATTCAGTCTTGAAGTGGGAGATTCGAGACGACTTAGGGCTTGGTTGAGTTTTCGAGGGATATCTTTGAATCTGAGAGATAGCGAAATTTTCGTGCAGACCTCTCTCGGTTTTTATTTTTCTGCTGAGAAGTTGCTTGAGGCGCTTTTGCTATCTATTTTCGATTCAGAGAAGTAATTCGACTTGGATCGACCAGATCTACTTAACGATAGATAGATCTGTGCAGAGCTTTGCAATTTTTATTTCCCTCCAAAAAAAGTTTTGCACCTCCTGTGAGCTTCGGGAAAAAAATCAGGCCATGAGTTTTCTCAAAGGATATTCCGAAGGGTTTTTCACTATTTGGAAATTGTTGAATTTCATTAAATCAATTTCTTCTATTACTACTTCATTTATCAGCGAAAAAATGGCAATGTAAAATTTTTATTCTTCTTTCTTGAAGCAGAAAGGTCATTTTACTAACGAACGGAGCAATTTCAATTGAAAAAATTCATTATCCGAGTGAAATTCGAAGGAGCAAGTACCTCTGAACGGGTATTAACTGGGCAAAATATATGGGCCCCATTAGGGATTTATTTGGGGTTGAATTTATTTTCAGGGGCTGACATTTTACGTAACACCAAGTGTAGTGCCATCTCCCACCGCATTTTCGGAAATAATTGAGAGTGCAGGTGGTACAATGGAGAAAAGCCGTCGCTCACTTGTGCAAATACAGGAAATGAATTCTGGTGGTAAATTGAACTACATCATCGTTACACAGGAGAACGATCTCCACTTGCTCGCTGATGTTCTACAAGCAAATATTCGTGAGTATTTCTTTCAATCATTCTCATCGGTTCGAGTTTATTCGTCGATTTAGTGTGAATTGTTGTCATTAATTTGAACTGTTTTTTTTTTTTCAACAGTTGTGTTCAGTGCAGAAGTTGTCCTGCGCTCTGTGGCCAGGCAGAACTTTCACATCGATACCAATCAATTGTGAGTTACTGATCAATCATTTGACGGCGCAATTTTCCAAGCTCTGTAAACATTTGAAGGAGAGAATGAGAAGAAATACAGATCTATTCTGATTTATTTTCACAAAATGTAAAAATGAGTTCATTATGTAAGGGGACAATAAAGATACATAATTTTCTGGTAATACATTAGGTAATTTACGAGAGTATACGGCTATGCATTTTGATGAAACAATTTAATCATCCAAAGTTAATAAATTTATGAATTCATACAATTCTTCCTGTTTTTTTTTTAATTTCTCAATTTAATTAGTGTAGCTAGATATTTCCGGTATTTGTGAGTTCTCGGTACCTTGTTTGAATGTTTTTAACTGGTACCGAGCGATCTCATTACTAAAATAATTATCATTTGGCTGCATGGAATTTTCAAACTCGAAACTTCTCATATGGAGAACGGGTAGTTCATCGGATTTATGTTGGCGAAGGGATAATACAAATACTCCTCTATGCAACGTCTTATAATTCATGAGGACCTACAGATTATAAATTTGACATATTAATTTTAATCATTTGCAGTTGAGAAAACCATCAGTGCGTGAAAGCTACTCTTATAAATTCCTGCTCCTTCTATCTCAACTTATTCAATTGGCTTAACTACTCTGTCTCTACAAAGTTTTCGAAGCTGTTTGAACATTTCTAATTAGTACTGAAGGATCCGCTTAGTCACATAAAGATCACTCGGATTTTCGCTCTTTACGAAGTTACGAGGGAGAGAATGAAGAGAATAGAAGAGCGTTCCGATTTATTTTCATAATTAATAACAATCTAAGGCTTGTCTGGGGCGACGTATACATGACGAGACGCACCAAACTAGATTCAAATAGAGTTACATTCCATGTTTTTTTTTTTCATTGTTGACCTATTTTTCAACATAAAATTCATATTTTGAGGATTTTAAAATTCTTTTTCCGTTGTACGCAGGAGCTTCCGCTAAAAAAATACGCTCTATCGATCTTTACCAGACCACTGCTTAATTGCTCGGTTTTATGACTTATTAAATGATAAAAAAAATTAATTCACTTCTGAATCCGAAAATGAAAAGAAAATAGATTAGAATAAAATAGGATAAATGAACCTAGCGACGAGAGCGCCAGTTTGCTGGAGAATAATATTTTTCCCAGCGTTTCCGACGATAAATCCCGTAATCCATAAAACTATACCCTCACTACTATAAATCCCGCCCATGACCATCAATCACGCGAAGTTAATAAATCCATCAGCGCATCAAAAGTGTGTTTATAATCCTGTCTATCAATTTCTCCACTCAATTTACCCCCTCGTCCCTCTACCCCGTCGTCGCCATGTGGGTTGAATTTTTTTAATTTGACCTGACTCATCTGATGACCCTCAAGTTCCTCCTTATTATGGTAAACCTCGATTTCCGCGTCAAGACGAGTGCAAATTGACAGTCTCACGGGCTCCCTGGACGGGCTATTGACGAAAATCTTGAGACTCGGCATTTTCCTCTTTCCCCCGCCCCCAAAGTTGTCATTTCCTCGATTCCCTGACGTGCCGATACGGCGAGAATCAAACTCCGAGTAACTTCGGGCAAGGACACTGTATGGGTCCAGAAATACCCAGGGATACCCTCCCCTATGAACCTGACTGGCAACAAATTCTGATGAAGGTTTGACAGGCATCTGCGTGAAGGGGAAATTCTGATGATCCCCGGAATCAAATGGATTCGAATTCTCGTTCTCCTCTTCACTATTTCTCTTTCGTAGAATGATATACGTATTCATGTTCTTGGAATACCCTTGACGCATGACAATCGCATTATCATGTAAATTCTTCACAAATCCATTTCCATTACGTGAAAATAGTGAATGTTGTCCGTGTGGATTTAATAATCTCTCTGGTGACTCATTATTCGCCGACAAATGCGAAGGAATATTCATTAATTTGTACTGCCTCTCAGGAGCTTTTACCTTCCGACAAATTTCATGAAATGGACAGACGTAGAGCGCGTAATTACTGGATTCGCGCGGCGGATTATCGTCAAAAACAAATGATTTTCTGGAGCTAGAGGTGTCCTTCGAAGGGCTGCTATTCACGTAATTCCTCAAGTCATCATTGCGAGGACAGCAGGGATTCTCTTGCTTAATTTTATTGTTCACTGGTCCACGACTTCCTCCAGTCATGGATCGCATTTTCACCTCAAACGGCATTTCCTCCCCCGAATTCGAGGCTTCGAGCGCAGGCAGGGCTTCCATCGATTCCAAATCAGATGCAGATGAATTGGCTGAGGTGGAGGACTTTCCAACAGTTTCTTCGCTCTCATTAACTGGTGAATTATTTACGTCCACTTCGTTAGGAACATTGGCCCCTTCATTTCCAGGAGTTATGGGTTGGGGAAGTTCCTCGGGGGGTATTGACGAAGTTTCCGGGGTTGAATTAACAGTTGGGTCAGGCCCTTGGGTTGAGGATTTTCTTTTCACACAGAGAACCTCTTGCAAACCCGTGTCCAAGGCTAAATATCCATCATACCCCTTCAAGAGATCAGTCTTCGCAGTTTTTTCCCAATCCGCCCTCATCCCTGGCCCTTCAGATTTCGTTCGGTAGAGGCACATCACATCGTCTCTGTCTGCGATTGTTTCAATAAATTTCTCTAATCCCTCCGACGTAATCATCAATGATTCATTAGCTTTTCCAGCGGATTTCTGGAGTTCAAGGGCAACGGTGATAATACCAGCGGCTTCTCTAACACCATTGGATCCTGTTGAATTTATTATCTCCCGCATTAATTCTTCAGTAGTTAGCGCTTCGTCCTCGTTGTGCGACACACTTGCTAACCAGCTGCTACCGGTGTCATCCTTTAGGAATTTTCCAACTGTCTGGAGGGCCTCTGCAACCTGCCTGCAATACCACGGAGCGAAAATGAATTTTTAGTCGAAATTTCTTTTCTAGAACATGAATTCTTCAGTCGAGTCTGTCTAAAGTGCGATTATTATTTTTTATTTGAAAATTTCTCAGTCAACGTTCTTTCACGACTCGCTAATTTGTTTTTATGTCAGTTTCTGCACCATTTTATGCTAATTATACATCGCAAGTCCTTCACCTGTACTCTTATGAAAGTTTCGCAGGAAATACGATATCAAGTGATTAAAATGGAAAAGATGCTGAAACTTCCGTAAAAAGCGAACGCCGACAACTTTTTTCCTTTAAATAATCAGCCTGAAATTGAGCACAAAGGCAGTTATCGGATTTCCATCAAGTCTCTTGAAGCTTAAATTAGAGTTTAACAAGTGAAATTTTCCAAATCCCTTCCATCCCCTCAACACTATTCCAATCTTTCTCTTTTTATCAAGAATAAATAATTTTTTTAATGAAAAATGTTTCCACTTCAGCCCAACGAAAACGCTAAATCCTCGATGTAATATCTTTCCACGTCAATAGATGTATAATTTATCGTTGAGTAACAAATTTTATCGAATTAAGATTCTTACTCTCTCGTTGGTCCACTCACATCTGTGACCTCCAGTGACAGGACAGAAAATATTGTCACGACGAGGGGCAATAGAGTTGCGTAGACTTGATACATGGTATCAACTTCTTCCCTGAGGGTATTACCCACTCATGAAACACCGTTACCAAGAAGCAGATGCCTGGGCTCCATTTTATCGTGAACATACGTCTCAGTATCGACGTACAGTAAATTATAATTCGATATCCCGTCTAGTGAAAGTTTTAATTAAATCATTGACAGAAAAGTCGATTGCATTGACTGTGGTTTTATGGACTTGCGATAACGAATTACTGGAGAATTTCCAACTGTCGGTGGCTATTGTTGATACACGAGAGGCTATTGTCGAGTGCTCAATTAATTGTTGAAGAATTATGGAGCGAAATTGAACTGGCGCTGGGGTGAGAATTAATGGCGAACCTGTTGTTTTGTGAATTTGCACAGATTCTTTTTCCACTGATATAATTCATCGGTCCTTTTATAGCGCTCGTTGGAGTTAACAAAATTTATATATAGAATTCATTTAAAAATATAACCAGCATAAACCAACGGCTGCTGATTTGAAAAATTATCTGCAAAATTTCATTACCAATTCAATTCATGTCGTTTCAGGAGTGTTTTCATTTTGTTTTCCACTGATTAAATTCATCAGTCTTTTTATTACAGCCCTCTTTTGGGTTTAAAAAATCGTACAGAGAATAAATTACAATATTTGGGCGTGTATCCATTTTAAAAATTTAGCAACATCCACGTAGACAACGTAACTCGATAAATCACAGGTGCGCAAGTTTTCATCTAGTAGTGATAACGATAGAACTCCGCGCAGGTAATATCTATCAGTGGTCTGATCATGAATGATTAAACCACTGCCGCTGTCCCCGTTACACAGTCCACTGCCATCTCGCCAACCGGCGCAGAAGGTTTTGTTGGAGGTGGACGACCCCGATCGAACGAATTTCAAATTACTCCGCAGACAGTCCTCCTGAAATTAAAAGAAGAAAAATTCACGGAGAAATGGATTTGCAAGACAAGTTTATCGGAACTAATAAAATTGACAAGTTAATTTAATGAAAGCTCAGTTCCATGGAAGAATATTGATGACTAAAAACGAGCAATTTTAAGCCAATAAAATTGTTTTTATTTCATTATTGCATTAACATCTTCAACGTCAGTGGAAAAGTCCCTGATTACACGGACAACGAGTCGGGGTGGAGCCCCTAAATGAGAGGGAAGATAGTAAAACGTTTACATATAGCAAAATTACTGAATATAATCAAATTTACTTGTGAAACAATGGGCACTCGAGTCTGTCGGGGCTCCCCCAGATGTTGATCTCCATTGTCATCCTTTCCCCATCCCACGACGTAGCCCATTCTTCCCACTACCCGCTCCAATGCAGTACCTCTACTCCACAGACACACTGGCTTGATTCTCCGATTCATCTGAACCCTCTCCCTGAGGAGCAGAATCGCTAAATCAGCATGAGCACTCCCTCTATTAGTGTACTCCGGATGAATAACAAATTCCAGAACTTCACGGGTAACAGCATTGGGTTCGTACCAGTGATCCAGTCGGTAGCGCCCAAGGGAGATTAATAATAAATTCGCCGGGATTTCGACGCCATTTGTGATCATACAGTGGGCTGCTGCGAAATTGCCACTTGAATCGAATGACACAGAGAAGAAAGAATACTAGAAATTTTAAGTTTCTAACTCTAATTGCAAAATATTAATGAGAGAGAGAGAGAGAAAATTAAGAAAAAATTGACTTGAAATTTATCGACTAATTTGCGTCGATATATTTTTGAAAAATTCATGTTCGCTAAGATTTACCGCTTGAATTCAATTAAATACTTAATATTCTCCCCAGAAAATTAGCAATTTTGTATCTGCATCGAAATCTTATAAATATTCATCGATTTCACTAATGAATAATTACCTGTGAGTATATGTTGATCGGTTATTAAATTCCCAGAGCATTGAAACTCCATGTGATAACGAGCAACGAAGACGGCGACGTGCCAGGGCCACTGACCGGGATACGTCCAGGTGTCATTAGCTGTCGAGTGATCAACAACGTTGGATTTTCCGCAATTTCGATCCTGATAAAAATTTAATAGATTGAAATCGACGAGCGACTCCTCCGGGGCTGCAGTGGGGGGTCGGTCGCTGGAAACCTGGGCGTTGGGTAATGAAAATGACGGAGTGATTGGGTAGTTTTCATCAGAAAATTGATAATTCTCCCATTCTTTATGATTGAATGAATTCACTGGATTATTGTTGCTATTTTGTAATGCGGCATTCACTCCTGGCCTGACTCTCGCTGGGTATAAAAAATGCTCGAGGAAAATATTCGTTACGACTGGCGCATTGGCTGAAAGCAATTTATTCATTATTATCAACGATTCATTAATTTTAATCGCCTCAATTCCCAGCGGGGAAAATTAATACCTCGGTGTCCCAGGCAGTATTGGTAATTGTTGAACAATATTTCGGTGAGCAGGGGCAGTGGGTGCTGGAGTGGGAAGAATATATTGTACGTCAGGGGCTGACCTGTTTCTATGGCTCTCACGGATTCCTGACGGGTTTTGGCTAATTCGATTTTACCAACGTACGGCTGTAATTAATTCAAAATATGTTTGAAAGAATTCATTTGAATTATTTAGTCCATAATGGAAAATGTTGAGTGAAGAATTCTTGGTTCAAGAATTCGCGTACGTGTGAATGAAAAATGTAAAATACGTGAAACAGTTGGCCATTATGAAAATATTTTTCACTCCTCATTGACCAAAATTCATCAATGAATATTTGTGTCATAAATTCATTACCGTAGGTAGAAGAGTGGCAACACTCAAGCTGACACGCAGCTGAATAGGCACATTCCTGGGTGCGTGTGGAATTTCAATTCTGCCAAACACTTCTCTCGTTCTATCATCAAGAGTATAACGAAAGAATCCAGGGCAAGGGGACTGGCACTTGTACTCAACTAATAAATTAAAAATTATTGCAATAAAGATAACGACGAACATTTTCATTTCACCGTGTCAAAATCTAAATTTTGTCAAAATCTCACTAGAAAAAATAAGAAACAGTCTTGATATCCGTGTAATGAATAACTGAGTGTCTAGATAATCTCGACGAGTTGGAGGGGAAAAAGAAAAATTGCTTGGCTAAGGCATTTGCATTATGGGATGTGTGGGCACATTCACTTGTATACAATTTACATTCGTGTCCTGAATTTTACAAGAGAGCACTTGGTAAATCTGATTTTATAAATCTTTTTCGAGATATCCCTCGAGTGTACTCTCACATCCCTCCCCCAGTGAGGAAAAATAAACCAGTAGATAAAGCGGAATAGAATATTCAAATTGGATTATTAAATTGACTCGTGAAAATTTGAAAACAGTTCGCTTTATTGTATATTCTCTTCGCCCGAAAATTACATACTCTCTCCACTTTAATAGAACGTCTCCTCAGAATTATTAACCTACCCCATCCCCATCATCGATTTTCATTCCGCCCTGTGACACACGTGATGAGTCTCTTGTATCTCCCATTCGCTCACAATTTTTTTATAAATAAATAGATCGTAGTCTAGTATTTACAATGTTTCATTAATTGTCCTCCCCCAGTAATTTAATTCACATATTCATTATGTTCATGCACATCGGCAAGTTATTCCCCTTTAATTATTCGACATTAATACCACTCACTCACACACACGTGACATTCCATTGTAAAGACTCTAGAAATATTGAGCTTGGTCTGGTAGTATCAGTATACAATAAATATATTCAAGTGCATTTATCTTCTCATCTTTCAGTACTGATATAAATTATACTTGCTCTTTGTGTTGATTAAACCATTATCTGAATTCTCAACAATTGTTAAATACTACAGCCATCCTTTCTCACCCCCCTAACGAAACTTTAAACGGAAGTAACTTGTCGAATTAACTCGTTCCAATGATTCTCTACTGCTTTTGAGATCTTATTTAATTACCTATGAACGTACTTTACGAGACTTTGGTCGGAATAATCCCCTCCCACTCTGAAATATCTCGCTAAGCCCCTCACACCCGAATATTCATCGTCGAATTTTATTTCTAAATCATTCAACATTTGAGAATAGAAAAATGAATTGATTTGATGATTCATCAGTGCGTCTACCTTTCATACCAATGATTGCAATTATCTTTGATAATCTAAACCCTGAAGTTAACGTCTCAAACAATTTAATGTGATGCTGAGAAATAAATAATATCGTCTAGATGTGTTCATCACCTAGAAATGGTAACAGTTGCTCTTGACAATTCAACCATTTCAATTGTACCACAAGTATTCTGGTCGCTCAGGCACCTGTGAGTATTTACAGTCGACAATGAGAACAATTATAACAGTTCCACCCTGAGGAGCTCCACTCGCACAATTTATTCGATGATAATTCACATTATACCTCACACCGTATGAAACGCAATCATCAATAATTTGATTATAAATAAAAAATACCTACAAATCTACCCTAATTATCTCGAGATTGATTAATCTATCCAGTCACGATTGTGCATTTCATTATCAATTGTCTGACTTCGAAAAAACTATGTCAATGCATGAGATAACAGTCAACGAAATTAAGAACGGGACGTGGGGAAAAATTCATCAGATCATCCGGTGAATACCCAAAAATTTTATTCGGTATTTTAGTCAAAAAAAGCTATTGTACTTATTCTTACGTACGAGTACCATTAAATTTTTTAACCGAATTATTTTTGACATAATCCCAACCGAAGGAATTGCAATCAAAAAATTACCTCACAATTTAGTGATTATTTTTACTGGACATTCTCTCTCCGTTAATTCAGGTCAATAATCAATGGAATGTGACCGTTTTTTTTCCGATGAATTTTTCGCGCCCGTGCGTGTGAATGAAACAATGTTTTTTGTCCCTCACATCATTGTTTCATTGCAACCATTGAAACATGAGACACCAGGAAATGGCAACTCGTCGTCATTGAAACTTGTACTTCCACCGAGACTCTTCCTGGGTATTCTACCCCTCCGTTTCGAGTGCATTCCCCTCTTGTAATAGCACAGTAACTCCAGTATTTCGTTAATGCGCTAGGAGCCAGGGCTGGAGCCCTCGCTATTACGTCTTCTATTCTCCAATTCCTGAGCTAGCATCGTCACCTCCCAGTTGTTGTGGCCGGGTGCGTCATCAGTATAATCGTCAGCACTTCGTCGTCTCCCCGGGGGATCGCCGTCGTCCTCGGATTTGCTGTCGTCGCTGTTGGACTCGACATCAATGGCGACCTCATCCTTCCAAATGTTCTGCGGGGATATTGAACGGGGGAGGTCCTGCAGCTGGAGGGTCTCCTCCTCGGAGTGCTCCTCCCAGGAGCGGCGATGTCGCGAGCCCTCTGTCATCGTCGACGAGCGCCTCAGTCTTGGTCGCGAACCACCGAGAACTGTGTCCACCGAGCCGTCGCGCATAAACGGATGATCCTCACCCTCGTCCACCGCGTCCTCCTCCATCGATACGTCCGGCTCTGTACTGTCGTCACAAGAGTCATTATCTGGAAGCTCGGCATTCTCCAGTACTTGAATTCGAGTCTGGAGTTGCGATATTATTTCGTCTCGCTTCCGGATCTCCAGCTGCAGGGATGTAAATTGGTGTTCGAATTTACTTTGGATCCCTTCCTGAAACATATTGTCCTGAGTGGCGAGCTTCTGGGGGAAGGAGGGTGGAGAATATTCAAGTAGAGTAGGTATGAGTTGCGGCAGATTTTGAGCGGTCGTCTTTAAATTGGGATTAAATTATTTCTTTGGAGCAAATCACAGAATTCCAAGGATGGAAAATAAATTGGAAACTCAATTTTGCAATTTTCCTGGACAATTTTAAAATTTATATCTTAAATAAAAAGGTTCATTAAGTCCATCTTTGATCCATATACAACATAAAAAAAATTATACAATAAAAATTATATCAAATAAACATCATCTAATAAAATAATAATAATGATAATAATAATAAGAAAGTAGATTTTATTTTTCAAAGTGTGTAAAGGATTTGAAAATACTGTACATTTTTTTTATAAACATTCAACTGGGAATAATTTTTGTTCTTGAATATCCTCAACAATATTAATCATACCAGACGTTTCTGTATGACTTCCCGTATTCCCATAACCAAATCACCCAGATACTCGTCATCACTGTGCCTCGTCACCATCTGCAGTATACCCCCAGTGCCAAGAGGACGGAAGCTAATTTTATTGGGCGGTGGCAGTGGGGTTTGCTCCTGCGACAACGACAACTTCTCATCGGCATACTGCTCCACTGGCAATTGCTCCGATGGAGGGCTCTGCAATGTATACTTATTGAAAGTAACACTTTTTGATAATTTAGAATGCCTTGCGGCGTAGCCCTCAATTGTTTGTGCCCTCATGAGTTTTCTGAACTCATCACTCACTACATCAGGATCCGGTGTACTTGTTCCAGTCGATGTGTCTGTACTTCCCGCTCTACTTCCGGATGACAATTTCTTAAGGATGCTCTTCAGATTTCGTCTCTCGAGTGTCTCGTTCTCCGGGGAGAGAGGGTCCGAGGGCGACTGGGAATTCGGGTGCTCCTGATTGGAAAATAATCAGTTTCGATTCAGGAAAGTGGAATTGACCGTTCACCAATTATTAATAACATAATTAATTATTAATTCTCTATTAATTAAAAATTGCTTCTGAGAATTTAGTCTCTTCCAATGAAGTTCCTGAATCCTCACCTTATTAAACCTAGCTAACTTCCTGGCATACTCAATGGCACAAGCTTCCGAGTGACTCCTGGTGAGACTTCCATTGAACCCCCCGTCATTATTCTCCCCGCAGTCGAGGCTGGAGCTTCTCACCGCCTTCTCCAATTCAGCGAGCTTTTGTCTCTCATTGAGAATCTTCAGTTTTTTAACAAACGGAAGCCCGCCGTATTCCGGCGATAGATCATCAACAGAAGCGTACATCTTAGTCTGCTGTCGGATCTGTACCAGTGTCTGCTTAGTTTGGCTCCTTCTCTGCGGGCTAATCACCAGCGGTGAGGAAACGGCCGACTCTCTCGCCGTTAGGGAAGCATTCTTCAGCATTACCCAGGGCTTTTTGCTGGTACCATAGTTACCACATGCCTCCACTGATACCGGTGAACTCTTTGGTGTATCGACTGGTAACTTTGCACTCTGTGTGTCCTCGGAGCTCACTTTTCTCAACAGCAGTGGCTCCTTTGTCGGCACTTCCTTATCGACCACCGGCTCAATATCTGCCTTGTTTTTCAGTAACAATATCCTCTGCAGCAGTGGAAGATTTGGATTCGCAGGATTCAACTGATCTGAGGGATTCTGCTGAACCACTGGCGAATGGATTACCTCACTCGGGGATGCATGCGTCTCCATGAGGTGGCGCCTTTCCTCGCGCTCCTGTTTCTCCTTCAGGAGACGAAGTCGGGCAAGTATCGGCAGGCCAGCACCCAATGGAGACACTGGCGGCTCCGAGGCTGATGTCTCCTCTATTCGTTCGTCATCAATTTTGTGCTGTCGACGTAGTGGTGGCACTTTTGGAGCCAGTGGCTGCAGCTCCATTGACTCGTCTGGACGACCCACCCGGCGACTCTTTCGGAGAACGTTCTTCAGGCCTTTTACGTCACTCTTCAGCTTATCGACGATGCGTTTACCGGTGCTGTTGTCGGAGGAATCGTGACCCGGGGATGTTGGCACACCGTGACGAAATGCACGGGCCACACGTTGCGCCTCCATCAGACGCTTTCTACCGAGATTCTGGAGGATTTCCTGGGCCTCCGGGTAGTCCTTCATCGCCGCTAAAACGTCCTCTCGCGATAAGCTGAAGAGCTCCGAGTACCCGACCGATCTCACATCGGCTGTGCGTCTGTGGAAGAAATCTCGGGTTGAATTTGGAAAACATTTCAGGGATTTTGAGGAATAAATAACTTTGGTTTAAAAATTAGTCTTGATAAATGGAGGGAGGAGGAATTGAGAGAGAACTTACTTGTTCAGTCCATCGAGATTGAGAATTCCAATTTCTCCGAAAAAGTCGCCGGCTTTCATGGTAGTCAACACTCGGCCAGTTTCACTGATTACCTCGAGTATTCCGTCCGCTATGATAAACATCTCTCTGGCAACTTCACCCTTTCGGCATATCGAATCCCCGGGTGTGAATATGTAGGCTTTCATCTTGAGGACAAGATCGTGCAGGAATTCCGGTTGGCATTCCTTTGACCAATAAAACAGAATTTTAATCCTTTACATTCACGAAAATTTTTCTGAATAAGGCTAGTCATATCCAGTGAACATACCCAAAATATTAGTGTTTAATTAATACATGCCAATCAAATTGTTTTAATTATATTTTAAAAATGATTATTTCAAAGTTGAAACAATCTTTAACCCCTTAAACGATGGAATAAATAATGAAGTAATGAGTGTATGTTCAATGCCATGTTGTCTCTAATGTTAAAGGACAACTGTCGACTACTTCAGAGAGGAAATAAATGCCCGAAGTTTCGGGGCCGTCTTCCCTCAATATTGACACTCCCAAATCTCCGCAACTTTCATTATTAAATTAATGAGAAACTCCTGAGGAGTGCATGGAGATGCGATGTCTCTGAATGATCATTAATACCTCCTATAAACCACTGTCGAGGCTCAATTAAGAGCCCACGTGTTAATTATTGCGCTCGAGGGATAACAGCCTCAATTTTTCCCACAGCCCTTTTCTCCCGCGGTTCTGCGTGGCACGAAGAACCATTGTGTGAAGGAGTTGGATTCAGCACATCGCAAATTCGTTAATAATGTGCCCGTGTAGGCTGACCCACATATTCACCGATATCAAGTGCATACGAGAGAAGGTTTTCAAGGATTTTACCACCACCGCTGAACGAAGCCTATTAAGCGACCGAATTCGATCTATGTTCACACACATCTGCGCGCGACGAACAAAAGAAATGATTATTTAGCGGAAGATGACAATTTCCGGTGTGACAGGGGAGAGGGGAAGAGGTCTGTTTGTCTGTCTATGAGTTGACAGAAGTGGAGAACAGAAAATCAACAGTTGAAATGAGGAAATGCCTCGGAAAGAAAATTTTTGCGAAAAAAAGTTTAGACGTCCAGGAACATCCCGAAATTTCTTTGAAAATTATACAAAAATTAGGTGAGTGAAACGATATAATTGAAAAAATTGATACTATTAAGAATTTATTTGAATTAATGTCAAACATTTTCGACAAATGAGAGTAAAGACCTTCACAAATGGTCCGTCATTTTTTTTTCTTCTGTGACGCAATCGAATATGGAGCAATGAAATTTAATGCGCGGAAAATAAAATTTTATTTCCTGTTGGAGGAAATTCGGTCTGATAATAATAAAGATGATTGTGGTTTGATGATTTTTGCGCGGCTTATAATGAATTCCACCCCTCCAGGACAGTAAATTTCACCCTTATTGTGTGCGTAAAATTTAATGTCCTGTAGGGTAAGTATTACGATACAAAGGGTTAGATTTAGTACCCTATGGAGAAATTATTACATAAATAATGTTTGCTATTAGACTCAAATCTCTCTAATGAATCCCTTAACGATGATTTGAAATTTCTGCACATCAAACTTTATCGTTCGATTGAACAGCTGTCGTTGACACTTAAATTTTGAGAAATTTACATCAACTCGAAATTTACTTTTTATCAGAACGTCACGTTTTTCAAATTCGTCGAAATTCTTTTACTTGAAAGCTCACTGTAAAATTCTAACGCTGTAGATCAATTTTCCGAGAAATTTTCTCGACGGGTTCCCTCATATAAATTCCGAATGCATTTGCAAATGCGAGTCACATGCATTGTTTTCCATAAATCCAAGAAAAATAAAAAATTGATCAAAAATATTTTCATCAGTTTGATTCAATCTCAGCAGCGAAGGGAACAAAACATTATTTTTCCACTTTTTGTTCCAATTCATTTCAAATTCATATCTGGTCTCATAAATTTTTTATTCCCTCCCCTGTTCGCGAAGGGATATAAATTATAATAAAAGACAAAGTGGAAACCGCATGCATTCTAAAAAAAAAAGAATAAAAGAATTGATGGGAAAAGGATAAAAAAATTAAACCCGCGAGGATGATGAGTAAGTGAAACGCTTTTAGGGAAACATAACACGAACAAAAAAAATTCAATAATATTGAAAAATGTTGAATGTTGACGATAACACAATTACGTCGATCCCATAGCGAAAAGTGTCTATGAATATAGTTTTCGCGTTGCCTCTTACAGCATCACCACGTATTACGGTACTCGCCCTGAGGGAGAATAAAATGCGAGGCGTTTCACCAAAAAAAAGAGAAAAAAAAAAAAAGATATCGAGGCGTTTCCTGCGGCGTGACCCGCATCCCGGGTGTTAAAAGTGCGAGACCGAGGGAGATAGAAAAATGGACATCTATATTCTGAAGGCAAGATAGGAGAAAAACATATAGTGGAACCGCTGTATGCTGGGTGACGGAAAAAGCGCGAGGAACCCCGCGAGGTCACTATCGATTCACTTCCGCCATCGACCCTGTTTCCAACACCCCAAAGATGGACCATCTATTTTCGGTTTTTAGTTACATCTATATTTTCTCACTGGCGTTAATCGCGAAGTCGTATTGTTCGTCTTGTTAAATCGCAATTCTATTTTCTCCCGTTGAATCTGCCATATCGATTTGAGATGAGCTGATTTATTCTTTATGAGAGATAAAGGTATTTTAAAAAATCAAACGGTGTTTATTTAATTTTTGCCTTCATTTTTAATCTTGAATTAAATTGAAAAGTGCTCTTGAAATAAATTTTTCAATCGACGATTCTCTCTCCTCGTCAGACCTATCGATACCTCCCCTCATAAAATTAAATTGAGGAAACGAAGACGCAGAGTTAAGAGAACGATTAGGTCTTTATGGGAGGCTCTTTAAACATTTTACACCAATTAAACTGCTGTCGCCCCAGTATTCCGTAATTTCTATCTGTGAGTATTTTAAATTGTGTAAAAAAAGTAGTGAAACTGTTTAGTTTCGCGAAAAAGAGGGCGACAGTTAAACATTTGCAATTTCCGCAATTTAAATTGGCAGAAAAATACTGTAACATCACAAACAGAACGTCTGCCGCCCCTCCCTCGTTACAAATATTTGAGCAACCCCTAGAACTACTGGGAATTTTTCACATTTTCTATGTTTATTCTTTTAAACTCCGATAACTTTACCACGTTCATACCCTACCAAAGAAAAAAAATGACAATATAAATTAAAAATATGATCATTATTAAAAATAATACCTTAAATAAATTACTAATAACATCAATAAAAAATAATAATCTCACCTGGAAAATGGTGACTTTCTTCAGGACAGAAAGATTTACGTGTAGCGCAAGCTCGGTCTTCAGCTTGTCCGGTAGTAGACCTAGGGCGGTATTAATATCCCCACCGCCCTGGATCCGTCCTCTGGACCAGCTGTAGTCATACCACCTGAGCACACGTGTCTTCATGCCACCAGGTACTTTATGATGTCTCATGTACGTTTTAGCCCCATCAAGAAGTCTCTCAAACTCAAGTCTATTGGCATTACGATTGGTGATGACATTGCCAACTTGTCCAACGATTGTAGCAAATATGAAGACTCCGATGAGATAGCTGACTATTGTGAATACGTATCTGGTTGTTGGATTTTGGGTATCAGCAAGAACAGAGAACAAAGAAACAAAAAACAGAGAAGATCAGTCGCGATGGTATCGTTGGCCGAGTGTGGAACGAGCAGTCCCGCCGGAGCCTTCCTCCTCTTTAATATTTTTTCATCACTCAGTGACATTAATTAATTCTCTACCCGTTTCATTGACTGTTATTTTTTGTTAAAAATACATTCCAACCTCGATACTGTAAATTCAATCGCCTAGTATCCATGGTCTAATCACAGGGGGGGTGGTGGGAGGGAATCAATACCTGAATATTCAGTGATACCACTGTAGCCAGAGTGTTTATTCATATTTCACTGATCATTAAACCCAATGACAAAGCTATCCAACGGGGGAGAGCTCTATCCATGAGCGTTAAGGACAGTAATGAGAATGTAATAATGAAAGGAATGCGCGGTAAAAAGTACCTCCCTAAAGACGTCGTAATTTTAGACATTAAACGCGAAAATGTGTCTTATCGCGTTACTTCGTTACGACGGAAATTTCAAGTGTCCTGGATAAAACTTTTTTCATGTTACGAAAAGCTTTTGCTGCAGTGAGGGCAAGAAAAAATTTCTGACGAAGAACTTCATGCTCCATGTGGGAATATCTGATGGAATTAAATCGTTAAAACTAAATTAAACCCGTTTCCATTTCAGTTTTTCATTTGCTATTTTTCAACAGCAGAAGGAACGATGGTATGTTCGTTTTATAAAGTCCTCAGTCTTCGATAACCAATAAATTAAATTTAAGTTCTTGAAACAATGAATTTAGCTGCGCAAACTTTTAGACGTTGGACGGCCCCTTCCAATCATCCTTTTGGTGCTCATCCCGTTCCTATTTTCTGTCCGAATTAAATCCCAGGAGTGGGTGTACTCTGCCCCTTTGAAAATCATGAGGAGTCGTGTTCAACTATTTGTAAGATACTTCAGACTCCGTAAATCTCGTTTTATTTCAGTGAGAACGAAACATTTCCGTACATTGTGTATTTGTTTGCCAAGACCTGTGCGAAAATCATCCCCCCGCCCCCTTATTCCTCGACAATGCATTTTCTTGTATTATGACTAGGCCAAAGATGTGATGTCGTCTCATCGCAAAGCTCTTTGCCTTGTTCTGTCGGGAGTAAAAAAAATCATCCACTTTTTTCCGTGCATTTGACTCAGCTTTTATTTCCACCGGTGTAAAATATTTTCTGGCTCTTGTCCCTGCTCGGATAATTCACGAGAACCTGACGCGAAAAAATAACTTGAAATTTCAGGTTTTTCCTCACTGGATTCTCTCTGTCACCGTGGATTCAGTTTTTTACTCAAACGACAGTTTATCTTCTGAATTCTCGGGTCTCGTCGCTCGCCCCCCAACCAATTTCCTCCTCCAGATATTTTTTAATCAGGTTAATTTCTTCCTGGTTTCATTTCTCTGCGGTAACTCCACATCAGCCGAATAGCTTCTCGAATCTCATTTTATGTTCGCGGTCGTATTTTTTTTTTCGAGTCGACTAATCTCCATGGAGAAGCTTGTTATCACGGCTGACGCTTCTTGGCATATTTATGTCAGTAGAATGACTTTTTCACATTCTCTTTCCCTTACTTTTTTTCCACACCGAGACAAAAGGTGAAAAATTACGAAACAAGATGTAATTGTGAAGCAACTTCAATTCCCTGTCCTTATTTTTTTTAAATGGAGGAAAAATTCTAAAGTCGCCTAAAGAAAAAAATATTAGTAACATTGTAATTATTCCTCAATCGACAGCACAAAATTATCAATTTTTTAAATGAAAAATCCCACCTCAATTCCCATTTGTTTTGCAAAATTTGTCGCAATATTCGAGGCAATTTTTACTCAACTTTTCTCTCCGTAGGCTGGCGTTTCTATTTTCATTAAGAAAACAGCCATTTTCTACTCAACACCTGGGATTAACGGGTGTATACTGTGGAAAATGTGCAAATACCCACACACACTGTGAATAAATTAATTAGCCTCTTGGATGAACACTGGGGAAATCCTCGGGGACGGTTTAATTACGGTATCACAGCCCAGGGTGATAATCTCTATTGGATTCGATTGGTTGGACATTTATGGGAGATACCCCAGTGGCATCATTTCAACTCGTATCAACGGTACCAGCCACATCAGACCTTACGTTACATCCGATCCGGCTCAACGAAATCGCAATTAGGCCGTGTGCCACTGCAGAGGTGTTTATTTGCAATTCAAAGCGTCGCACCGGGACTCGGTATTAAACTCCCTTTCGGTGCATCGAGACTGGGAATATCCCGTGGTAGAGAGGGGTAAGAATGGAGGATGAATCATTATTTTTATTTAGTGAACATTCACTGTTTACCAATGAAGTGAGATAATAATTTATTAATAGAGAATCACTTTCTCCCCGTCGTCTGTGTAGGTGAAGACCTCGAGGAAGAAAACTCCACTGCAATGCAGTGCGTCACCTGATTCCACGAACCGGGACGAGACCGAGAAATATCCGTGACCTCTTTTTTTCGTTTTCTAGGAAACGGGGGCTGAGATAGATGTGCTGAAGAAGAAGGGTGGAGGGTGAGAGTCCCACTGACGGTTTACAGCCATCGATTCCCTTTCCCTTGTCACGGCAGTGACAATGTCGTACCTGGATAAAGAGGGGTGATTGATCGTCAACGGTATCTCGGGGTGTTTTTCCCAAGTAATAGAGGGTGTCGAGGACGGCAAGCTTTTGGCGTTTCTTTCAATAATTTTTTTTTTTTCGATAACGCGATCAGGACCGTAAGCGTTTTATCGCTGGAATCAACGCGGAATTGACATAATCTTTGGGAAATAATCGGTGAGAAAATTATGTCCTCAAGATAGTGCTAATAAATTTCCTCCAGCGATCGTCTAGAGATATTTGAAAGACTTCAGGCATCTGGTGATGATTCAGTCAATATATTCAGTGATAATTCTTGACAGATGTCTGTAAATCACTGAAATGTGATCATTGAAGATAAATCCCTCAAAATAAAATTCACCAGTGTGTATGCTCCTTCGCATATGATTTACGTAACTGCAAAGCATACATCAAGCTTTTTTTTTTCATTCAGTTTAAAGCTCGGTACTCCGTTGCTCGACATTTCCCTAGGTACGTCGTAACACAGCGAATCAGTGAAGCTAAACAATAGCTGAAGGGTTTAGTAGTTGTCTGCATACATTTCTGTACAACTGTTGGGAAATGGTTCTGTATTCTGAAATGGCAATGTCTTAACGACTCTGGATGATCCTGTCCTGGACGTTTTCATGATATACAATCCAGAATCGAACTACCTTCGTGACTCGCAGTATTACTCAGCGTTATCTCTTAAGTGTAAGTTTACTTCTCAACTTCCTTTTCACCCTTTTTTCTTTAAACTTTCTCGAACATAACTCTTTTCTGGTTGAAAGAGTTACACAGATTTGCTGTCTTGTATCATTAAACTGGATCTCTCTGGCTACTTGAGAACTTCCTGGTGTTAAGTGAATGGAATTGAATATGTAAAAAACAAATTCATCGTAACAATATTTCTTTCATTGAATTTAATGGGAAAGAGAAGGGAAAATTGACCGATTTTTTCTTGAGAGAGATTTTTTCGTGAGATCGAAAAAATGATTTGGTTTTAATGAACAAAGTCTCCCTGTGAATGAAATAGACATTTACTTGTATATGAAAAAAGTACTGTCTATTTGATGTGACTGTAAATGCACATAAAAATCACGTTCCAGTTTAAGTAAAAGTTTTATGACGAGATATTTGCCCAGAGCCATTTATTTGATCCTCATAAAGAATTTCTCCAAGTGTAGAACTGCCTTGTTTTATTGTTTCATTTCCTATTCTAAAAAGGTAAAACACTCTCAAAAAGCAGTAGAATTTCCTTCGATATTCATTCCCCGCCCACATGTCTATGATTCAAATTCTGGTGAAACTTTTCTCAAGAAACTTTCCTCACCCAAATCAATAAATACTCTCCCATTTAAAATAAAATGTACAAAAAAGTAGGTGAGTTTAAAATAAAGTTTTAGTTTTTCTTTACCGTTAGTAATAAAAGTTGATCTCGACTTATTAACATCTTAATATTTTTTTCTTTCACTGAAGGCAAAAATTGTTCTATCACAACTCATTCCATATCAATCCAAAAACTTCTTCCACCTTCAATATTTTTTCAATGCGATTGCTGTTTCAATATTCAATAATTGTACTCTTTTATCGTCCACATCGAGTGCGCTGTCATCAAAAAGAAAATTCCGATAATTCCCCCTCCTACATTAATTAGAGTTCATTAGCCCATTCTGTTGCCTTCACTCTACTTCAAACGGCGTATCAACAGAGGAATTTCCCCCTCCTTTTGGCACGATCAACGGGATTGACCGCGGCTTGACGTCCGACGGAGGCGATGTATCACGTGCACTGGCACGTGCCGGAAATCCTTCAGCGTATTCCCCAGCCAGGAAATGCAGACGTCCTTCGTCCACCCATATTGTTTTGCCCCGCCACTGTTCAGAGTTCATTGTCTTGGCTGCCAATTCTCGGTGAAAATCAGTGTCCCCAATATTTTCCCGAAAATCCATCATCTGCACCAGTTGGCGGACTCAATGGAGTCGTGAATGTCCATCGACATCCATCGATATCCCATCACCACCCTCTTCACATCTTCCCTTTCCTCCGCGTCTCCTCTATTTCACTTCCCAATGCAGATACGAAAATCATATACACCGGTGTATTGATTCGCCCAGCGTTCTCATCGCATAAAAACCTATAAGCTCTCTCGCGTGCCTCAACAATGTCGGAGATCACGTCTCGTTGAATATGAATACCGATACGAGAGTATCAGACATGGGCCAACACCGGGCTCAACTTGAATAAGCCTCTTTAAGCAATTTTTATACCAAGAGGAAAATATCTTCGGGCTAAATAAAAAACTTCATCATTAATTAAGGTATAATACCATAGCGTAGTGATAAAACTTTTATAAAGTTTTTCTTTGTGAGGAGAAAAGTTGAGTAAAAATCACGGGGATAATCTTGGCAAATTTTACTACACGAAAAGTCATTGTGAATTCAAATAAACTCAATGAAAAATATTTTTCGCACCTCCGATGCTTTAAAAATTGCAGTTTTATATAAATGATATGAAACGGTTTAAAATTTTTGTAAGAAACTACAGTTAATGTACATTAATTGAAAACTTTAAAATCACATTTCTCCAAAATTTTGGGCTAGAAATCAATGAATAATGTCTACGTCATTAACTTTTTTTCCAAAATGATCTCTTCTCCCGCACATGGCGAGAATCACGGCCGTCGTTGCAATAAATCTCTGGAATTTCAACATCTCGAGACAAACGAGTGCCAATATAAACACGAAAACTCGCTTCCCTCATCATTTTAGAGGACTCCTAGCAGTTGGCATTTGGTAGTCACTCGCACAATCGAGAATTCCGCCCCGACGAGTATGAATACCCCACCCACAGGAGTCCTCCGAGTATCGTCTTGCGACACGCGTGAGTATTCTCCCAACTGCTATTTTCATCCCTCTGTTTCCCCCGCACCCAAGCCAGTGCTCGAGATATCTCCATATCCATCCCCCACTGCCAGCATCTCACATATACACTCGACCTATTTTCGGTGAAAATTTTACAAGCACGTTTTCGTCTAAAATTGGACATTTCTGTCGGTTTTCACAGCATTTCAGCATGTGTTTCACCGTGGAAAAGGTGACTAGAGGAGATTTTGTTATACAATAAACAAGATTGTTGACCATGAATACCAATGCGAGTTAAGCAGCACGGAAAGGAGCGTGACTATTACGACGGGAGGTTGGCTTTTGCGGTTACTTCAATATTTTTCATTCATTTTGTATATTTTTTTAAACGTCTTTAGCTGATTCCCCCTCTATTGATCGCAGGACAACATATCACAATCCAAAATTACAGAATGATTGCCCCCAAAAAATTTATCACACAGTATTAAACCATCAGAAGAGCATGACAACTCTATTATTTATCAATTCCCCTCACTTCGAATTCAACTACATCAACAGCTTTTGCTGTCTTGTGATCAAAGATTTTTTTTCATTGAATTTTCCTCGGTAAAATATCATAACAGCCTTCACATAAATACCTGTCATCACAATGATTGACATCTACTTCTAAAGTGCTCTAAAATCCCTGACAATCCAATCATTGAAATAATTATTTTTTTCCGTGAATTATAATAATTCCGTTCGTTCATCCATGCGATCAACTTTGTGATCGTCTGTCCCGTGATCAACAGAGGTGGTACCCTTTGCTCTCCGCCAGTTTAACCCTTGGACCGAATCTCTGGGTAAAATTTTCTGAGACTTCTACGAAAACAATTAATTTCCATCGAATTGTACGTTTAAATGATGATATTGTCACCCAGGCGGAGCCTACGGTATTCATTCCCCTCAACTAGTAGTACAGATCGATATTAATCAGACAGAGGGAGTTGTTAGCGCAGATTTAATGATTTATCCTCGGTGTAACTTTTGATAATGGTCTTGAGCGTCTGGAGTTTCGGTCTAAGGGTTAAAATAATTGATTGTCTTTCAGAAACGATACAGATACCCTCCGTTATGCTTGAACTGCAGTAGCCGGGACAGTCGGCCGCGACGAGCGAGGCTCCGGGGATTGCCGCCCGCAGTGACTCTGCCAACACAACAACAATCACGAGTCACGAGTCTAATTATTAGACTCTAATTACTAGGGACTAGTGTCGATAATTTTTTTCTATCACTCTCTTTCTCACACACTCTCTCTGTCGCTGCTTACGTCATGAGCACATAATTATCGTTTATTCAGCATTAATGGGGAATCGAGTTGTTAGAGTCTCCGGTGTGTGAGTGGTTTGCAGTGATTTTAGTTGTCAATGGTAATAGACCCTTGAGATATATCGTTGAGAAATGTAGGTTTATGGCGTGGGTGATCCCCGCTGGACAGAAAATGCCGGGATTAATCAAGATAACTGGATTAATGCCTGGCAATCACTCGGACTCGGGGGGTGAGGCTACACCGGATATGTACTTTCATCGTCTCCTACCCCCCATTAGAGTGCGAAATATTCTCGACGAGGGGATGAACGTGGGGCTAAGGTTCATCTCGGCCATTCATGTGACTCTCGAGGCACTCGAACGGGAAATTTTGCCGTTTCAACGGGGCATTGATTGCAACGAACGATTTCCACTGCATTTGTCCAGCGAGGATTCAATTAATTTACACCGATAGAAATATTCAGTAAAAATTACCCGGACAATTATCGAGATCTGGAGACATTTTGTTATTACTCGGTGTCATTTAAATTAACAAAATAATCTTCCACCCTGCACCACCGGAAGAGACTCATAACAACCGACCCCCCACCCCCGACAGTCCCCCAATCTCTGAATTTCAACACAAAACAAATTCACCACTCCATAAACTGTCAAGGGTACTCTAACATTTTTTATAGACTCACTCGGCGTTGGTCTCCGGCGTCGGTAGATCCCCAATAGTAGTGAGTGTCAATGTGGACCAGTAAAGTGATCCCAGGTACTTCCTAGTGAGAGTAGCATATTCACCTGGCCTGTAGGGATACACCCAGTCACCCTGGAAGCCCTCAGCCTCGCTCAGCAGATAATAAAAGCATCCAAACCAGTGTGCAAGTATGAGTAGTATGTGTATCAAATTCACTACACGCCATAAATTTGGATAAACCGTTCTCGACTCCACCATGTAGTAATAATTATAAACCCGATAAACTTTGAGAAAACGTGGAAATCTGAGCATTGGATTGCTGCCAAGATTGACCTGCAGTAGATCAAGTGGTAGTAGGGCCAGTAGATCGAGAATAAATGACTTTGATTTGAGGTAGTGGCCAGCTAATTTTTTGTTGTTATAAACCATGAGACCTTGTTCAAGATATCCAGTTCTAAATTGTACACCAACGTCGAGAAAAAATATGAGATCGGTGAAGCCGTCGCATGCTAACCAAGCTGCTGGTGCCATTGCCTGCAATTCCGGAAGACTCTGACGTACAATTAATGTCCAAAGATTATGAAGTACACAGGCAGAGAGTAGCATAAGCCAGTAGAAATAAAAATTTTCATCTGGATTAACAACTGTCTTGGGTGGCCTCTGTGGTTTTCTCGGTCTACGTCGTCTCCTTGATGAATCTTTATCATCCGCTGTGTCACCCTCACCCTCACCAGTATCAAGTGTCTCCTGGCTCTCCGGTATTTGTCTCGTTGAGAATCTCTTCAGAAACGAGTCCTCGCGTTTCAGTGGTGGTTTCTTCTGTATTGTTGATATTGCTGAAGACAGTTGGACGGTTGTACGGAGTTTCATCCATCGCTGGTTGCTCTTTGTTCTGGAAAATTAAATAAATCATTGAGCAGGTGGACGGTATAGGGGATATTATGCGACAAATGGCTGGATTTACGGTATGAAATAGCCGAACTTTCAAGTTGTTTGGGACAACGATGGGGAGAATACATTTCTTTTTATTGCAAAAAGTGGCGATCGCTTGTGGCTATTGCTGTGGGGTGGATGAGGGGGGGAGAAAATCGCCGAGACATTCCCGATGGAGAACGCATATTTTCCCCTTCATCCTGGGAGATTCGACGTGGGGGACGATTGCCGGTGGGTTTAGTCTCATTCCTCTGAATGATCACTCAAAGCTCGTGAAATAACATTTGTCAATAGTTGTGCAGTTTGTTTTTTTGTTCGTTCTAATACTGACGTTCGTATCGAATAGAGACACAGACAGACGGACACCAAAGTAATAAGTGAGACAGTGCGAGATAGAGTAAGACACAGATAGACAGTGAGATAAATGATAGATTATGCTAGATTACATTCTCATGTAGGAGCCCAGTTGGTCATCGTTTTCATTATTTACGGTTAAAATTCATCAGCAACTTGCAGTCTAGTGGTTTTTCCATCAATACACAGAGGAAATTTTTTGGGAGTGTCAAGACATGAGTACAAGGCAATGTGGAGATTCCTCGGTGGTACATGGACACTGGATTTTAATCTAAATTAACTACGAGATAATAACTAGGCATACGCTGCTAAACAATCTCATAACATTTTCTATGGGACTAATAGTCGTCAATCCAGGATTTAACACACGGGACGTTTAGAAATCAGACGGGGAAGAACGTTCATATGCATTGGAGAGTCAACTAGGGATTGGTGGTGACTTCCGTGTACCTTGCATGCACATTTCACCAGTTGATTTATTCACGTGTGGTGGATTTTATTTTTTAGTTAAAAAATAGAACAGGAGGAGAAGAGCGATTGTGGAGAGTATGAAAATACAGTGGTTAATCAGTCATTTTTTAGTGGCTATTATTCGTGAATGGTGACACGAATAATGGACAGGGAGGATGTGATAGTTCAAAGGGTTGCTTGTTTTTTTTTTAAATCAAATACTAATGTCATATTGATTGATGTTGCTGATATTTCTGGAATGGCTAGATTGGTGATATTACTGGGATACCTCTTGATTTTTCGTAGTGAGGAATACAGTGCCATGACTGCACGCACGTTACTCCACTTTTGGGAGCCCCTGGAACTACGTGGACGTCTAGCGGATTCTGGTAATTGTTGATCGGGTGCATTGCTGTCGATCGAGTCCAATGAGATGTTTGAATCGCCATCGTCATCACCAAGCCCGTTGCTGAAGGACTTCCTCAGTGATGCGCGTCGGTGTAGCCGAACACTTGGTCCCGGTGATGACCTGAAGAAGACAAGACGACAACCTGCCCTTTCCCTCATCCGTTTTTTTTTACGTTTTTATGGAACAAAGGTCTCGGTTATTTTTGGATTGGGTCCTCATCCTTACGGAAGCGATCTCTTTATCCACTGTCTCTGTGTCTGTCTGAGTCTCTGTACCTGGGGGGAGGCTTGTTACTATATTTGTATCTGCGGGCGACGAGCTCCTGATAAACGAGTATTTTCGAGCCCGGCTATTTACGGCGTCGGTTATCGACTGCTGATTAATTATTTCGGGTGGGGATAATTCGATCATCGCGACGGACTGCCGGTCGGTCGTCCTCTGCCCACACTCGGGGGTCAGGAAATTTAACTGACGCCTACGCCTTGAAATATCACAACTTGGGAAATCGACAGGGGGAGGGGGTTAATCCTTGAACGGAATGACACTGGTAAAAATTTTAGAGAAATGTTTATTCTTGAATTTTCAGAAATTTGATTGTAAGAATCATCAAAGGGGAAACTCGAAGTTTAATTAATTTTAATCCTCAAATGAAATTTAATCTCGAGAGAACCCCAGGGAAATTATTTCTGCAATAATACTAGAAACGCAATGAAGAAATAATTGACAATGATTTTTACCAGTGCAATTCTCGAAATCTCGTTACTATCCACTGTCCCTCGACTACAAATCCATTTTCCCAATCTAAGAAAATTCTCCTCGACTTTTACCTTCAATCATAAACCTAATGGACTTCACCGGGAGTTGGCTCGGTCTCTAGATCACAAAAGTTGTGGAGAAAAACGATTAGAGCTCTGAATTCCGCAATTCATCCAGCTTCACACCCGTCTATTTCAAACAACACCGACGATTACTCGAAGCCTATGAAGTCCGGTTGAGCCCCTCACACCCCACATCCACCAGCTCTTTACGCCAGTGTCCCGCGAATACTCCAAAAGCACTCGCTGTCTTTCCTACAGTAACCCCCGGGATTTCCCCTTTTCATCATTTTTTTTCTCCCTTTTTTTTCAACATAAAATGCAAAAGCCCCCGAATTCAATTGACAAGGTACACTTGAGTGTCATTCACTGTCATTCGATCATACGAAAGAATGTTTTTACGCCCTGAAAACCGATATTTCTGCTTCGACACTATTCACTGCGGATTGAAGTAGCCGAGAGCTCTGGTATTGAACGTTATGTCTACCTGAGAAAGCAAATTGATATTTGTTTTTCGGTGAGTTTGCGAAAATTCATGGGTTGCATGGTGCGCACCGTGAAGTTGGGTTAACCCAGTTTTTCCAAACGATATTTGCAATTCCAAGGGCTTAACAGTTTGAATAAAAACTTCTCACTCGCATTTGTCTCGTAAATATTCCCTAAATATAAAACAAAGTTTATTTCATTTCCTCGGTAGGAGGTTTTTAGTATTTTCAGTGGTAAAATTCTTTTGGAGAGACGGAGAGTAATGAGAGAAGCTGAATGCCAACCGACGTCGGAGTTATTTCAGTCTCTTCTACTTACTCTCCTTCATTGGATTCAGGATGTTCGAGGGGGACAGCACTTGCCGCGAAATGCTTTCCCAAAACATTTCCGGGTTTTATTGCCGTTTGATCGATTATCAGGCTATTAATTAATTTCAGCTGTTCATTACTTTTTTTCAAATTATCAATTGATGTGTTAAGCTTTATTGAGGATGTGCTACATCATTCCCTCCAAGATTCACGTTTTTTTTCTGGCAAGTTTTAGATAATTCTTCAGCTACATTCCTCGAACAACAGTAAATTTATCTCAATCATTAACTGACTCACTTATGGCTGAACCCCTCGAAAATTCCAAATAAAATCGAATAATAAACTCGTTATAATTCCAAAGCATCCATAAGTGGTTCATAAGCAACATGATGTTCTTCAAACGTTATAGCACCATAAGAATGATCTTTTTACCAATAGAGATAGCGGGGTGAACAAGCGAGTACACAGCTGGAGGTGTAAAACTTTGGGGGTTGGTAATAGCACCGGTGAAGGTGATAATGGAATGATCTCGCTGCACTTGTGCTGGTGTTTGTGATAGGGGATCCAATTTGTGCAGATTCAGTCTAAAAGTTCAGTGTTCCATTGCCATAACGGGATAGGAGAGCTACGAGATGACGGTATGGTTGAAGTATACACAGATGATTATGGCATTTGCGGTCGAGAAAAATTTCGCCGGGGGTTCCAGCAAAGATAGAGAGGGAGAGAGAGATAGATAAATAGATAGAGGGCCCACACAGAACAATTGGAGAACGAAGGGATGACAGCGATCCAATTACATGTATTATCCACATTTTCCTGGCCGAGTTGGGTGGGCAGTCGGTACGTGCGATAACTCATAATTAGGATGACGCAACGGTAATTGTACTGAGGATGATAACGGAGCTACTCCTCACATCCGATACTGAACAGAGTTTAATGACAATCATGCTGGCAGACCAACAACCAATCAATGAACGTCCCACATCATTCAGAATTGTGAGGCTAATTCCGGTAATGCACATCGAAATTAATGAGCTTTCATTGAGTATTCACACGGAATATTTATTTATATTTTGTATGCAATGCATAGCTCGTATGTATTTTTTATATTTTTATGTTGTTTTGTTCTGCGTTTGAAACACTTCGTTCATTATTTCTTAATTAATTTCACCAATTGTTTTGGGTGAAATTAATAAGTAATTTAATGAATAATTCATTAATTAGCAGTCCACTGACAGTGTCGATGAATTAATCATTGAAATTTCGATTCATCAATTTTATTAAAACCAAATTAATGTTTTGGTTGAAAGAATATTCATTAGATCCGGAAAGTAAATGAAAATTTAGTATAATGATACCCTAAATCGCGATTTTCTAAAGTGGAAGTTGGCTCCATCGTGTGCTTGCAACAAACCTCCGGGAAGTATCCAATAATTTTGAAGCTCTCGTGGCATTATGAGTGAGAATTTCCCCGAAATTCCAATTTTCTTTCAACATTGTACAACATGTAACGAACTTACTCCGCACGTTTTACCACTTCACCACAGAATTGTCCGAAGAATTATCTTCGTTCTGCAGTTCATCCAACGTTACAAGACAGGTCAATGGGGCACTTTATTTTTATGGAATAACCTGGAGCTTTACTGCACTCCATCAGCGAAACCAACGATATTTTTCCACTCTGAGCCCCTGATTCAAGATGGAGATACTCATCATCAATTTGCCGGTGGATTTAGACTGGAATTTTTATCACTTCGAATTGTCGAATTGGGAATATCCTCGGGCCCTCGCTGATTACATCGTAATAGAAAGAAAAGGCGGGCGTTTCGAGTGAGAATTGCCCGGGGCATTTCAAGTCAGCGCTTGGGCTGAGTGAGACTCAGGTCGTGCCGGCTGTTGCCCTTAGGGATATTTGTCAAGGCACGTTTTTCGAGTCAACTGCACAGATGGAACTTCACTGAGAGAAGAGATAACATGCCTTCAAACAAGTCTTGTTTGAACGGAAAAAATTGACGAGTTAAAATGCCAGGAATTTTTGAGAGATGAAATTTACTCGAGTTAATTAAAAAATTGTTGAGTGACTGAAGAAAAAAATTATAGATTCATTAAACACGAGAAGTGTTTGTATTCCTTACAGTGTGTACCATACGATGTGATCAATCCTGGCGGCTTTCCCTGTGTATTTGGCATTTTGCCTGACAGCACACGGGGGACAATTCCTAGTTCCTTCATTTGAATAGCTCAAAGGGGAATTTATTCACCTGGGTAACGAGACAACGAGATCGAAAAATAGAATTCTTGGGAGTTCGGGAGAATTAATGAGTGGAATGAAGAGACCATAATAATGAGAATGGAACTGACTTCCGTATGAATTGATTACCCCTGCCCAGCACCGGTGGAGAAGACCCCGGAGTATTGTCCTGGCGAGGTGAATAAATACTAGTGAAACAGCAGCCGGGGTGAAAATACAATGTGAGACCTGCGAGGAATGACTCCTGAGTGCGTTGAGAAACATAATTATTCTCACCAAATATTTTCCTACTGCACAGAGAGAAAAGTTCAATGAGAATTAACGCAATAGGTTCGGAATTCTAGAGCCAAAGGTCATTTAATTAAAAAAAATTTCTACCATCCGTCGATACTCGCCCTCATTATTTTTAATTTGTAAATGAATATCTCTCGCGTAAATTAATATTTGGCGAGAATATATATTTATCTCGGTGTGCAATTGCTGCGTTCAAACAGTTCCAGACACTTTGAGGAATAGATAAGGGTCTCGCAGGGGATTCTGTGGTGGGTGGGGTGCTTTCTATCTGGGCTTGCACTGCAGGGCTATGGGACAAGTGACGGGGTGCCTGACCTGGTTCCCCCGGGCCGACGACTGCTACTCTCATCATCCTCGTTGTCCTCGTCGTCGTGCGATGTCGCCAATGAGTGTGGTACTGAGGATGGTGCACTGCTGCCAGAGTCCAGCCCAGGACCCATCCTCGAACTTGACGCACCAAGGTAACTGGATTGCGCCAGACCTCCGCCCTGGGCCTCCTCGTTCTCCGCACGATCCACCTGAAAATAATTTCGAGGGAATGTAAATAAAAATACTTGTGATTTATATTTCTATAAAATTTTGCTAACATTTTGGTTTTCCATTTATTACAGCTTAGCTCATTTTATTTCATCATATTCAATTTTCCAAAATATTAATTGATTAATATTGCCAATAAGTTGTTCATAAGCGGATTCTTGACATTAATTTTTATTTTTGTCTTCAAAATAATTTATTTTCGTGGAATTCCTGTATGATATTAATTTCAAAACTCAGAAAAATGACTTTTGTAAAATTCACAGACAATATTTACACAATAATTATCACCATCAGCGAGATAATGCTACCCTCACGTACTCTGGTTTAGTTGGATTTTAATAATGCTACCCAGGCTTAGTAGGAACCCGGAATGGGTCACTGCGGGATCAGTGGTGAGTGAGAAAGGAGGGACATGGAAAAAAGAAAAGGGACGTTTTGTGATATCACGTGCAGGACATTTTCCAGCGGTACGGGACTGGAATATGTGCTCTTAGTGTTCCTCCGCCCGCTTGTTTGCCCTCCTCCATCGGCCAGACAATGCAAGGGGGTTTCATGATGTGGAGGAAAGCGAGAAATGCCCGGGACGAGGCAAAAGTGGCACGAGTCAAGACTCCGCTCAGCTATGTACGTACGTGCTTATTGCGCACGTGTGTACGTAAAATATCCGATTTAGTGGTGGCCTGCCGCGAACTAGGGACTGAGTGTACAGAACGTCGGGGATTATGAGGTGAATGGGGGTGTGGAGGGTTATTTACAGTAAGTACGGAGGATCTGAGGGCATGAACGCTTCGAGAAGGGCAAAGAATAATTCGTTGCGCTTTTAGTGTGAAATGTGAATGATAATCCGACTTTTTTTTATTTAAATAATCCAGAGATTCTGGTGGTGGGGAATAAAAAGGTGGTCGGAATAAATGGCGAATAAACGCTTGGAAATTTTATGTAAAATATGAGACGAATTAAACATGAAGATATTTGAAGCGAAGAAAAATATAAAATTCCAAATCATCAAGTAGCAGGATAAATAGTCAAATTTATTTACGAAATTAAATATACAACAATTAATTTTTCATGAATTTTTCCCTTTTATTTTCTCGTCAAATCGATTTGTCAACGATTAAACTCAAAATTTCAGTGAAATAGCCAAAATTTCGTCAGCCAAGGGTGATTTTATGATGGGACATTGAACATTTTATTTTACAAAATCACATCCCGTCGAGTTAAATCAAACTTTTACGATATTTCACAAAAAAAAAAATATTCGACAGTAAATTGTCGCCATTATCATCACTCACCACGTCTAGTTTTATAGTTCAATTTAACGCTCAAGAACCCAAGCAAGCGACCCCTACGTATGAGAAAGCCATGGTATCGGGACCCATAGAGCACACAATTTTTTCCATTCCCCTTTTTATATCTAAACTTTTTTCCCTCCTGTCGTTACACCTCGTCGAGCCTTTTAAATAACAGGACGTAACGAGAAATGAGAGGCGAGAGAAAAAAATGTGTGAAGGCCAGTGGAGAATCGAACTCACCCTTCCGGCCCAGTGACTCCCCGAGCCTTGAGATTCTCCGGCTTTTATTTTATCTACCCTTTACCCTTGTCTTGGGATCCAACTCGATCTACTATGGCCCTAATCACGCTTCAACGATTTTTTTCCACTCAAGTATGTACTACCTACTACCTTTCTTCTCTTTACTACGTCAACGGGCTTCTAGGCCTTTTTCAACGTCTCATCCGTGTCCCTTCACGGCCAAACGCATCAGCTGTGAGATTACTATTCCATCAATTCCATCTACTCGTTAAAATGATTTACTATTCACTATTTTATTCACCAGATTTATTCTCTCTTTATTTAGTTATTTATTTAAATATTTATCCAATATTTTTTCTCGTTCTTCACGCTCGAGTATATTTTTTTTATTTTATTCAGCCACGTGGATAGCCTCTCGGGTTTTTGCATTTTGTTCATTTCCCTTTGATACCTAATCCGCTTATAAAAATACTAACAATAGCACATATATACGACCTATACGTTTTTTTAACTTCAATTATTTTTGCGGTAAAAAAAGAATTCTCCCAGATTAAAAAATAAATATTCATGATAGTGCGAAAGTATATACTGTGTGTTGGACGGTATGGCTAGTATGTATATGAAGTTGTAATTAGTTTATTTGGAAAAAACATCGAGTTCCCCCAAATTGGGAAAAAAATTATTCAATATCCTGCAGAAGTTCATTATAATGTTACAATTCCGTGGGCGGAGGGAATACCTCGGTGAATGACGAGCTAATAGGTTTAATGCCAGTGATAACAACGTTTTAACAATTGTTAATTCATATCATTTGCGCTTAATTAGATTCAAAATTAACGCAATGGAGGGCTTGCGGTAATACCCGTTAATCGCTCCAATTAATTGGACGCAGACCACCTGAAACTTTCGGACATTTGTGGTTCTGTATTAGGGGGAGCGAGTGAAATTCTTTCCTCAAATTGTCTCTATTCACTCAGGTAATTAAATATTCTTCAGGAACGTTTACTGAAATTTCCAATTGAAAAAAATTGCATTGAATTTTAGACAAGGGAATCCCTTCACAATTCCCAAGTACTTCACCGCATAAAGTCACTGATGAGAGAATCCGTCCACAATAAATATAATTACCACACATACAATGAGATAAATAACAAAATGTCCTCCACCTTAAGATGGACTTCAACGTCTTCCGGAATTTATGACCAAAACTTTTTTTTTCACGTCGCGACAGTTGCTACAGATCTTGGAGTAATATCGCACGGACGAAAAAACTCTCATCGGGGGAACGAGAAGGCGAATTATATGTCTGATTCAACCCCGTCCCTTTCCACTGGACGATCCGCGCCAGTCTCACTGCCCCCTCCCCCTCCCCCATCTGCTTCATTCTCGTTTTTTTTCTCTCTCTCTCACTCTCTTCATTCAACATTATTCAACTGTCCCCTTGTCGGTGGCTCTCTCTCCCCTCCTTTTGTGCGCCTCAATTTCCTCTCACACAGAAGTACAGAAAATTGGAGGAATAGGATGGAAAATGTCAGGAGTATGCTTTGCATATACGCCCACCACTCGAGCTTTCGTCAGTGATCCCTTTGTCATTTGGCATTGTGATGGCATAAATCTACGGTTGGGAGCTCCCTGTCGGTGGCTCAGACTCCCTGAAATACACACTAGCTTTGACAGATCGACTTCACCTCTTCAGCTGTCTTCTCATCTCGTTGCGCGAGAACATATATATTTTTGCATCATAATAATTAGTTTGAATTTGCGAACACCTAATTGTACTTGAGGACTTTGTTTTAAGCGAAATTTGGCGGAAAATATTTGTAAAATATTTTTCAATGTTCATAAATCCTACAAAGTCATGATTTTAATTTTTTTAATTTGATTATTATTTTTTAAAGGGCAATGACGACTCAATTTTTTTATTCAGAGTAAAACTCCGAACTGAAAAGATCTGTAATCTTCTCAAGAGAATTATTCTTTCGCCCTGTGCACACAACCTTTCAAGTACCCTTTCCCTCACTCGACCTTGCTCAGGTCTTAGCGACTGAATCCCTCGATTGTTCAACGGCTAATTGGAGAGGATGACGAGGGATTGATTGCAAGTGGGTTACACGTGCCCACTCGAATTAAGAAATATCAGTCTCAAGACTTTCCGCTGTTTTGCGATGCGATAAAAAGGATAAAAAGCGGGAGTAAATGTGAGGGAATGTGACACTGGCCGTTCTGTTGCGAATCTGAATTGCAAACTGCAGTGAATCAAGTGGGCCCCGGCTATTTCCAATGAAACAGTTCATGTAAATCAGGGGTACAGTTAATTTGCATGTATCTTCGATATTTCCTTATCACCAGATGGCTCGGGACTCTTCGGCCCGGGGTAAATTTATACGCCCGTGGGGACTGATAACGCCGAGAGGAATCGACTGTATGCAACTACCGTATGCAGGTGATTTTTTGAGGATTGATCGCGAAGAGAAACGAACTGGCGACGAAAAAAAGGCTGAGTTTTAGAAATTCACTTTAATTTTTAAAAATAATTCGTACACTGTACGGGAAAATTCAATTCAATTTCATTTCACTGAACTTCCAAGATATTTGAATTTTAATTCGACTGTAGAAAATTGAGAATTCAAGGCGCATCTGTTGCTGGAATTTTCAAAAAATTCCAAGAGTGTAGGTATTACTCAGATAAGCTCCCATTTGAGGGTATGAAATTTTTGTTTTATGGGAGCATTCAAACCAGACGTCACATCCCAGTGAATTATGGGAACATGAAAACCAAGGAGGAAAACAAGTCAATCTTCTCTTGAGGTATATCCCCAGAAAGCGGGGTTTTATTACGATTCTACCCGTAGATAACGTTTATAGTGTCCCTGCCATTGAAAAAAATTCTCTCTGGGTGTCTTGCAGAGTTCACATGAAGAGAATAAAATAGTGAAAATTACCCTGGCCCTATCAAGCGACAGACAAATGCTTCAAAAGTATTTTCAGTAAAATAATATTTATAAATCTATAAAACTAAGATTTACAAATTTATAAAATCCATTAGACCTTATCCTCTTCCTCGGCCTCTCCTTCGATCGACTAAATGTCAGTTTCATGAAAAAATGCATCTCCGTCAGGCGGACCACTGAAACGACTACTAAAACAAATAGAGAAAGAGAAATGACGAGAACAATCTTCGGTGATTGTCTCCGGATGCGTAATTTCCGTTCGCCTGGGTAATGTGATTAATGCACCGGGATATGAAGGGACAAAGAAAACCCTCAGAAAAGATGAAGTGAAATATTTTTCTGTTAATCCCCGGAATTATCCCCACTGCCAAGATCTTGAGTAATTAATTAATCTAGTTTTACGAACATAGTCCGTAAAAATCGTTTTATCATCTCTCATCCTGGCTCAACAGTTTACATTGTTCCAGCATTTACCTTTATGCTTGGATTAAAAACCCGTAAGGCTGTTGAGTTTTAACGAGACTGTTGAAATTGTAACTTTACGCTTATCACTACTCCTGCTATCTCGTTCCATCTGTTTTATTGATATTTTCACACTGGAATTGAAGGTGTGGAGTTAAGTCATAATATGGGAGGCATAATATTTGACTTTGCCGAGTTTACCCCGATGGCTTCACCTGAGTATTAGGAGTGCAGTGTCAACGTATTATATGTGAAGCAAATATTGTCCTATCGACGCGGATAATATCGACAATTGTTATCAAATTTCCGCAGATTAAAATGAAGCTTTAATTTGCTAAATTCAAAGAGGGCAGCTAGAAAATTACAACTGACTTTCTCATGATTGGATTCCGATTTTTTTAATTGTGTAGCGATAAATTCATCAATTATAGACATTTCAGAATATGTCATTGTCATGACACAATTCCTTCAGTGTGTGTGTAATGAAATTTTATCACATGTTGAGTTGCTAATGAGTGTTACTGCATTATGAGTACATTAATCCAATCGTTGGAGCTTTCACACGAGCCGCAGTGTAAATTTTCCACCAGAAGTTGCAGTTATGTGGGTTAACTTCCATAAAAATGACAAAGAAACAGGGACGATGGTGTGAGGATGGCAGACAGGATAGGAGAATGGTGATAAAGGGGGTGAGTTGGTGCACTTGGGAATGGCGGAAACTCCATGTTTACTGTTCTTGAGCCAGACCCTGTGGTAATAGCTCTCGCCAACACCCTCTTATGGCTGGTGTTGCTGCACAACAGGCACTAGCTGACACCGGTGTCACCATTTTGTTCATTTTTGTCATTTTCGCTGTTCACGGTGCCCTCCCATTGTGCCGGAGCTTGTTGGAATAATTTTTTTCCTGGAAGCAAAGTAATTCCTGACTGGAAGAGTCTCACTGGGAATTTCATGAACGCGGAAACTTCTGCCGAGAGAGCGGAGGGAACTTTGTTTCAATTTTTTTTTATCCTTTGAGGGAAGACATTCTCAATTTTTTATTTGTAATTGTAATTGATGGGGGCCTCTGGTAGTTAGTGAGCGGGATTTTTCGTGAATATTTTGATAAATAGACGAATGAGGGGATGATTTTTGCACTCCCGACATTTCATCAATCAATCGAGCCTCTGTTTGCGGACATGATGAAATGCCTCATCGGCAATCCCTTGCAGTCGTCCGAAGAATTGGGCAAACAATGCTCCAGTTACTGGCAACATTTTTTTTTCATTCACAGAGAGGGTTGTAACGGATTCCGATAAACGGCAGATATTTTTTTTTCGGTCGTCCGTCACAGTCGGGAATCAGAGGGGAATAGAAGAGAGTACATCGCAAGAATGAGAAACTAAAGTGACAGAAAAAAAATTAGGTCGAGATAATTATTTTCTGGTAATAGTGGGGATGTTTGATATCACTGAGGACAACGACGAACAACTTCGGGGTCGGCTGTGCACTCCCTTGGGATCACTTCTCCCTGTAACGTATAAACGGTAATACCTCGCTGTCGTGGATATTTATTTAGTCAATTTTACGCACTGCCTTTGTTGTCACCTCCAATTTCAGTGACTGATTCAATGTGTTTGGGCCATTAAGCAGCAGCGAAATTGCAATTACGGGGAAATGAATAGAAAATTTAAGTGAGAAGTGGATTTTTCTGGTGCGTGGGATTAATTAATTTTGGGGTATCGCACGTGCACGGAAATTAATTCTGGGGGTGATACAGGAAATGGGGTGCAAAGTGCCGGCTAGGGAAACATTTCCGTACGTTCAGAATTTATTTTAATACCAAGAATTCGGTAGTACAAAAAAAGGAAAAAAAAATATTTTTAATCACTTGAAAAATATAGAATGCACCCTCCGGAAATTCTATGATTTCTCAGAACGTTTAGGAGTTGAGTGAATTGAAATATGAACTTCTCATTAATTTTTCCATAGAAAATTATTTTTCAATTTGGATAGCAATTTCTCTCCACGATTATTCATCTCTTTCAGTGATTTTTTACCCGAGATTTTCCCTCGCTCTCACCAACATCCCCCGTCCGGAAAATCGTGACAGTTTGAAAGCGGAAAATTGATTCTTCTGATTTATGACACCCGTCCTGACACCGGCAAGTGTGTACGAGACGAATGAAAGTTCTACGATCCAGATAGTTACACCGACACAACCAACAATAAGCCAATTAAGCTCTATTACTCAATCTGTGTCCACGTCTGCATACATTAATGTGCCCTTTACTCTCGGCTCTCCCGTCACATCTCACCGGGGGTGTCATGATTGAGGAGCGTAGGCGGGGGAGAACGCCTCCTTCTCACACTTGACGCAACTCAACCCGAGATGTGAAAATTCAATTATCCGTGTTAACCGTATAATCCTATGAAATACGTTCATGAGAGGAGGTGGGGGAGTGAGAGCCGGTGAATAGGGAATCGAGGGTGGAGATTCGGCTGTATAGCCACATGAGTGGTTACAGCCTGAAAAGGGTTTTTTGGTGAACATTCGGGATTAAAATGGACTCAATCTTCAATTGATGGAATATTCCCGAATTTCTCGGACTTCCATCATGCAAAACAATTCTGGAATTGATCTATTCATCGATTGCGTTCATTCTTTCACACAAATTCTCTTCCCTACGAATTTTGGTTAAATGGTAGGGATTGTTTTCTCTAATTTAAATAATACTTTAATAATTTTTTTCGTGTATAACGTCATAACTAGATCTGCAGTAATTCCTATTTATTATTTTTAACGAACTTTGTTACAAGTTCTGGCGAGAACTAGCACCTGGCCTTCACCCGAAGGCCTTCGCCAAGTATTAACATTTTGCATGCATAATAATAATGGATATGCACAAAAAAGGGATTTACGTGCTCTTTTATACAGAACGAAGATAATAAGATGAGGGTTTTTTTTAACGAAATTGTTTGGTTGAGTGGTACAGTATAAACGATGAGTGAGAAGTGGTATAAATTTATGATTTATTACTGGGGGTTACCCAGCCCAGGGCTCAGAGCCCAGATTCTCTGATCGGATGACGTTGAGACGTAATTCCTATTTAATTGAAAATTCAGTAAGAGCTGCACGTAAAAAGCCAGCAATTTCGGTAATTTCCTCTCCAACGCGTCGCCACTGAAAAAATCTCATTTTTCGATTCATTACACGCCCCACAGTATCATAACTCCATCTGGGAAATATTCTTCAATTGAACAAATTTCATTGGAAAAGTTTCCCCAGCGGAGTAAACCATTGATATTAAAAAATTGATGAATTCAACTTCACATTTTTCCCCTTTCGTCAAATCCCCGGAGATTACTCCTGACCTTTTCCTCCTCCACTTTGCCCACTCTCTTTATCGTCAGAACCCATTGACCCAGTAGTCAGAGTCTGATGCCACAGGACAGGATTCCACTGGGAATTTGAAAAAAAAGGATATGAAGATGTCAGCTATTGGAGATGTGGAATGAATAAATTTTCTCTATTCGTATATCATCACATTCCGTTCAAGGAACCCGGGAGGTTCAAAAACACATGTCACGCGTTCACTGAATCCTTTCTATAAAATATGAAAATTTCGTGAAGCTGTTTTATCGACATCGACGTTTACTTTACCTCAAACCCAATAATAACCATTTGAGTGAGTGTTTACAATTTTTTTCAATCGTAATTTTACTTGGATTTTGGTTCTCATGAATTTCCCGCCCATTATTTATTGTCCTGTGCACCATCCATTGTGATAACACCTCGATAAATCCTGAAATCCCGATACATTTGAATTTTCAATGAAGACAAATGAGCTGCTCACACCGAAATGAGTTCCTATCTCGTAATAAAAATAGGGGAAACCATCAGTTTCTATTTTTCCCCCATTTTGTGATAAGCATGTGTCACCGGAAGATGCGCCAGTAGAGAGCAAGGTCTTGGTGGGACATCGCCGGGACATGTGGACCGAGCGACACGTCATGAATTCCCGAGTGAGAGATGATACCATATTTTTCCCGTCGTCAGTGATATTTTGAAGGAGTATCTTTTGGGCAACTGCATGGGGCCGTCTCCAGTGGAGAGTGAAAATTGTGAACCGATAGACGTCGTACGGACCACTCTTCACACATCCCCTGAGGGGGTGAGTGTGGCTATCTTCGCCAACGTTCATTTGGGCAACAAATTTTCCGGTATCGACAGAAACGTTATTTCCTGCTGTGAACGCGATTTTAAAGGATTTCTATATTTCGGAAGAAATATTTGCTGGATGAACTGAGAGGGGAGTTTCGAGACGAGGGTTGGAGTGGAACTCAGTATTGATGAGTTCAGAAGGGACATAGAGAGAAAAATTCGTGATAAATTACGGGTCTGTTCCATAATCTGCCAGTCAAAATTGCGGAGCAGTTACGTATTTTTCACTGAACGATCTATCCTTTTCGTGGAACGTGAATTTTTTCCTGAAAGTTCACTGAAAAAGTGGGTAACTATTCCGTAATTTTTACCAAATATTGTTTTGACTGGCAGATTACAAAACAGGCACATAATATTTCAAGAATTGTTCTCTTCGTGTATGTTCAGACTGTCCCAATTGGATAATAATTAAAAAGTAAACAAGACTAGAAATTCAATGAAAAAAATCTATATTTTTTCCTGATCCTACGATTCCTTTATTTACCCGGAGGTACGTTTACTCCTCTTCACTCAATATTTTTCTCCCCATATTCATAAAAATACCGGCGAACTTCTGGGGAAAAATGGAAAAAACCCGACAAAATGTAACAACCAAATAAAATTAATGAAAATCCACCCTCAAGAATCCGAGTAACAGAAGCTCTCAGCCACCGCATTCTGCTAGTAATTACGATAAAAAGTAAGCCGAGTGATGCAAATGTATAAAATACATATTACCCAGAACAAGCCAGGAATGTATCCCGCAGTCCAGCATGCGGTTTTCCCATTGCGCATCGTTGGATTCTGGTATTGCTGGAGCCCTAGTGCGGCGGTAGGATGAAAACACGAGAGGGATAACCTTCAACTAGGAAAACAAGGGGCCGGGGTCGGAGTACGGGAGGAATCGGGTGTATATGGGCAATGTACAATGGCAAAAAGAGACAGGGGAAAAGAGACCGAGGAGATGGGCGGCAACTGCGACCGGTGGAGGAAATGAGGGAACGAGAGTTGTCCGGGGATTTTGGAACCATTCCAGACAACAAGGGGCTTTCCTCGCGTGGTTGCACCCGGCTATTTTACGACACGGCAGGTGAATCTGAGCTTCAAGATGAGGGTCATCTCAATGTCGTTCTAAATAACCGGCACTTCCAGCCTTTCCAGATCGTTCTCTTCCTTTTTTATTAGGCCAAGTGCTGCCATGAGGTTTCAGGGGATTTATGGAGTCACTGGACACTTGGTTTTTGTGGAGCAATGTTGTTAGTGCACTCTTAATCCGGAATGGGCGCTCCATACGGGCCGCCGCAGTGCGTTTTTTTACTTTAATGTCATCGACTGGCTCCCGGAAAAATTGGAGACCGTCAGAAACATTATTTTCTTAATTAATACGCTAATGACGGGCTTTCCGAACGGGTTAAAATGCACTGAAAGTTTATGGATTTATACCCATTAGGGTCACAGCTGATTTTCTGGGCCATTCGCGGAAATAATGAAGGGAATATGACGGTGAACATTTCATTGTTCGTTAATGTCAGCCCTAAATGATCATGTCATCAGTTATTTTTTGTATTGATCAATATTGAATTAATGGAAACGAGCCCAAGCCCCCAAAAATTGGGAACCTTCCGTGATACATGAAAAATCATGTATAATTTTGTTCAAAGTTGATAGCCCGTGCAATTATTCTCATTTTAAATAAAATTCCGGACAATAAAAAATTGAATGCAGGAGTGCTGACTGCGTATGAATGATGGCCACCATATGTTGAGGAAGCAGATATGAAAAACTACAGTGCGATGCATCATCTGCGATTTCTTTATGGCTGAAGAAATCTCGGGGGATGTTGGGGTAGGTGAGCATGGGTTAGAATGATGGTTTTGAGCCGGGAGTACTCTTGGTAATGGTGAGGAAGTGCCAGTTTTATCACTTCGGGTGAATAATTCGAGATCGATTTTCTAACATTCACGGAAAAAAAATCACGAAAAAAAAATCAACAATAATTTTTTTAGTGCTAATAATTTTCGATTGATTGTATATTATTATTACTCTATCAGATGATATAATTTTATAGCTATAATGTAATAAAATAGCAGCTGTGAATCGTCATGAAACCTGACCGTAACGAATCAATTCCCGTACGATCCAAATCCGTTCTATAATCGCTCGGAGCTTGGACGAATCTCTAGGGACAGCATTGTGAGCTAACAACCAATTAGTATTTTATGCTCATTGCACTTGATATTGCCTGACCTACATCCGGTCGAATATAAACCCAACACAAGGCTAAGAAAATGGTAAAAAAGAGATGAATCATTTGGAGCAAATTTAACCGATAATTTTCGATTCACTCCCTGCCACTCAAGACATCGTAATCCACCAGGAATGGAGGGCCATCCGAAGCCATCGCTGTGTGCCAACCACTCCTGGGAGTACCGCAGGGCCGGTGGTAAGTGTCAGGTTAATATGTAGCCGATTGCCAGTTGAATCGGATCGGAGGATACCGAGCGATGGGCATCGTATTTGCTCCAGCCGGAATAGAATTGCCGACATAGTTTCGACAAAGGCCTGATGATGGAGCCGGGCCAAAGGATTAATTCCTCTACAAGCGCACAAAGTTCCGGTTGAAGCGGAAGTAGTTGGAGTTAAGCTACAAGGCCAATTGCCCGGGGTTTGAAACCGGTCACGAGGAGAGGAAATGGATAAAAAAAATTTCGACAAATTTGACAGTGCGAGGTCCCAGGCGACGACCAAATTATCTTAACAATTTAATCAATAAAAAAATGCAAAAAAAATTGCCGGAATGTTTACGGAAAAATTCTGAATCCCCGATAAATAAAGGAATTGGAAGAAGCGATTCTTTTGTTTGCAACCTCTCGGTGATTTCGTATCCAATTTCGGTTTCTCTGGTGGACAGGAGCAATCGATGCGTCAACTCTCGACAGGGAAGAGTATACGAGGAAAGACGATAGCCCAAAGGTTCAAACAAAACAATTTCGAGAAACAAGAAGAGTGCAAGAAGAGGTAGAATGTTGTCAGGGGTTACTGTACTGAGATATATACTCGAGTACTCGAGTCCTTGAGTGCGAGCCAATCTCAGGGGTTGAGTATCGAATTCGCCCACCTCCACTCGTTGAAGGGAAAAAAACCTAGTGAAGGAGTGCGGAATGGAGGGGAGAATAGTGTACGAGTATTTCGCATCATTCACTTTTTCTTCAGGAACCCACTTGAGATGTATTTTATTCTCGTTGATCGGGGAGCCTATGAATCTGAGTGGAACCAGTATATAGAGGGATATAAGTTCATACTATTCAGTATATTATGGGAGAAAACAAGTTGAATTTTTTTCAGTCATTCAAACAATTTTTAATTATGAAATAAATATTCCGGGAAATGACTGACAAAGTCTCTATTTATTGGAAAGATATCTACATAAATACATATATGTATTATTATTTTTTAAAGATTTGATTATAAATAAAATGTCCAATGTAATTAATCTCAATAATTCCGTTGATATCTTCAAATTGAATTCTGATTTTTTAATAAAAAAAATTCCTGAAATCTGTGAAATTCTGATGCCTCATAAACTTCTGCAATTCTCCTCAACCATATCCATCATTCCAACATTTATCTCCTGACATTCTCCATTCTGAAATAGTAAAATGTACCCAACGTCTCCGGAAATCCAGTCCCCAAAGGCTCGAAAAATTCCTAGAGCAAACTTCTGACATTTTTCTACTCCCGGGTAAATAGGATTTACTGATGGCAGTACTCCAAATGTCAAAACCCACGGATATTCCACATCAGGGCCATCAAAATGCAATTGTCAGAACGAAAAGAGAATCGATGTTATTTCCACTTTGGGATAGTAGGGCGAGGGAATTGTCATTGTACTGGAGCACCGGGCTCTCAGCCTCTTGGTCATAAAGGAAGGAGTGAGAGGTCGGGGTGCACGATGCTTGCTGGTGGAAATGTACGTATACATTTGGAGTAGTCTAGGGGGTTTCTGCCTCTTCAACTGCCTGCACCAAACTCGGAGATATCGAAACGACATCTACCACTGGGCTTCCGCTCCACCCACCCCCAGGGGCCACCATCTTGCCATCGCTATGACCTCCACTGCCTCGGGTGCCTAATATGTGAGGGTGTGGGGTATTTCTTGAAGTTTCTCCATCCAATTTAGCACTGCAATCTACATTTTCAAATGGCGAATATGACACGACATAACGACGGATCTTTGGCCGAATAATTTGGGGCTTTAACGTCTACAGCAGGAGATCAAGCAGTTAAGGAAATTAAAAATATAAATAAGGGTAGTTTTACATTTATCGTTCAGTTAGACGAAGAAAGAATCAAGATTACATTGACATAAATTTTTTTCACCCCCACTTATTACGTACACGAATTAATTTTCAATTAGGAAATGCTCTGAATGTTTTCTAGACCCGTCACATGATAGAAATGTCTAGTAAAAACCCCAGAGTTGTAATCTATTTCCCGTTCTCTCCGGAGGGAAGAGCTCAAGTCTTCATCCTTCAGAGAAACCTCTCAACAAAAATATTTCCCCCGGCTGATAATCGTGCCAACTGTCGTAATTTTACCTCAGAAAAAAAGTCGGATAAAAGCGTCTCCACAGCAGACTCCATCGAATTACGAGTGCAACGTTACCACATTTCTAACTTGGCTTTACGATTAAAATTTCCAAAGTGCATCATCCATCCTTTGTTCTCTGCTTTGTTGTGAACAATTTGCATGAAAAAGACGAGGAGTGGAAATAAACAAAAGTGATGGGGATGCAGTGGGATAAAATCGGAGGGAGACAAAGCTAAATTGTAATACCCATTGTTAACTCGAAGTAACATTCCTCCAACAGTTGGTGAAAATCTTTGAAATCTGTTGGGGGCTGTCGGTGGAATACTCTTACAAATATTGGGGAAAAAAAATGCCGACGTATGAGGGGAGTATTAAGGGTGGAGGACTCAGATATCCTTTCTTTATGAGTTTTGGTAAATCGACTTGCGACGGAGGGTTCATCTCCACCCTTATCGTAGTACTTCCGTGATCGCAGAGGCCTTGTGACCTAGATAATAAGAGGGTAAACTTCTGGTGAGCCTCTGTTGGCCTATTAATTTTATTGGAGTTCAGAGGCTTGCGTTTTCGGGGGATAAAATCATTTCCTTATCGTCGGCCGGAAGATTTTTATAGTTTTCGGTGACACTGATGAACGGTTTTAATTATTCTCAATTGTGATGCATTATGCGAATAAGAAGGAACGACAGTTTAATTTTGACACATTTTTTCACAATTTATCTTCAATTACCGACTAACAAATAAAAGAAAAACCATTAGACGAGTATTTTATTCCCCTAGACGACTATCAGGAGAAGTTGACGAAAAACAGGTAGATGAGATGGAGAGGAGTGTCAAATGAGGAAAAAGTAAATGGATAGCCCTCGTAACATCGGTTCACGCCCTTCGACCTCCCCAAAGTCTATACACAGCCATCTATACAGCCCCTTTTGCTTACGGCGGTGCGCCTGGTAATGAGATAGAAACCACTTAACCCCGTGTGCACGCGTGCCTAAGGGCCTCCGCCCTCTTCACCCTCTCGCACCCCCGGCCCACCCGCCACTTTCGCCCCAACATTTGTTGTACACCAACGGCGAGGGGTTAACTGGAGTTTAGTTCCTAAACTTTGAACTCAATTCTATCTTCGTAGACAACGATTGCCATCACGTGCAGGGGACGCACAATCCGGATTATGGAAATTCTCATGTTAATTATGCGCCCTTTGGGGCCCTTTCCAGAGGTATGAAATACCGATAGATTAATTTATTGAATGAACATACATGAAGAGACGTTATCACTAGTATTTTATTTCTAAATCTAGAAAAAAAACGCGCGCGTTTACATGCGAATAAAACGTAAGCAGCGTTTCAATTTTCAATAATAATTGTTTATTGAGGATTATGCTAAGTATGACCAATATATGTATATACAATACAATAATATAATATACTATATATACATCGGATTAAGGGAGAGATTTTTTTCTACAGCTACAAAAGCTTGGAATATCGAATAGCGAAATTGAAAAATAATTAAAGTGATCAACTAATTCACTTGTAAATATTTTAATGCAATTTCTGGTATAATTTTAAGTTCAGTGAAAATCATTCCACTGATTTTTCTAAATAACAAAATCATTGCAAACGTAACAATGCTTTATTTTTGATACACAATGATGAAAATGATAAGCCCACAATGATAAAGACACTTTTTCGGCCTCAAGACGTTGATGAATCTGAGATCCACAAAAACCGGATGAGTAGGGACTTCACCTTAACGACAAGGAGAAGAACTACCCAGGGAACTATCTTTCCAGATCAACTCCCTGGTCTCAGTCCAAGATATCAGCCGCAAAAACATGAGTTTTTTTTATCCGTCAACCCTGGGATGAGTCGACAATTCACGATCATTTTTCATGACGAAGTGGACCCCGTGTAGTGCACTCATTGCAGTGTAAAAATAAGAAGTTTGGTTGAAGTTTGGAACTAGTTTCGGAAATTATTCCGATGATTGCACTCGGCATGCCGAAAGTTTTGCATTCTCCAGCTGCTCATTACTTTTGTAGGGACTGGAGGCACTCGAAGTTGGGTCCACTGGAGTTTTCCACGGTTGAAGAGATGCCAGATTTTTAGAGACGCGGACAGAGAGCCAGGTGAAATTGAATTCGCTCTTGGCGGCATAAGTCGGACAGTCGGCCGGTGTAATTAAAACGTCAGGGGTGATTAATGAGACAGGAGAACGAGCAATCGGCCTTGCCTGCATGAGACTCTTGAGGTGAATATGAAGGGAGAAGGGAAAACACTCATTAGCACGCTATTGTTCATGCTACTGTTCTTCTTTGGAATTCTTGCAAGAAAGAACCTATCGGGGATCGTTGGATAATAATTAGCGAGAGGGATAGGGCATTTCATTTAGAGCGCACGAAGCGAAATATTCAATCAAAATTACGAAACTCAAGTGTGTGAGGAAATTTAAGTAATGGTACAGTCATTTTTCACAGAGGAGCAGATAATAATTCAGACCAATTCCATAAATTTCACAAATTAATTAACAATATACAAGACACACGTACGAGCATTATTTTATGTATTTTTTTTTGTATCAAAATCTAATCTGCTCCGAATGGTTCGTCGGGGAAAAATATTCAGCTGTGGAAATTTATAAAATTTTTACGAGAAGTTCGAGTAAAAAATTTTTACTACTGAATATGTTGTATTCGTCATTTTTCAAAGATAGCAAAGTGCTCGATTCCTTCCCTGGATGGAGCGATTTTACGATCCCCAGAGCTGTAAAAACCACCCGGGTAAATGGTCTCCCTCTGGAGTGAGGTCAAAGTGAGAGCATTGGGATGGATCGATTGTGTTCACACATTTCATTCATGTGTGTCATGTCTTTGAGATAATAATGGGCAAACTAATTAACGGATATTGCCAGTGGCAAAGTTTTACGATGAAGACAACGGAAATGGAAACTTTTTAGAGCTCGCGGAATAGTTTCAGAAGGTCGGAGAGCTCAATAATTTAATTATAACTCGTACAACTTGGCAACGGTTGAATGGGTTTAGCTACTTTTCAAGTGTTTGGATTATGATGGAAAAGTGATATTGCCCCGTTTATTGCCTTTTTAGTTTTTGCGCCGCTCTTGAGAGCAGAAATCAATTGAATTTCTTACTTAATTGGTTTTTTTTTTTTTCAAGGCGGTTCCACCTGTTGTTCGAGGGAGTAGAAAATTCCACGAGGGGAATTCGTGATCTACATTTTTTATTCTCATTATTTGTCGTCGTGCGATGCCACGAACCTCTCCCCAAAGTTCAAAGTGGAGAAACAAATGACGCGGTGCATCTTAGCAGGTGGCCACAAAACACTTGATCCTGTATCGGTGTTCATGTATTTCTTGTCACCCGAGACAAGAAGTACAGTATCTCATTGAACGGGGAGATTATCCCAGAGAACCCAGGGGAATGAGGGAAATTCGGGTCCAAGGATTACAGACACATCACCGCTCCAAAAAATGTCATTGAGATTCGAGATACCTTGAAGGGCTTGATTGTGGGGATTTGCCATTTGTCTAAAGACTACTTCCTGGTCAACGGCCCCAACCACCCCAGTCTCCACAAATATCATATACAAGGAAAAATATTAAATACAAGAGAAAGATCCGAAAATAAACGATCTGGGAATAAACGCAGCTCGCGCAGCCCTGAGGGTACACGAAATGATGGAAGACTGCGAGACTATTGCATGTCTCATCAATCATGTAGCGAATGATTTCCGAGTAATCAGAGGAATCACTGAAACAGAAGTATATAAGTGATTTTACTTCCAACACCCAGGGTGACATCCCAATTTCCTCGTCCAATTTTTTTTCATTATCCTCTTGATCTCCCCGAAACAGCCTAAAATGGCCTGTCGTAAAAACACCATGGGGACAGAATTTAGGGGACAGGAGGAGTGCTTAGCAAAACAAATAATTGATTGCCCTCTCCCCCACCTCCTCCTCCAACCCCAAACGTTAAGAAACTTGCACATCCTTTAATATCGCGCCAGTTCTTGGATATTTCCCACCGGATTTACAGCGCGGAAAACTTCCGTAAAAAGCTCATTTCAGGGAGACTCATAGGAATTCACCTAATATATATTCATCATCCATGCGGAGAATAATTCCGATCTGCAATAATATATTATATACAATGGTTATTATCATGCACATGATACCAGAAATATAAAATATTTTTAAAATAGAAAAAAACATTTTTTAATTATTTTAATCATCTTGTTTTTTTGTCTAAAAAATAGTAGACGCACTCTTCTATTTTATGTAATATATTATATGATGATATATTCCTGGAAATAGCGGTAGAGAGTTCAATGCTGTAATCACGTGTGAAATCAATTTAATTTGAAAGCCATGTCACCAAATCGTAGAGTGAGCAGCCCCTCGGGACAATTTTCTCTGTCGAAATTGATTCTCTGTGGAAGTGAGCCGAAAGAAGGGGAGAATCGAGATCGCTGTGGAGGAAAATCGAGCTATTGCGACTACACGTGAGTGTCCACTTGACCAACGAGTTACGCCATGTGTATAAACACGTGGAGTGCTCGGAGTGGTCGAGAATGTATCTCATGAGCTATCGTTCCACCCCCTTACGAAGCCCTCTTCCAGAGCAGATTGCTTCCGATGGAAAACATGAAGAAAGTTTTGGTAGAGCAAAGGGTGTGTGCAAAATCGAATTCAATGGAAGTCGACTTTCTTGTGACGAAGTCCTAGTTTTGGGTTTGGAGAGCGACGAAAAAAAAACATTTAGTTCAACTTTTGGGAATTCGGAGGATTATGGACTACTTTGAAAAATAAATTTTAATTTTCCCATCGTAATGTGAAATATTATCAGAATGCCCGTCGCCACTGCCCGACGGAGACAACTGTCCCCAATAAATGATTGATAAATTGTCCGGTAAATTCCCCGGTCGCATTTATCAATTCCCGCTTCGTGCTAAATATCCAAAAAACGAGTGATTGATGATGCCAACGGTAATGATGATCCCCCGATACAGGCGGGTGTAAAAAGAGGTGCGATTTTTCCCTTCCCCTTGCACTCCCCCACCTCCCGGAAAATGTAAAACTTGACGGAAACACTTTCCATAATCTGCAATTTCAAGTTTGCAAAGAGATTCTCGGTGAGTTAAGGGAGTAATTTACGTCGGGGTAAAATTTTGGCTTCTCCAGAGTTATCAAAGCATCCCACAGAATGAAAGTTCTCGTGACTGGGTAATTGGATATCCTAAATTATGCTCAAGGGGTGGGAGTGAAGAGTGCATACGTGCATTGGCTTTCCTATGACTTCAAAAACTATCTCACAATAAAAAAAAACAACATTGCAAGCACATTCCACTTGTTTCACTAAAAGTGAACTATTTTCAATGATCTAAATTACGTTGTGGTGACCCGTAAATTAAATTGATGTATTAAAATATTTTTATTACTTGGAAAAAATAAATTTTTTTTTTTCCAAACAAATGAGCAAATGCATTTTTCATTTTATTGTGGGTAATAATTTTATTTAAATCCAGTAAACATTTTTCTCATGGGTAACAAGTCTCATTAAGTAATAATCCCCCTCCCCCTGTTGATAGGATACATCTGATCTTGAAACTCGAGCACCTTTCATCGCGACGCACTAAGGGTTCATCCATTATGGATAATGGTTGGAATTGCACCCAACAAGTGCAACAAAACATCGTCAATGAAAGCACAGGCGTTGGAAAATAGTGAAACGATACCGGGGGGTGGACTTGTTTTCAAAGAAGAGTTCTCCGTGAAAACCAGAAGAATAGAGGGAGAATGAAAAAAAAGTGAAGTAAGAGAACCGAGGGAAAATAGAGAAAATGGGGCTTGAAAAAGAGGAAGAGAAATGAGATAGAAACGGAAACGCCAGGTCAGACTGAACCTGGCCTATATACACCCCGTTGCTTTGATAGAGGGAGAGGCATGAGAAACGATTGGCGAGGGATATTGATCCTCCCTCCGAGGACCCAGACATTGTGAGGGAGATGGAGACCGGTGTAAGAAAGCCATATAAAGACATTGTGGACCACGCACTGCGCTGGATCGATTCAACCGTCGTTCGCTCACTCCATAATTTCATCTGAAAGGATCGATATTAGGGTTCGACAAAAATCAAACATGGCGTTCAGTCATATTATCGATTTTTTCATTTATTTGGGTAAATTAGAGTCACGAATTTTTAGGTCTTCTGTATATCCATGTTGTCAATTTAATTTTGTCATTTTGGCTTTTTAGAGTTCACACATGAACTGCGTCCGCGACGCGAATCCTGGTCAAACGCTAAAAGCTGGGATGGGGTATTTTATTGAATTGCCATAAAATTATTGAAGTTATTTGAACTTCGAACTTTATTGTTTTTCAATTTTTCAGTTGGAAATATATTTTAGGGATTATTTTTCAACTTCGAGTAGTTTTTAATAAATTATACCAGTAAATTGAACTGGAAATTTAAGAATCCTCTCGCCGCTGAAAATATCCAGTAAAAGCTCTTCTCTTTCCGCTCTCGTTGATATTCATTCTTATTGTATTCGAGTGAGGCGTATTATTTTGAGAGATTGCTCAATCAATTCCCCCGAACATTTTGCTTAGGCGCTGAAAACTCACCCAGGAAGAATGAATAATTGCGACTTGGAGATAGTATATGGATGTGGAAGGCGCGGGCTTTCGAGTACACGAGTGGAATCGTTCGCGTCGGCTTACAAATTACCTTATTACCTGTGCAATGCAACGTCTACAAGTTTCATGTCATTCGCCCCTGAGACATCATATTTGTCTCGTGTGACTGACGCAAGTAACTCGATTCCTCCACTGAAATCATCACATTTGGCCGGAAAATCGGCCAATTTCTCAACGAATTACGCGTATGAAATTCGCAGATTTTTCAAAATTGTTCGAGCGAAGTCACAACTTTGATGAATGCGGAGACGGGAAAGAATTCTGTTCCTTTTCATCTTGTCTCACCTCAGCTGGGAAAATGATCGCCGAGCGAAGTACGGCCCTTGCAAAAATTCAGAGTGTCTCGGAAAATTATATTTCCAGTGGACGGAATTTCGGAAATTTAAAAGGTGAAAAATGATTGTCACTCACAATTTTTCATCGCTTTAAATCGAATTCCTGAAAGGGCGTTTCGGATCATTTTCACCCGCAGTGTCACGTGTTTTTTACTGAACCAATTTCATAGTGAGAAAGACAATTTTTATTTCACTTTGTATTTTTTCGTACTTTATTGCTGAAAAAACAGTCCCTTAATATGTAGACCGTAATTAATTTTCATTTGGGACAAAATCATGTTTGAGCACAAGAATATTTTAAGCTTGTGAACTTTCTGGGGCGACGGGAGTTGAGAAGCCCAAGAGGATTAGGCGTCTGAAGAAAAATTGCGGAGGAAAAATAATGAAATTCAGGATTTTAATGAAAATTGAGTGGAATTGATAACTATAGGCGCCGGAAGGACGTTCCCTCCTTATTAAAATTTTTAATAAAAACATGAACTTATTTATTCATGAATTCGTATTTAATTAAACAGTCAAGAAAATATTTCTCCATTATTTTATGTGCATGAGAAAATTCACCTGAATTTTTGCATCAGTTATAAATTTTGAATTCTAACTCCGGAATAACTATGAACAAAGTTGTTTTTGGTCGAATGTTCGGGAAAAAAAATTATTTCCAAGAAAATTTCGCGAAGTGACGTTCTCTATTTTTTCCAAAGTTATTATTTCTGAGAGAATTATTCCTCGACCTGGTGAGTGCTTCCCAGCGCTCGGAGGCAAATTTTTCAATCGACGAAATCAAAATCCACATGCTCTCAAGAGTCCTAATAAAACAGCAACCGAAGATCACTGGCATCGCGTACCCTGTGATCTCATTTTCCCGGGAGTCATGTCCATCAAAGGATCCGTGCAGCCCTACTAAGACGCCTCCCTCATTGGCTGATCCCCTCTCCCACCCCATCGCTCCCCCGAGAACGAACCCCCGGCCAACGCACTCACCTTCATCTAATAACAGGCTGAGCATGAAAAACCTCGTGATGAAAAAAAATGACCAACACCCCCAGTTCCGTCCAATTTGCTCCTTTCATCCCTGAATTTCGTGAGTGCGCCCTAAGTGTAGCCCAAGATTTCTGATGGCGATGCAATTTCCCCAGAAGTAACGGAAGTGAAAAGAGTTACATAGCGAAATCCGATTGACAGTTGAGAACTAAAAAGAAAGCGTTTATGGGACGAGACGAAGCGAGGCGAACGGAACATTGGACATAATTGGAATCAATTCGATTCCGATCCTCACCGGAGGATGGCCCTACGAGTGAGCTGAATGTAAATCGGGGGAATGAGGTGAAATAAAACTCACGATGGGAATTTAATCGGGAGCGAGATAAATGCCTCTTGGAGTAATGAATTACCACAACCAGAGGCACCTCAGGAAGTTTTTCACTGGCCAATTGCAAAGAATTACCGTCACTGGAATCCTGGTATCCTGACCAAAGGTAATTTTGATCGAGCGGTAATGATGGGTATCATTAGATGACTGTCCATTTTTTTGTGGCAATAGGAAAAAATTAGTTGTTTTTTTTATCGAGAAAGAAAATTCAATAAATGAACTACTCGATATATACTATATATATTATATTTTATATAATCTCTGTATGTGTTATGGATGCATATATGTATGAAAATGTATTTTTTTTGGTCCGGAAATTGGATTTTTAAATGTTAGTCTGCCCTCACAGGGACTTTTCCACTGACCACTCCGGGCAAATACCCCCAGGGCTCTATCCTCATTGCCAAAGTTCGTTTTGATGGAGCGTTAATGAACCGGACCATTAGATGACTCTTACCTCTGATTCAATCAATCCCTCAAACTGTATACGACGCTTTTAAATTTCCTTCGATACGATAAATTCTGATGGGAGGGTGGAAAGTGTATTGGTACGTAAGCCAACGGGATCGGTATCACCCTCTGCTCTACTCTATTTGCCAGGAGCCAGGTATATAGAACTCAATTACCCCAGAGTGGCTGGCCTCAGAAGAGGTCTGCATCATCGCCGCGATGGGAGACCCCCCCCTCCCTCGTCACTGTTGCTTTGTCATTAACTCCATGCACATGCACAATTCCCCAACGGCATTTGTAAGAGCACCTGAGAATACGCAAGTACCTCGCCGATTGCCCACCGATTGCGGAATCGAATTGGAGATTTTGAGTGACGGTATCGTTATTCAGCACAGGTGATGCAGAAAAAAAAATCCCGCAACATTCTGGAAAAATTGCGTGATAGTGTCATAAAATTTTATTCGACGCTCTGAAAAAAAAATCTATTTACATTTTCGGTAAATTTATTTTATGGAAAACAATCTGAAAATTTTTATGGAGAACAATCTAAAAAATTTTATGGCACAATCCGCAGGGAGTGCAAAATTCTATTCAATTATTCCATGAAAATTATTGAATTTTTTTGAAAATTTCAACAGGGAGTATTGATTTTCATTTAAATTTACGCTGAACTTAAATTTTCACTAAGTTTTTCTTCTTTAAACGGGTTCAAGCTCCTTTTTAAAAAAAGTAGTAAAATTTGCCAAGAGTGAATTTGACTGGATGGGCCATTAGTGCACTTCCCTTTCCCAGATTCATCGTTTTATGGTTGTAATCAAATACTCCGGGTTTTGAATATCCTTTACGATGACGAGTACTTACTGCAGTGGGAAAAATACGGAAAATTTTAGCTTGGCACATTTTTATGAGTACGAGAGACTTCCATAAAGCTTATTAAAATTCCCAACGTCCTCCAGCTGCAACGATACTCACCCCCTTTTTACCCAAGTACTCGGAAACTATTACCCGGTTAAAACATGAATTTCCGTGTGAATTCCTCAGTCATTTGCGCTTGCGGCGAGAGACCTCGTAACACTGTTAAAAAATTTTTTGAAAATTAGGCTATATAAGTGCAGTTGCCCTTGACACGAGCGAACAATTAATACAGGAGGAAGGACTTTCTTATACTTAAAATTATCCCAAGAGATAATGAACACAGGAGACAAAAAATCACTTGAGGACATGAGAAATCTTTCCAACGCGCATCTAAAAAAATCCGAGGGGGTGCAGTTTAGAAATAGATCCTGAGAGTCAACCCTTGAACGTGTATCGATCTATTATCTTGTTCATCCAGCTTAAATTTAGGGCGACCAGTGGCTGCCAGGACCTTTGACATGACACATCTGAAACTCGTGCGATTCGATTGACCAAATTCGAAATAGTCCACGTTCATTGGTAATTAGTTTGGCAACGGTCCCCGGACCCATGCGATCGTGCATTAAAGCTGATAGTCCACTTCGTTGTATACACGATTCCACCATTTGATATACCATCCTGGAGACTGTCTGATAGAACATCCACTGGGCTATCCGTGCTATCCACGTTGCAGTGACGTTTGTATACCCAGTGTTATGGATGTACTTGGCTCTGATGATCAGTGTGGAGGGACAAAGTTGAAACGAGGGAGGGAGTCATGAAACGGCCCTTGCGTTACACACCCTCCTCTCTTCCCATTATCCCCAGTACTTGACGTGCAGTGAACATCACCGAGTAGCCAGACGGCACAATGGAGCCACGATTATTAAACCTTGACGCGTGTGCACAACCTACGATAGAATGACTCCATGTATTTTGGCATGCTCACTGGGTAATGTGATGGGGATGCAGACAATCGTGTCGCATCAAATTTTCAAGAGGGAAAATATTTAATTTTCGGACTTTTAAAAGAGCCAAAACCATTCGATTGTATCTTGGACTCATATCAATTAAATTTATTATGTTATGAGATCATTTTTATTCGAGAGACCGGTTACTTGGTCTTACGACGAAAATTCCAGATAAATATTTACAAAATAATAACCAACTGATTGAGCCGAGGGTAGTTGTAACTTTGACGTGTCTTATGCAGTTCGTTGACTGCTCTGGAAGTGAGAACATATGTAATTGAAATAAAATTCAACTCCTCTTATATAAAAAAAAAAACAAAAAATATTGTGAATCATTATCTCCTTCAATTTCATTCCACGTCGAGTTATTTTTCAGTTTTAAACATTTACTTTGCGTTGAGGGACTCGATATAATTCTAGCTAGAATTTCCCTGACAGGTTACAACGGATCGATCATTCCAGTTGATATCAAAAATATTTCCAAAACGACTATTTCGAAATTCCTCTAATATTTTGGGAAATATCCCGAGAAATCAGCCACATCTTCGTGATAGCCAAAACCTTTTCCTGTGACCTCGTCTAGGTGACGAATTTTGCTAACGTTGTCCATCATTTTTTTAGGAGATTATGTGGGTTCTTAGGCGTCTAATGGATTGTACTGGATTTACAGGGGAATGGGCTTGGGATGAGGGGAGACCATAGCTGAAGAAAGCTGCGGCTATTGAGTATTTTTTTTCCTGGGAAATGGACGGGATTAGCCGCTACTTTCCAGCTGCGCTACAAACGGATTGATATCCAATTGCCCTCGTTACGAGTTCGCGGTTACAGAGCTTTTTGCACTTCCGTTCGTGCAGTCCTTTTTCGGAATCACCAATGACATATTTTTTCAATTCGCTGGCGAGCTGAGTAAATAGAAGTGAAAAGTGTAATCGAACATAAATACCTGAATATCTGTTAACGATTAATTAACGCAGCGTATTGAACACCCACTCCTATTTTCACTCGCACGAGGAATTTTCCACACGAAGAGAAATGTTTGATCAAAATTATGAGCTAGGATTCGCTCATTTCAATCTCAAATATTCAGTGGAAGTTTCGAGATATGAATGAGAGACTTTTTATAAAATTCTCGAAATATTCTCGGTGCGCGGGAAATTTCTCTCGTGTCACTCGAAATACTCCAGGAAAATTGATCACTTCCTGTTCGCAAACAGAGATAGCCGATGGATGTAACCCATCCGGGTGTTTATTTTGCACTACTCAGAGAGCGAATATGAGCTCTTGACGGGAGGAAAATCAGACCTGTAGCGAGGAAGGGCTCTATTTCGGATGTACTTTAGCATGTACTTCGGTTCTGAAGCTAATTCGTTATCAGACAGATGCAGCCATTCGACTACGTAGGTCAAAAGTTGAAGTTACAACGGCTGAAGCATTTGCATCTGTCAGTGTCAAACAAATTTTCCATGTTCTCAACCCACTTTTGATTGTCAACAATAATTGAGTTAAATTGCATTCGGGTGATTTCCAATTAGACTGACATATTCAGATCCACGCCGCGACAAATGTTATGCAAAGGGCGAACTAATTGATGCAGCAGCAAGTGCTGACGTCAGACATGAATGAATCAATTGGTGAAAGGGGGGAGAGGGGGGAGCCAGTGATGATGATCTATCGTTCAAGTCACACGGCCATGACGGGGGTATAATAATCGAAGAGTTAGCACGCGTCCTCTTGTCATTCGAACCGTTCTTCATCCCCATCAGCTCGATGTCGGAATATATATCGATTCTATCCCTCGAGAAAGCTCCTCCGGTCACCCATTTCACCGCTCAATATTAAGTTACTCCATATTTATTAAAGTTCTACCCACGCTGGAGCCTCGAGGGGCTTTTCCAATTCACCGGCGAAGGGAGGTTTGAAAAAGGGGAGAGAATGTAGTAAAAAACGTGAATTTTGGGTAAAACGGTGACAAGATTCTAGTCTCGTTATTCAACTGAAATAATCAACTTCAATTAAATTTTCTGTCGAATTGAATTTCTTAATTTTGAAGTACCGTAACTCTTTGAAATTTCATGGAGCTGTCACTTGATAAGGATTTTGAAGAAGTGTAACTTTCCGTCTGAAATGAAATATGATCGCCTCGTCGACTAGAATGTTTCATATTTCCCCATTCCATCCTATCCTAGAATATTCAGCGTCAGAATCCAGCAGTTCTAGAGTTGAAATCATTTTTCTCTCGGCGTAAAAATGCAAGAGTCTCTCCACCCGGAATTGTGAGCATTATTTTTGCATATCTCGACGATCATAACAATAAATATCAGCCTAAGTTTTCCCACTCCCTGAAACTAACGCGAATTCCGATCAATATGATGACATGCTGGAGATCGAAGGAGAGAAGTCTGAATTTAATTTGACGACGTGGGTAAAAGTTTGAGAATCACTTTCGAAGAATCTCGGAAATGGTCACCAATGTCGGCAGTTATGCGAACTATGTTTGTCTATAACTGCCACTACCCTCGATGAGCAGTTTTATCAACTTTAAAGGGCTGATTCGAACAATGCACGTGTTGGGAGTGAATTAATTACTTCAGTCTTTGAAAATTGCTGCGCAGATAATAGCCGTTAATAAATACCCACATTTTTTTTTTAATGGATAAAATAAAAGATCAGTGGTTTTTCAACTCTGGTCCCAGCTGAATTAATTAAATTTTTGGCTGCAGGCAAATTGGGGAATGAATAGTAATCCGGATTAAATGAATCCGTAAACATATTTTGTTTTCCATCGATAAATAATCTCCATCATCGCTAAGAACGCCATTTCAGGAATTTAATACATGGTGTATAAGCTGGATTAAACACAGCATTGATAAGTACAAATGCAAATTGGCTTTAAGCCGGACGCAGAGATTTTAATCCATCCAAATTGATAAATTAATTGGACCCAGTCACGCAACTCGAAACTCTCAGTCTCACTGACTACATCAGTTTAATCGAAAATTATTATTCCGGTCGTTTTGCCGGAGTAAGACGAGTCATTACGAGCATGAGGAACATCTGGAGCCCATGAGAGTTGACATATAATTGTTATTAAAGCAGTGAGTGACGTCCGTGAGTTCATCCACCAGCTCAGCTCTTGGCACTGTACGTCCCACGGATAATTAAGATAGTATTAGGTCACGCTAGCTAACTTTCTCAGTGATGTTTCCCACTGGATCGCTCAGACGACTCCCCCAGGTGATGAAAATGTTTCTGGATCTCGTGTCAAAGAGGTTTTAACTTATTTATTATTCAAAGGTCCATTTAATCGCCAACGGTGGCTTCAATGACTGAATAATTACCGCGACTTTTGCTTTAATCTAACGCTGCATAATTTAAAAGTTACGTGCATTTTTGAAATTCTGTTTCAAAATCGCTAATGTCGGACTCTTTAATGAGCAATGAGCGAGCAAACGAGGGCTTTGCGAATTATTTCCCCTGAATTTTTAATACGAAAAAATCCCCCCACGTCCTGTAATTTAAATCGCCAATTTTTTATCCGCTGGATATATCTTCCAATTTTTAATTTACAGTGTAGCCGTAAAATCCACCACCTCCTCAACTATCCAATAAAACTAAATAAAATCCATCCTCGGATCTTTCTATTTTATTTATCCACCGTATTCTCCGGGAAAAATGATTTCACGACGACATTCATTTTCCCCGATGTAATCCTTGAACCGAGAGATAGATTCTCCGTTTTCTCATCCTTCATAACTCGACTATTGAAAGGATAGTGGAGTATGCAGACTCCAGGAGGCCTTCGCCTCCTCCCTCAATCCCTCATCCCTTCCTTTTACACTGAAACGAGCAAATAGCCGAGCAAAAGGCGAACGAATCAAAGTTCCTAATTCAATATAGGGTGAGCAAGTTTGATGGGTTAAAGAGCTAACAATTTTTACTGTCGTGTTTTCTTGAGCGCGAAATAGATGGATTACCTCTCCTTTACCGGGAATATGTGCGGCTTTCGTACTTTCACTTCAATAAATATTTTACGGGGGTAAATGCCGTTCAACTATTTATGAATTGTCGGTATTATTCACTCTGATCTTTTATTAAATACTAATACAATAACGAGTTCAGATGAAACCACTTCAACAGATGATTTTTATTTCTACGGAACGATATGATGTCCTCGGAAATTTAAATAGTATAATAAGAGGAAATATCAAAAATTCGTTTAATTTATCATTTATTTTCATTTTTCTATGTAGACCAATTCGACGATAAATTATTTGCACATTTGAATTTTTGGTCTCATTATAAATAAAAACGTCCGATGAAAAATCAATGAGTTCCATAAATTCCGCTTCATTTATTCCTCGAAAATTGATAAAATGAGATAGAATTTAGTAGACCAAATGTAACTGATTAAATCATCCCGCAACCTCTCTTTATATAAATAAAACATTTCACAACAATTCGATAAACCATTGAAACAACATCGATAAAATTTTAACAATAAATCATCCCTTCCGCGGGTTAAATTTACATAAATAGAAGCAAAAATCGAAAAGATCGCGGTGATCACAGTCAACGGGCATGCACAGACGATTGGTTCCGCACAAAACGCTGGACATGTACATTTTCACGTTTTTCAACGTTTTACCACGTTCAACCCGTCACCCCCCTTAACCCACCCCCTACCCATGACCAGCGCAAAACAATAAATGTCCCAGTGACTCTTCGCGATAGAGTCGCACATATTCCCAAACGTTTAACTACAATGGAAATAAATTGTACGATTCCATCTCCAGCAACCCCTGCCCACCCCCTCACCAGACACCTGAATAGAGAGAAAAAAAATATGCCTCGAGATAATCTTTACTTTAGAATGCACAGCGTTGATAATATGATATTTATGCGGATGAATGTTCCATTTGATTTATTTTCGGGGAGGAAATGCGATTAATAATTCATTCAGTTCAGCTTCCATTAGCGGAGTGAATTATGGGGGTTTTTTAACATTAAATATGCCGGATGAATCGGGGATGTAGGTGTGTGGGTGATAGAGGGGGAGGTCTCCACATTTTTCGCAGGGGAAGACTCCAGTGATGAGAAGATTCACGTGTTTTTTGTTCTTTTGAGAATGCCGACGAAGAGGACGGATCAGGGTAAACAACCCCCTGTTCTGCTCATTGTTCTTGAAAGAGGGACTCTTTAAGGAGGGATGGATCATTTAGAGGTGCGTGCAACATTTATTTGAGCGATGATTTATGCTGGAAAATCATAAATCAGAGATGGTTTCGAGGGGGTTTACTCGCTGGGCGGAAAAGGTTTGAATATTCCTGAATAATCGATGACCTCTGGTCGAACAACATGACTTGAATAAATCAAATTATGAATGAAACTAATATATATGTATGGGAGAATTGTACGGAATTTTTAAATTGTGAAAATATAAGTGAATATTTATGTTCTCTATGATATGCACAATTGAAGAGGTAAACGCATTTTTAATTTAATGAACTGCGGAACAATTGAGAGTGGAATTAAAAATTTTGTTTCAAAATAAACGATGCAGAGGGATGATTTTAAGAACTTGTCCGGTGGTTGAAGAAATGAAGATAGAGGATTGGCTGGCATTGGACCAATTAGCATTGAGATATTTCCAGTGCAAAGAATAGGACTTATCGACCCAACAATTACCCCCAAGCCCATCCCTTATGCTGTCTAATTTTCATCCACTTTAACGACTGTCATTTGCATTCGAATGCGCTTTTTCAAGCTCGTTCACAACGTACATTATACCAGAATAATAAAGTGAATTACACAGAGTAAGAAACAGTAGAATAAAGTAAATGAAGGGAACAAAAAGATGATGTATTCTTTTAATACGAACCACTGGCCGATTATTTTGCATTTTCTACGATTTCGTGCCCTCGGTGTGAGTTGGGTCATCCAGATTCGCAGCTGCGTCCAATAATGAAGAGAAAAAAAATATTGAAAAAAGTCTTTATGTATCTGATAAGAGGAGAGTAAAGGGTGAACTATTTGTACCAGAGTCAAGCGTTTTATTATCATGAAACCGCCTACACATGAATCACAGGAAGAAAATGGCAAAAATATATTGCATTTGCGAGAGACATTTGCTAAGGATGAATAATACAGGGAGGGAAATTTTTGTTGAAAATATTACTCTATATTCGGGTGTAATATGTCATAAGGGTTGACAATTGTCGTTAAAAAATAAAAAAAAAATTCTTTTTGAAATAAAAAAATATCAAGATAGAGGAATTATTTCTATTTTTGATTCGTTAAAAATCTGAAGGGGTTACTGCTAATTTAAGTTGAACATTTGGGGAGGTAATGAAAAAAAAAAGAACGCAATATTATTACTTTCAATTCCCACGATCATTCATTTCAGAGCTGATGGCAACAATCTCAATCAAATGCAGAAACATCTCTTTGCGAATATCTCCTGTATCATCATGACAATGCAGAATGAAGTATAAAAAACTGAAGATAGTACTAAAGTATCGATAAAAATATTTCAACAATACAACCTAATAATAAAAACGACTGATACCGTCAGCATGACCCAAGAAAAGTCTCAAGATATTCTAGTAAGTGCTCTTAAATACATAACGATTCAAAAAACAGGAGATAAAGGGTAGGATGTACAGCGAGAGTGTAATAAAAAGCATCAAAGGATCGCATGAGCGAAGCTGGATGGACTCTGGCTATAGAGTTGACCCAGTGACAGTACGTGCCCCCAGGAAGACGAGAACTTCTGCATTTCCTCCACTCAGTTCAAGTCCGGCGAAATCCACCCCGGGACTCTTCTTCTTCGGCAAAGCTTGCATTTTGATAACAACGGCCTTTGGCTTCTGATAGCAGCGGAAATAAAATGGAGTGAAATTTTGAAAAAAAAATCGTAAGCAGAGAATATTTATTTTGCGCGGAAAAAAAATTATTCAGAATTTTGTATCGTATCACAAGTGGATTACAAATTCCACTAGTAATTTTTAAAAGTGACACTGAATTCGATTTGAGGGGAGAGAAATTGAATTTCAGATTTCAATGAAAATTCAGTGGATTTGCAAATTTTGTAAGTAGCTCCCCGAGCAGGATATTTCGATCTGGTCTGAGTTTGGGAAAGCATTTCGAAAAATTTCATATGCAGAACGTATTCATTTCTCACCAAGAAAAGAATTTTTTAGTGTTCAGCGAAAATTATTGGATTTTGTAATTCTGTTGACTCGTAATTTTCGAGAGTGACACGGAATCCGATTTGAGGAGAAATTGAATTTCAAATTTCACTGGAAATTCGATGAAATTGCAAATTTTTTAAGTAGTTTCCGAAGCCGAATATTTCGTCCCGGTTTAACCTCTTTTCTAGGCTCCGATTGTGCCCGTAAAGTGCATTGACAACTTATTTAAGTTAAATGTCTTTTGTTGAATCAAAAAAATAATAAAATACTGAAAACAGGTAAAAGTTGAAAAAAAAAATGTTGTACGTCCTGTGTTCTATATTTCTCTGGTTTCACTTCCGAGCACTGAATTTCCTGGACTTCCCCACCCCCATGAGTCGCGAAAGGTCCTGAAATTCCGCGTCTCGATTCTAAAACCTGGAAACTTATTTTCTCTGTACAGCCCTACTCCCCCGAAGAACGAGTAATCTATTTCAGAAGCCATACGTCTCCATTCGAAATCAATACCATCATTAAACGGGGTAGAGCGTATATTTATCCCTGCCCTCAGTGCTCCTCAATGAGATTTTCGGCCGATCAATATCCCCCAACGTATCCGACAAGCTGATTGAACATCCATCAATGGTACACTGATGATTGACACGAGTATGGCCCGAGTGATCAATCAACTCCACCATAAACTTTCCAATTCCCCGAGAAAGAGGTCTTCATCTCCCTGAACCAATAATACAACCAACAACAATTCAAAAGAACATTCCACCCTTCTCCCCCGAGCCCAGGAATAAGCGATAAAACTCCAGCATAAAACAAACTGCTGTCAGAGAACCCAAAAGGAACGGGGAATAATAAAATCGTGTGGGCGGAATGAATTTTAACGAGAGCCGCGGGTCCCTCCTCACCCTTTCCCCGGATATTTGATTGGTGATAAACTGAGATGAGGCTGAAACGAGGACTTCCGTCAGGCTCCACCAGGACCGATAAGAACACGTGCACTGAGGCGTAAATTTAACCTCAGATGGTTTTTTTTATCGAACTGATAACCGATGTCGAACGCCAATAACAGATTTCTGGGCTAGAGGTTTCTGACAGTCAATACCAGATACACTTCATGCAGATAAATATTGAAATGGAATCATGAAAAATAGAAATTAATTACCCTTGTGCAAATTTTTAAAAATTTATAATTTCCCCTTATAAATGTATACTGTAAAAATATTTAAATGTAAATGCAGGAGTATTTGGGTTTTTACAATAAAGTGACAAGAATAAAATCCCAGTTGTAGACATTGGCCCCAAAGTATGAAATTCCCACCATCCGAATTTTCCAAAGGCAAAAATGTACATAAATATTCTCTATAAATCCGAAAATTCAGGAATGAGTGTCGATATCAGAAGTCATGCAGCCAAATAAAAGAGCGGAGTAGCGTGGGGCAAAATGGAGACTATCAATCTTTATGATAGGAAATACTAGGAAAACCTTTTGTTTAATTAATACCAATTTTAAAAACTCCTGAAGTGTCCATTTAGCCACACCCTCTCCCCCTGATTACACCAATCCAATAGCAGGCCGAATGTCAAAAGAATCTTAAAAAAGCTGGAAAAGCATAAGCTCAGCGAGACGCCGAAACCACACAGCAATAAATCCCGAAAAATAAATACCTTGAGGCCAGAGAGGACGGCCGCGGGATCTGAGGTGGTCCGGGCTGCCTGTGTGGTAGCACCGTAGCTCAGCTGATGCTGATAATTACAAAGGATCTTCTTGTGGGCACTGGCCTGGGCTCTATAAGCCGACACTGATAACTTCATTTCTCCCTTTTCCGATCAAAGGGTCCTGACGCCCGTTTCGACCCACCAATCAGCATCATAGCCCCCCACCCCTGGCGATAAATGACCCTTAAAAAGCCCTCCACACCCGTTGAATTTATCACTGGTAATCTGTCGATGGAAAGGCACTTCAACTTGTCCCGTCCAATGTCTCGTGATTTACCATTCAAATTAGTCTCAAGGCCACGGTTGGTGGCTCACCAGCATCGATGGTAGAATCATCTGCCAAGAGGCTGCCCCATCACTGCACTCACCCAAATCCTGGATGACGTTGTCAGTCTGATGATGAGATAAAACCTGGTGGAGGAAATTCGATGACTGATGGAGACACCGATGGTACGTGACGTGGAATAATACTTGTAGCAGCCACTCGGCCTACTACCCTCGCTTCAACATCTCCACCTGTCCCTCCACAAGCTCGAGCATCGTCACACCACTACGACACTACTGGGTGCCGTGAATACTAACTTCTCCACTCATTTATCATAATCTACTCCATTGGCACGATTTATTGGATCACAAGCACTTGTCACTGGCACAGAGTTGAATTAATACAGCACATTTTTATGGGAAGACCTTGAATTGGGAAAATAATGATTTAATATTGCTATGGGATGTCATTGAGTCTGGATGATGGGCACTGGGATGAACTGGTGGTATACTCGTGATGTAGGAGTGAAGCCGCCAACGGACACCTGTGCCAGAGTACTCAGCAGTTGACGTTTAACTGGATTAACTTTACCACAGGCCAGGGTACATCGAAACATCGATGCGTGGGAGGATTCTAACGATTTCAACGTACAACTCAGGGGGTAACTGTAGATTTGTGTGTCTGTGTGTCAGCTTGGGGTAACTGGATTAAATATTATCATAACTCGGTTAAGACGTTTATGTGATCGCTTACGGAGAAAAAGCTTCAACTGGAATTACTCGGTTTTAGAGTGGGAAAATGATGTTTTTAAATTTGGGAAATTTTTTTATGGGGTACGGTAGGTTTGCGAGGATGACTGATAATGAGGGAGGGTAGATGCTGCACCCCACGATCCCCACGTTGGAAAATTTGAATTTGAATTTTTAAAAAATATGAAACATCAATTCCAGAATATTTGGAGGATTTCAGTCGAGAATTTTAATAATTTCAAAAACTCTTTTCTTTGTGCAGCTAAAAAAAAATTAGGATTCTATCATATTTCCTGGGAAATTCGAAATTTTATCTCCTCGTCTCCTATTTCGAATCCAGCACCAATATTTTTTCACCAGTGCATCATTCCCGAGGATCCATATCCTTACTTTCGCAAACTATAAAACAAATGGGGAAATAAAAAATGATCTGCAATGAAAGGGTCGCATCCCTGTGAATGGAAACAAAACAAATAAAGCAAGGGAATACACGGCACCGATGAATCTACGGGGCAATAAATACGAAGGACAAATTCGGGTTGAGCAAGTTTGTATGATGAATCGTATAACGTTGTACAATTCACATCTCGTGGGATGTTGGGAAGATGGTGGGCCAGTGGAGGGAGGAATGGAGCGGGGGTAGGGCTGGTGGCTTGATTTGATACAGGGTTAGATTTATCGGACGAAATTCGATGAGAGATTTACCGAAAGCTCAGGGGGTGGAGGAGGAGAGAGTTTCATTCCACTTTTCTCATCGGTGATTCGGAAGGGTCCCCGTCGTACAATAATATCCGAAATTTCGGTGAAATGTTTTTTGTATTCTCTCTTGAGGGTTTCTCTCCTTTTTTTCATATTCGACTTTTCGGTCACGATTTGGTTTTCGTTTGCGTCGCGGGAATGAGGGTGATAAGAGTAAGATAAATAAATTCAGTTGAATTCATTTTTATAAAAAATTGCAGTCCCTCTGTCTCCTGAATATTTTTTTCGTGTACTTTTAGAATTTCGGAAACGTGGATTTGGGCCAAATTACATATTAAAAAATTTTTTTTTTCCCATGACGATTACTTAAACGTTCCATCAATCATCTTAAACCAATTGGAATTTATTCCCCACTCACTTCTTCACAAATATGAATTTTTCAGTCTTGAAATCCCTCAAAATTTACACAAACTCTCACTTCAGTCCACTCCCTCTCGAGAAATCCTCTCGTTGGGGCCAGACGACACTCCCTCCCGTCCAGAATTTCGTCGTGCATTCGTATTGAAATAAGAACTAGACCAGAGAGTAGAGACACATCTTGGATGGATTCACAGTGGTAAAGCATGATGATTACTTCAATCGGACTCATGAGAATAACAAAATTTCCGCAATGTGGTGCAGTTACCGGGGGAAGTAAGACGACTAAGAAGCCTGGAAAGCCCGAGGGTATGTCTCTGACAATGTCTCTTCGACAAACTTTGTTTCCCTCTAGTCACGTTTGTGGTCAGCAGATATTTTCACTATTCTCCCCAGTGGAATGAGGAAACTTTCAGCAATGGCTCATGCACTTCGCACTCCCCCCATGATCATCAAAGCCCTCTCATTCAGCCTCACCACAAGCAATTTCACTATTGAGAGCGGTTGACAAATGGGGAGAATACGAGTTGTTGGGCGGTGTCAAATTTTTGACAGTTGATTTTTTTAATAAAATGTGATGACGGGAATTTTAATCCTCCATCGAACATTCCAATTTTCACGCGTCAGACGCGTGATATAAATGAAAAAGCTATTGGCGGGCTTCTGGTTATTTTTTATTGATATTGGTTTTTCGGGGGGGAGGGGGCATTGGGGATCGCGCTGATGTGAAAAGGGAATTGACATATCGAGACATTTCTGGGACTGACAGATGGCGAAACTCTTCAGAGAGATGAAACACAGTATTTGATTGGAATTATGGTACTGTATGGGGAGTAGGAGAGTTCCTGAAGGATTCACGAAGGTCGAAGGGACTTACTGGACGTTCACTCCCACATTTAACCACTAATTCATCGATGAAAAATGGAGACAATTTGACAGGAATTGTCAGGCGAATAATTACGAATGAAAATTGACGGGAAATAGAGAAAAATAAACTGGGCTACGATGTACTGACTGTCAAAACCACTTGATTTGTCTCACAGCAGACACTGAACTGTCAACGATAAACAAATATTTATAACTTTTTGAATATTGTTAAGCACGCACGTGTCACGGACCGTATTGAGACACTAATAAACAATCAGCCGGCACTCGCGTCGCGCTGGCGCTGGACGGCACCGACGAAGGGGGTTGAAGATAGTTTTGCGCACAGCAACCCTCGATAACGTCTCCCTTCACCCCACCCTCTGTCCACACGTCTCCCACCACACCCAAGGATTAGAAAACCGAAACGCTACGATCGCGTTTCCCCACCAACAATGACTTGCGCAGTCACAGCCCCGATGGACCGCGAGTGAAAAAATATATGATAGGGGAGGACGTCATCGAGACACTTAGATAACTTGTGAGTGAAGTGATGGACAGGGAGAGGGAAATTTTCAGGTTGAAGGGTAGTCTCGGGGGAATGATTCATTTGAATTTGACAAACACGCCCTCGTGGTAATATTTACCGAAAAAAAATATATCGGTTGGGGCGATACCATATATTTTCCAAATTTATGGAGAATATATGTGAGACATATATTTTATTTTTTTATGTACATTGGGGGGCCTTCGAAAAATATTTACGAAATAATTACGGAAGAGATGAAAATAGGGAAGGAAATTAAATAACAGAGGAGGAGAAATGTGAAACGTTCGGGGAATTTTAAAAGACGAAATGAAAATGTCGGAAATTTTTTAACATTTGAGAGAGGAAAATTGCCGGTGCAATTTACGTTGAATGAAATTTTATTACGCTCGCATGCACCATTTCTCCAGATGCACGTGGGACGAACTGGAAATCAGTTTTAAGACTGCTTCACCTTGCCACGAGATTGATAAATAATGGAGTTATGTTGAAGGGATGAATCTGTCTATACTTGATTTGGCGAATATTTTTAGAACTGAACGATCCAAAAAGAGGGTCATTATCGATGGGGAGAAGCACATTCTTTTGATCTTTCACTTGAGTTGATTGATTCGAGGGCCCAATAAATGTCGAATGATTCAGCAAATACTGAGGTGCTTCTCCCTTTTTCTGATAGAAGACTGTATAGTCGTGAAATCATCATTTGTGAAGCGGCACTTTCAAAATTAAATAAATAAAGTGGAGAGACAATTATTGAACCCAATTTTTTTTGTTATAATTTTGGTAAGTCTTCAACCCCGGAGAATAAATTAAACTGATTAATGGAATTAGGTACCTTTTGTCCTGAAACAAATCCTGCAATTTTCTCCTACTCTCCCTTTTGTCTCTCACGTCCTTGTTTGGATGCAATTCACGTTGAGACAGAAGGAACAATGGTGCTCGGTGGAAACAATGCGGTTCAATAATCCCTCTATCTCATCAACTGGATTTCATGGACAGATATCTGAATTCTATAAATAGAATTGTTCATTAATACCGAGGAGACATGGATCATCCGTTTTCAAGACATTTCCTTAAGTGTTGAAGCTTAAGGAAACTCTAAAATTATATCGTGAATTATAATAAACTAAACAAAAATTTAGTTGCAAAAAAATAGACTCCAGAAGACACATTTTTCAAATTGATTAAAGTGTGGAATTATTACACATAAAAAATTAAAAAATATATGGGTTTTTATCGATGAGTATCACAGCTAGAAACGGCTCAATAATAATTTATGTTCATTCATTCATTAATTACCGTAATAATTCCATGAAAATGACAGAAAATGATGTCATTGTGATGTTTTGATTCTGGAGAATGCAAAAAAATCCCAAATATTTCAAATCGTAATCCAAGTGGTATCGCTCAGCTCCAGAAAAAAATTCTTCCGATTTGTAGCTAGAAACAAAGTTTTTTCACCCCATCCCAACGTGTCATTTCTCACTAAAAGAACAAACTTGATATTTGTCAATGTCCCAGGGATTTTTTCTACCCATTCTTTCCCGAGGAGTGACTCTAAGAAATGTGAAAAGAAAAAATTCAACTTTTTCCATTGCGCTCGTCTCAATGTCTCTCATCCACCAAACACGAATCTTGCATTGGATTTATTTCAGTTTTCTTCTCTCGAAAAAGTTGTCTCCATTCTTCTTTGAGCATTCGTGTTATTGCGTTATGTCATCCACCACCGAATATCTCTTACTGTGCTGGGAATAACATTCACCTTTACAAATGGGTGAAAAATATTCTCGTCACAGACAGACTCTGTGATAAAAAAAAATTGGCTCAACGGAAACTGTAAATGTTTCGGATAACAATTCTTTATAAAAATCAATAGAATAACCTGCCGAATTCTATTGACTCGTAAATCTGTAAATTACATTCTACCGAACATATTTTCAACGTAATAATTACTTTATGAATATCTAAAGGCAGACAACCGATAAATAATGCGTTAGAATCGGAGTTTTCCGAAAAACACGAGTGAATTTTCCCAGCATTACATAACGACTGGTAATGGAAGGAAGACATTGAATAACATTGAGAAAAATGCGATCGATTGCTCCCCCGGCTCCCCATCATCTTGAATTTCTGGATTGAATTCAGCATTCTCAACGACACAGCATCCACTCCTAGCCTGAGGGCTCAATATCGCCATTACCGGAATATGAGTCTCCATTCTTTTCATCCAATTTCTCCAGAACATGCAGACAATTTCAGGAAAATATCGTCATTCCTATCAGAAGCAAAATCTATTTGAACTTCTGCTCGTGGAGGTGAAATAATTCTAGAAATTCTGAGCTTATCCGCGGGTCTGTAGTCTTTTAGTGGATAGACGCAGGGATCGACTTTTTCAGACTGTCGGTTGGTCACGGTATTGCCAGTGTTAGCACTTGATACTACGGCTTTGAAGATTACCCGCCGTTGGAATTAATCGTGTGTCTCTTTACCGATTGTTAACTTATTTTTCAATGACAAATGTTAAAATCTACATTTTTTACAGAATTCAATGTTTAAGCAAATACGGCCGATTATAACTTTAAGTTAGTTGACATTTCTGCATTCGTCTCGTTTGTTTCTTCGTAAATAAATTATTTATTCACTTTATTGTAGTCCACGTACTAATCTTGAAGAACTTCGTCTAATAGAATTCTATAGAAATTCACTTACACAAAACGTTACATGATTAAAAAATTAAAAAAAGTAGAATCTGTACAGAGATATTTTTACACAACAAATTGTAACCTTTTCTATGAGAAATTTACAGCTGTGAGAGACATTCAAGTGAAGGCAAATAAAAGTTCACTAGGAATCCACTAGTTCCGTTTAATAAATTCCCCCAGTTTTTCAATAAAATTTATTCAAACCTTCCCACAAGATCCGTCATTTCAAAGAGACCAGTGATTCACCCATTCGAATCGACAGCAAAGAGCATCCGAAAACCCAAGAAAGAGGTCGGCGTATGCGCGCGCATCACCAATGGCTTCCAGGCCGTATTCCTGTTGAGTGCTGACCTGCTGACGCTGTTCTCTGGAAAGAATCAGACGTTTAGACAGTTCTTTCGATTAATTAATTCCAACGGTTTTCCATTTGTCATAAAGAATCATTCCCAGTGTTTGAGGCGCTCCTCAGTAGTGAAAATAGTGAATTTTATTGCGAAAAATTCGTGCTCTACCGATGTGCCGTCATCGCTGAGGCTACAGGGCTGATCCATCAGAATCAACGTTGGCCCACCCACTGTACCGAGACGAAGCTTAAAATGCCACTGGTGAGTGCAAAACAATAATTCATTGTGTCATTGTCATTGTCGGAATAGTTCAAGTAACCATTGAAGGCAATTGGTGTTAAAGGCGATGCTTGTGGCCAGTGATTTGACGGAGGAGCCACTGGCTCCTTTGTCTAACCCCAAAGTTTGTTGTCAAAATATTTTAAGGACATGTGTGGATCGTGTGATGGATATATGAGGGTGATAGGTGTTGGTGGGATTGATGAATGCGATAGGAGGTGATTGGTGATTGATTAATTGGTTGGGTGGATGTTGGAATAAGCTTTTCATTTGATGAGCAGGGAAATCATGTGCCACTCCAGGATATGGGGGCTGGAAGGGGTCAGGGTGGTGGAGGGCCTCCTCAGAACTGCATGAAGGTGTTCGTTCAGAGGGACTACACCCAGGGAACTATGGTCAAATTCCAAACGAGATTTCCACCCGAGCTATCCGACAGAGTGAGTCTTAACCTCAATTCCTTGGATGTGATCGATTTGCCCTGGAAAATGCAGTACAGAAATCCTCTGAGAGAAACTCTAGCAAGTTGACAAAGGAAATGCAATAGAGTGAGGGCTTGTTTTCAGGAACAATCCACTGATTTTCAGAATTTTGTTCAAGTACTTTTCGTCATGGAATTTATCCGGAGAGCTGTCCTTCTGACACGACCCTGGAAATGGAAATAAAATCAAAAAACGTCCTAATGTTTGTTTGGGTTATTCTCTTTCTTCGATTTAATTTTTTTTAATTATGTCGTACATAAAAAAAATATGTTTCCTCATTTCCTCTTTTGAAAACCAATTTTTTGATTGAATCAGACTAGTACAAAAATGTAGCACATCTCTGGAACAAGTCATTTTTGACCGGATCTTTCTCTCAATGATTTCCTCTGCGTCTGCCCCGCCCACCCAAAAATTAAATGGACAAAATTTCAACAGCTGGATCCAGAAACCTTCGAGTACACGATAAACCAGCTCAACAATTACTTCGCGGAAGCCGAGAGTGGTAGTTGTTCAACTTACTGCGAAGGATGCCTAGCATGTCTAACAGGTTATCTAATATATATATGCACGGAGACACATTATGAAAAGTGTCTTCGCAAAGTGGCAAAATTTATCTGCGAACAGAATGACAGAGTATACAGGCCACGTGGTCTCCTCCTGACGGATCCCACAACACGTGGCCTGAGGCTCATAGAGATATCAATACTGGATAGGCCTCCGTCGTGACTGCATGTTAGCCAATCCGCGGAATTTTTCATGTGACTCGTTCTGCATCAAAGCAATTACCACTGGTAAAATGTATAAAAATTATAAAAATCAAGCCCTCGTAACGCGCAATTATCGTCATCATTACCTGGCAAGTGTGATTCGTCGCGCGATTACCTGATTTATCGATGTCGAAGAGCGAGAGAAGCCCCTTCTTGTCACGAATTTTGTATAAAAAAAATTAATTTAAATAACTGCCCCAGGTCGCACGATGTATTCTGATGGGGTGCACATTGTTCTTTATTTTTGACGAATGTTACTTCACTAGATGGAATAAGTAGGATAATTATGGTAGAAGGTTCAACAGTTGTAATAATAAAGTAAACGAAGGTGACTGCATTTACGGAGAAACTCAAGTTCAAAATACGTTTGAAGATCTCAGCCTATTCCATTATTATCTTCCTTTACCCCTCGTTAATCTTCCAATGAATCCCCTGGGATGGGATGATTTATCGTGCTCTCAAATTAAAATTTTCTTTCTCCCCTAAAAGCACCGAACAGCAAACAAAAAAAAAAATACGCGCGATACGAGATTATGATTTTTCATTATTTGTAGACGTAATTCCCCTGGGAATATTCGGTCCAAGAAATCCACGGATTGGCTAACCATTACCAAAAAAAAAAACAAACTGGGCAAGTGTTGTGCGTTTTGACACTACAATTGGCGAATCGATTTACGCGAAATTATTCGCGATTGCGTTGATTTTTCTGATTGCAATCATAAGTCTGACCAGTTATTTTTTCAATGATTCTAATTTGTCCCGTTACCAACGTAATTTGCGATCACTCCCCCTCGCTCCAGTCAATCGTTCAGTTATTTTTGTGTTCGATCACTAAAACGCAGGAAGAAAGAAAAACCCATTTGTAAATAAATTATAATTCGGTATGTGTGATTATTGAGGAGGCAATGGTCTTGTTATACTTAATATGAGAACAGTAGGAAATAAGGAGATTGTTTATGTAAGTAAAAGAAACAATTATGTGACGATCGAATTAACGACTGGACTCTGAGTCACTCGTACCACTGTAATTTCTAAATGTTTTAATAATAAAAAGAAAATGGAGGGAAGTGAAAGTGATTTCTGATTTCTTCACTTTGTCCATATCTTTTCTTTATTTTCCACTCTCCCTTGTGGTTTTTCGTCTGTAATTTTGGTACATCAAAATTTATTGTTATCCCATGCAGTTATGACATTACATTCTCCTAATTTATTAACTCACTTTAATTCCCTACTTATATCAAAAGACTAGAAACCATTTTGTTTTATTATCATTATCTTACTTGTCACGTTAATCCCTTTCAATTAGAATAAGATCAGTGTCATCGACACAAGAGCCCCAATTCTCAATCTCGATGCCACTTGGAAGGACGAAGAATCGAAGAATAGTGATCCACAATATTCCCCTCGATAGTTTAGAAGATATTTTTTTTTTCACTAAATTGACTACATCTTAGAGATCAACATTCTGACATGATACTTACAATAATCCGTGAGCCGAAGTAACGTGCCTCTTGTCTGAGCATTAAAAACAAATTGGACAGAGTCAGAGAAACACCGATGACACGCATTCCAATCTCACATGTATTGTTAATTAATTCATCTTATCGTTAATTCTTAATTAATCTGTTCCTTGAAAACTCGTGAGATCGCAAAAATGTGTACACACTAAATACACTCTATAATACATCAAATTCAGATGTCTTCGAGTCACCACACTGATAGAAGAATTGATTAGCTAACCAAATTTTTTTGTACAGTAAACCCAATCGTTATTGGATCCACGATATAGTATTGTATACTAAAATATCACAAATCAGCATGTGATATTTTGTTTATTCTGGACAACACATTGTTGGATAACTATAAGAAATATACACTGGCATTAAACTCATTAACAGTTAACGAACCTCATTCACAACAAACCAGTCATTCTACCAGTGCAGGACTAACAAAGCCCTCAGACAATCCCCCCTTATCCACGGTGACTAAAACCCTTGGATTTTCGTATTTGTACAAAAAGAGATTGTCAATGCCCCACTGATTCCCTCCTAGCAGAGACCCACACAGACCTATCGAAGCCTACCAGAGGCATTAATTGGCCAATCCGGAGCTTGAACTGCATCTCTAATTAATTTATCCCGTTCCATTCTCCCCTGAAATCCCAGTGGAGAACTGAACAATTACCCATAACCAGTGGGAAAAGGTCATTCTCCAAGTGTTCACAATGGCAACTAGCCTCGCAGTCACTCGGGAATGCTCTCCAGAGTGCTCGAGCTCGTGAGCCGTCAAATGAGCAGACAAAGTTTATTCTTGTTCTTCCTCTCTGGAAGGAGTACCTTAGCCTTTCCGGTGTCCTCTGAGCCACTTCTAGCATAGAGTGACCTGCTCAATCGATGCCTGACACCTTTGCCAATCGATCGTCCGCCCTTTCTCAACGAGGCGAACCTCCCCAACGCAGTTTTCGGAAAGTCCGATGCTTTTGCCGGACCAGACGTGTCCTTTTTCTCCTGCGCGCAATTCAATGTTGTCACTGTAAACTCGATGTCCTTGGGTTCTTGTGAGACAAATTCCTCGACTGGCTCCTCAATGGTATCCCTGTCGATCCACGTCAGGCCCATTTCAACCTTTTCAGCGAGGTCCTGCCAGTGCTTGCGATTCTCAGCTGTTCCCTCGTAGAGGGGCATTATCCAGGGAAATGTCTCCGATAAAACTCGGTACAGGGGCAAACAAATTACGTCGATAAATCCAACCTGCATCTGCGGTAGTTCATCGCGTCGCTCGCGATCCATCATGGCGACTGGTTGTTGATTGAGCTGGAGCTTCTCCAGGTCTCCTTGATCGAAAAATTCATCAGCCACGAGCTTCGCCACTCGGTGCTGCACATCCCACGGTTTTGCTATCGCACTCACATCGCAGGCGGTCATCATCATACCGCAGAGAACTGGAAATGAAATTATTAATTGCAGAATTGAGATGAGGGGACAACAGATTATTAGATTAGCAGACTTACGTTCTTTCTTCTCTTCGCTCTGCCAATCAAACTCGCCTTCATCGATTAACTCCATAAAGTTGTTCTTCTTCTTGAAGTAGACAGCAAGATCTGTCGATAATATTGCACTCTCCACCACTTTCATCACATGACGATAGTCCTCCATGGAGAGGGTCTGGAAGATGTTGTTGCTGTCGGAGTTGAGGATCATCACACACTGGTCGAAGTGGTGATGCTCCATGGTGCTCGTTGAATAGAGAATTGCCAAGGGGGACTCGGTCTTTGTTTGGAATGCGTTATTTGTGCCACGGTGATCGAGATCGTGGCATAAACACGCCACCAGGAGACCTAGGATCTCCAGGTCTGTCATGAATTGCTCCATTTTTCCAGTCTTCAGCATTGCAAACATTGTTTGCGCTACGTTCAGGGCATGCCTCCAGTTGTGATACTTGACAGGTCTGTTGGGCATTTAAATTCAATGTCTTTTCCTATTAATCTGCTGTCTAAAGTAATTTCAAATTGTGGATCAAAAGAACTCACCGATAATTCTTCTTCACACTCAGAATCCATCGGCAAAAAACATCGTAAGGTATGTGAAATCTCTGAATAAGGTTGCAGGCCTTGAACATTCGGACAGTAGCTCGACAAGTGTCCTCATCTGTTAACTCAAAATCAGTGAAGGTAAAGCTGTACAAATTGTACTGTTCAGCGGATGGAATGTCATCACTGGTGAGACGGAGAGCATCATCATTGCTGGCAGTAGCATGATAACTCAGGCATTCGAGTGCTACTTTTTGTTTAGCCATGAGCTTGCAGGCTGACTCGTACATCTGAGTATTGTGAATTCCAAGGCCGCAGAAAATAGCGAAAGCCTCGAATATTGAGACGTCCGAGTCGGTAAACGAACTTCCATTGTCCTGCGGTTGAAAAGAATGGATATTAAATGCAGTGAAGCGCAAACACTCCTTTGTCGTGATATGCCGAGGGGGAATTCGTCCGATAAGGCCTGAAAATGATGCTCCCATTATTTTCTGAATAAATATAAATATCAGGAATAAGTCTCGAGCAAAATCTTGCGGTGAATATTCCTCAGGAGATTCTTCGGAAATTACCCGCTTCTGAGATGTCTCCGGACTAATGTTCCTGTCATTCTTTCATATCGAATCATCTCGGAAATAAATTAGCTGAAATACATGAAGAGATTTTTTCGTCGAGAATGATCTTGTGCTCATATTTTTGCATAGCTTTAACGACCTATTATTTTTCCAACAAAATGGCCGGTGAAACATGTACAATACACGTCAGATGTAATGGCAGACATTTTTCAAGATAATTTTAGTATTCAAGACTCAATTTCTGATATTTATTGTATTCCATTTGGAGCTAATATACCAACTTACAAACTTTTGAGAGGCGGAAATAGAGATACAGTAAAATAGTATAAATTAAGAACTTTTAATTAACACGATCCCATCGCTCAATACGGACCTTGTTAATGAGCTGTGCGACGCCAATAACACTCCTCTGCCCATTAACAATGGGCATGCAAAGAATACTCCTGATAGGATCCTTCCCCACATCCAAAACCTCCCTCTTGAGCCAAAGTGCAACATCTCCAATATTCAGAATTTGTCCCGTGCTGGCAACATACTTAGCTATTTTACCCAACGGGCTGGAAAGATCAGTGGTGCTTGGACGGCTGACTTGAGCTTCCTGCGTTCCATTTTCCATCTTGAAAACCATGGTAAACTTTGCGCTTCCATCGCTGGTACTCTGTCAAGTAGATAATTCCGAGAAATAACATTTGATAAATACCCTCTATCGCGCCATCCCTCATCTCTTACCGAGCTGATACTCACATGACGCAGGAATATATCCTCCATATCAATATTATTGCTCTAAAAATAGAACGAGAAAAATAGAGAAATGAGAGTTGAGATCGAATCAAGGAAGTGATAACGTTCACAGACAAAAAAAACGTCTCAAATAAAGAACTTTGAATTCTTAAAATAAAATACGTTGGGGACATTTAAATATCGCCTCACGCGATTGTGGAGATAAGGATGTACTTTAATTTGGGACAATTCGAGAAGTGGGCACGTCACGCTACGATTAATAACGATAATTTGATGAGACAATTATATCAATTTTATAACTTCCCGGTTTTTATCTTGAGAATTAATAATGTAAAGTTTTTTTTCTAAATAGGGCTCTCGACTTCTACGGGGGTGAGTGGGGCAAATCGAGATCTCTATTTTTATTTCATTTTCCATTGAGATAACGAGTCCCATATTTTTTGTCAATGTAATGGGCGGTATTTCAGTTTTTAGTAACTTTTTCCCGAAATCGAATTTCAAAGTCTCTCACTTCTCTTCTTGACAATGGCTGTCGGTCCTCCTGGATGGACTTGCCCGGCCTCTCCACGATTTTCTCAAGATGCCCAGCCTCACCGCAATCGAGATCAAGCAGATACACCGCACACCTCTCGCACTTGAGCAACTCCTTGGCTTCAGTCATGATTTTCGTCACAAGACACTCGAGATTATTCTGATCCTCGAATATACTTCTCGCCAGATTCAATAGAATTTGATTTCTTCTGTACTCGAGGACAGACAGCTCAAATAGTTGGGCATTTTGGATGCCAATTCCACAGAAAGTCAGGTACCTGGGGAGTTCATTCAATTTAGTCATCATCGTCGGGATTGCTTCTAAAAAAAAAGAAAGGAAAAAAATTCTCCTGAAAGCGATGAGTGCACTATATGGAACCCTTTCACGGGATTCTCCAGGGTATTTTATGTTCCGCACTAGAATGTCCTCTAAACTTGGGCTTTGTACCGCGAGGTACAAATAATATTCACCGGAATTCACAGTCTTTACATGCTCCAGAGAATTTAATCTCCTAAAATTGTGTACGGGAGCTGCGAAGGACTTTCAAAGCATTCATAACATCATTTTCCAGTGGCTCACTCCTTATGCAACGAGCCGATGGAATTTTTCGCACGAGATCCTACGAGTAAACATGTATAGAGCACATCCGGGTCACTTTCAATAGATAGAACGGTCTTCATAAAAAAATTTGAGTGGCATGGAAGGATAAATTTCAAAGGCTTGCGTTAATTTGTTCCTCAAACACCTATTTTCATGGGTAACAATCTACAATCGCGGCTTCTACTACTGAAAATTAACTATTTAAATAATAATTACTTCCCGCAAAAGAGATTTTTTTTAAGTTCAAACAATTATAGTTCAGCAACTTCAACAACAATTTGTTAATTCCGCAAGAAGCCGCGGGCTATGCACCGCCAAATAAATTACTATTCTAATTAGTTAATTAAAGTTTTTAATCAGCGATAATAGCAGAACAATACCTTTTGAAAACTTCGACATCCCTCTCCGTAAATTCGTTGCTACCATTAGTTTTATTGATAATTTGAGCAACCCCAATGACATCCCCCTCGTAATTACAAATGGGCATTGACAGAATGAGAGTTGTCTTGTACCCAGTTCTCATGTCAACGGTACTATTGAACCTAGGATCCTCGTATGCATCGTTGGTATTAATAATCTCCTTAGTCTGAGCAACGTAGCCAGCAATGCCCACCCCAAAGGGTATTCTCAGCTCCTCATTCTTCGCCCTCTGCACTGCCTCCTCCAGTTCGGTTTCTTGAGTAACGTCGAAGAGTTTAGCAACGAGATAACGATCCTCCGGGGCACCTTTTGCAAGAAATAAACTGCCTCGGTCCGCGTGCGTCAGTAGTCCCACGTTAACGAGAATTTTGTGGCACAAGACGTTGATGTCTAGCTCATTGGCGACGTCTCTTATGAGCTCCATGAAGAGTTCACCCTCGTCCAGCTGATTCAACTCCTCTCGACGCCCCGAGAGAGACAGGGGCAGCCTTGAAAGGAATATTGTGAGGGTTAAAGAAGGACGAGGGGAAATTTTAGGCTTCAGTTGGTGAAAGTAGAATTTTTCTGGCCCATTTCAATACCAAAAATACAAAAAAATCACATTTTCCCTGGACATCGAACAATTTATTTCTTTTTATTTATTTTTTTTGCTCTTTAGATATCCCATTATATTTCAAAAGTCCCTCGATGGCTATTTTCACCAACAAAAGGCTCTCAAGTTTCCCCCTAGTCTCCTTTTAATCATTCAGATTATCGGGGGAGAGAAAAATGCCTGGGAAATAAATACTCGTGGGGAAGGGAATAAATCACCTGCTCGGGCTTTTGCTGCGTTTTGGGGAGCTGGAGGCTAGCCAGGACTGAAAGAGGTCTGAGGTGATGCTGTTACGCTTGGGGCGAACCATGGGTGTCTCGTCCGGGGGTGGTCGCAGGCTGAGGGTCGCAATTTTTGGTTGGAGATTCGTGTTCAAGAGTCGCATCTTCAACTCTGGACTTGCCTTGTCTCTCAGCCACGCTTCAACCACCGAGGGATTGGTCTCCAAGTACCTGAATTGTTCGTTAATTATTTTTACAAGAGGGTTAATGACTCACTGGGCGGAAAAGTTGAAAGAAATCGTGAGACTTTAGACTTCACTAGAAACTCAATAAAGTTTGTAATTTGTGATGCGATAAAAAAATTTTCCAAAGAGTAGAACTCAAGAGAACTGAGGAAAAACATGATCATGATTTTTTTGTATGCAAATTGATAAAATAATCTTGAATGCAAAGTTATTCGTCAGGATATCAAAACGTTGTGAGACATTTTAATCCATTTTAATTCAAGATTTACTAGGATTTAATTTCCATCCTATTGATTAACTCTGAAAAGCCAGAGTGGAAGCCGAGATGATGGATTTTTCTTCCTCTGAAGGTCTCTTTGTCCCGAACAATCTTCGTTTTTTGTTCCATTTCATAAATTGGATTTCTCCAAGAATCTCTTATTATCCCACTCTGTCTCCTCCGCGTAAAAGGATCCTCTCGAATATTTTATTCAACGCTATCATCTTATATCACTCCGCGGAAATTTTCTCTCGTCAACTCACTTGCCAACTCGCTCCATCGTGAGACCAGTGTCTTCCTCAAATTCATGGATTGTATCGGGACATGGAATTCTTTTACTCTTGGTGAGTTTCAGCAGTTCACTACCCTCCTTAATGTCAGTCTTGATACTCCCACTTAAATTTATTTTTGATTCAATTTTTATTTGATCGGATTGTGTGTCCGATGTGCCGGGACCTGGACAATCCAGTGAGGCGGGCTTATCGCTCGATGACTGCACCAATTTACACTCTTTTTTCTTGGACGCCTCCGGCGAACGTGGTATCGTTGAGATTTTCATTATTAATATATTTGTACTTAAATTATTATTGTTATTTATCTAGAACAGAAACGAATAGGATCAAATTTTCCAGGGTCACATGGAAATTTAGATTCTACATTCCTCGGAAAAATATCAACCCTCGGTTACCTTGTAATCCGTTTCTGCCGGCAGGTCCTCTTCGCCCTCGGTTTCCATATCATCTGTCCATCGGATAATCCACTTGAAAACGTGATCTTATCTGAGTATGTTCAAGACGTTTGACCGCTTGCTTACCCCGAGCCTCGACCTTGTCAAACACCCAGATATTGAGTGAAAGAATAAACAAGTTAACCCCGAAAAAGCGAAATAAAACCATTCCCTTTACTCATCCCCCTGTCCCGTATTACCTCGCGCCCTTGTTCCCCAATTAACTTGCACCCCCATTCGTTGTTTCTCTTAAACTACTCGACATGGAAAACAACAGCCCCTCGAGCTTATCCCAAGAATAATCAAGAAATAAATTCAAGTGGAATATTCAATAGGCTAGTGAAACCAGATAAGCCAACTACTACATTCGTGATAAATATCTACAAATATACATGGAGAGAAATTGTTCAGAAAACTTACATAGTGGGGAAAAAATTAATGCGAAAAATTCTACCGCATGTAGAAATGATTATTTTCATTAAAATGTCGAATTATTTATGGGAATTCCGGTTGGAATTCCCTCAGTTCTGATTCTAATCATGTCTCCTGAATCTAAGGTCCAAGATTCTACATCCGCTCGAATAATTCATTTGATTAATTTTTCGCCTGCGATGGAGACATAATTCAGGTGAAGTATTCAAAAGTCTAGTAGAATCAGATAAATGAGGATAAAACAAATTTCCTCATGACCTTTCTAGTGTAGAAATATCCGAAAAAATATGGACGGAAATGTCAGGATATTTATTTCTTCATTTCATCGCGCTACAAGAATTATTAAATAAATTCGACTGACGGCTTGAAAAGCCCGGTAGAGCTAGTAGATGCTTTACCTCAACTTGATCTATGATTTTTAAGGAGATAAGAATCCTTCCCCAGTGACCTTATTTATGAAAACGGAAGCTCTGAAAAGCGAGTTCACACGCACGAGAATTTTTACTGAAACACCTAGTGATCCATTAGAGAACTGGATTTTTATGGAATATCAATTGGAAAATCCATTAGCTTCTAGACTATTCTATTACACAGTATCCCAGCTATACTCTCCATTCACAAAATGCTATAAAAAAGTACATAGAATTTTTTCTATAGAATTCCATCAATTTCTCCCAATAGAGCACTTTTTATGGAACAACCCCAAAACAACAACTTTGAAAAATAATAAAAATGCCCTAACCATAAAAAATTAAATTGCATAAAATGTTCGATGGTCCGATAGATTGAAAAGATCAATCTGTCATCCGCAAATTAATAATTCTTCACGATAAAGCTCCATTTTTTTAATTTAATCGAAAAATCGAAATTTAGCAAACACACGAATTGAACGGAAGTCTCTCCCACGACAAAGCCCACGTCAATTTCCGCAAGCACTTCTTACCTCACCAGAAAGAACAACAGTGCCGTTGTACCAGCAACAACAGCAGCAACGATGTGAGGCGAGAAAATGCGTTATCTTCATTGCCCCCGGTATCCCCCACTGTAAAATACAACGAGCACCGGTCGCTACCTATCCACCGAGGCATGACTAGCCATCATCAAGTCCAGTCAGTACCACAAAAACTTGAGATCGATTAAGCGGCATCAGCCCCACGTAAACAAAGCTGATAAACTCTCCCCCAGGTATCACAAACGTTAATGTATAATAAAATAAGTCAGTAAATGTCAAACAGACGCCTGATATTTCATGGTTTTTAATTAAAACGACCGTTAACTCTACCAACTATCAATCTCAATCGCTTCCGGTCTGATTCGTGTGACCTTGGCACGTCGTCCGTCGGTGATCACTCGGTCGATTGACGGTATCATTGCACCCTAACTCACAATGCCCGCAACACCAGTAACCGGCCAATTGTAGGCTGTGATTACAGATCAGTGTACTTATCCACCGATGTTGATGCACTGATGCTGTTGGTTGTACTGATGACGGAGAATAACAGGATTCCGTGTGTGACCTCGTTGTCCTAGTGGGGTTTGGTGGTGGTGGGCTATTACGTACTCTTTTGGGATCTCGACAGAGGGGAAACTCTGATTTACGACAAAAACGAGGGGAAAAAAATTAAATCGGTTGCTCGGTACAACCAACGGCCGAGAAATGGTGCGTCTTGTTGGGCGTGCACCGGGCGAAAGCTCAGAGCTTACTGAGAGAATGCCAGGCTACGATCCAGCGATTGGGGCTGTGATAGAGGGATTCGTGTACATGGAGCTTTAAACGCTCGTGTGATGGTGCAACTGCGGCTGTTGGTGTGTATTCGTGATGCTTGTGTACATGGGAGCTCAGTGGTCGGCGCACTGTGTTGTCTGGCTGCTCGTGGAGTCGCTTGGTAGGGTGCGAGATCGATACTGTCGACTATGGTCCCGGACCAGCCAGCATCTACCCCCAGAGGTTTTCATGTATTTGTGTGACGCGAGAGAGCTGGCACTTGTGTGACGCCGTTAGCAGGACGTGAGCTCGTTTCAGATTTTTTGGTTTTCGATTTTTTCGAAGGGGAATTGATGGACTGATACCATCGTGACAGCTGTCTAAAGGGGGAGGGGGGGCTGATTGATTTTGAGGGCTGTTTTGAGGGCTCGGAGCTTGGGGCTTTTCGGGGATATTGGGGTCTTGACCTCGATCTTGTGACTTTGAATGAGAGAGAAATTGGAAAATTTGATGAGAGCTTTTTCAGGGTGGACGCTTCTGAAAAATATTGTTTTTTATATTTTAGTGTAGAACGGATTGTTTTTTGGGTTTTCAATTTTTTTGTAATTTTATTTATAGAGACTTTATAAAATTTTATTATGTTTTTCGGGGATATTCATGTTAACGGCTCTCTAGGTCTATTTATTGACTTGAATTAAAGTTGAATTATTCATGGAATTTTTGAATTTTCGGTATTTTTAAAAAATCGATTTCTCAGCGCTCTATACAAGCAATAATATCAGAATAAAATTGACCATGACTTGGAAAATTGTATGATAGCCTCTTGATTCTATCAGAATATGTTGTGATGGCCCCTCTTCCGGTTCAGTTACAGTATATAGCTTATGAACCTGAAAAAATGTTTTATGGTCTTTTCGAGTTGGGTACACTCTATGCAAAATACAATTTTTTATTTACTTTTTTTTTGAGATTTCGATTTGATGCTTTGATAGGACGACGGCAGCTGCCTGTCATGAACTGTTAGATACGTACAAAGGGATTACACGCTCGAATTATTGACCTCCATTAGGCACTACTGCCATTGATTTCTCCTTTAGATCGATTATTCCCTTTACAGAGTTTCACTTTTTCGGTTTTCGATTTTTTGCTGTACGAAATTGATGAGTTAATATCACGAGTACAGCTGTCAGGCGATGGAGGAGAGGGTTTGGAATTGATGGGCTGATAGAACCATTCCAGTCATCTGTCGACGTATGCTCGATATGGATGAAGGGCTTTCAGAATTAAATGATTCGGAAATTGATTTTTTTTTATTTTACATTCTACTGCTCTAAGCACTCCATAAGATTATGGAATTATGAAAAATAATGTTACTCAGCAGAACTCATTGGTTCTCAGTATATATTCAGGGTCCTCCTCCTACAGCGAAAAAAATGCGAAAAATCTATCAATAGAGTCTACCATCCCCTTTATACGCAAACAGATTCAGCAAAAACTTGATCGGAAATCAAGTGGACTCGTCTTTCTCCTCCACTTCACTAATAATCCAAAGTAGAGCATTATTTCCAGCCGATAAATCCCAACGTACCAGTGCTCGAGTAGAATAATAAAGAAGGAAAAACTCCGATTCACTGTTTTTTTACCCCTTCAGAATGAGAAACTAACCGACCCCGAAAATTGTGGCCGCCCTTGTGAATATTTAAAGATCGAAATGACCGGTTAAATTTAGAAACTCGATAGTGAAAGTACCGAAATGATGATAACTTGGTGGTCAATTAGTAATTCCAATTAGTTGGGTGTACCAAATGGGGTTGGTGCGGCCTCATAAACTCCGGGGGAGGGGGTGAGGACGGGTGGAGACGGTGGGTACGGAATACTCACCACTGACACGGTGTATGTACATGATGAGGGTCTCCACCACCCGGCATTCATCCCCACTCCGGTGTCTATTCACAGGAGGCAATGAGGGTCCATCGAATTATCTCAATCCGTATGTGGTTTTACCGAAACGCTTCGTGTCACAGGGACCTATCGATTAAAACCAATTCAACTGTTACCCTGCACTCGGCACGAATTAATTATTATAATTGGAGGGTTCTGAGGGACTATCAGCTGATGCACTCGAGTATTACGTCACAACTGGTGTTATCTCTAATTTTAATCCGGGAAATGGCGAATGCAATTTATTCTTGTTCTCGTTTTCTCGCAGGCTCTTCAATCTATAAATTTTGTGAAGACAGCAATTTATTGCTGCGTTAAAAAATTATTTTCATAGTTTGTGACAATTTTGTCTTCATTTCAAAAAAGTTTTCTCGCTCATATACTAATATTCCTCTACTGAACAGAAAATTCGAAGTTCCTTCACGAGATAAAAGCTCACGAAAAAGAATCATTTCATTGAATTAATTAGAAGTGAAATCGAGTAATTATTCACGAATTCTGTCGCCCCTAGACTAAAATACACAAGCTAATCTACGAGCGTAAAAAATAACAGAGTCATCAGTGAGCTTTCCTCTCCCTAAAGCACCTCAAGATGTGACGGGCCGCGAATTTTAATGACCCCAAGGCCTTTCGCCCTCGAAAAAAAAAAGTGATGAAGTAAAAACAAAGGTTGAGAAGTGCTGCTTTGCCAGGTCACTGAACAGCCGGTTAAATAGAGTCGTTTATTCAAGGCTCTCACAAAATTCACAAAATAAATACTCAAGTACGGTTATTCAAACGAGAAACAATGGCCCAACCTTGTGCCCTCCTGTCAAATTAATTTCGTTTTAAAATAACTGACACCGATCTCTCAGAGATCCTCATCAGACTCCTGGAATCTCTGGTACTTGGGTGCTGTCTTCACGATGGAGTTGTATCCTCTGTTGTCCTCGTTGTCACCAAGTGGCTGTTTATTTCTCATCATCGCCAGGTATATGAGACTGGGACAATAGGTGAGATTCAACATACCGACGATTCTCATCACCCACGGGAAACCAATCGTCCGGACCAATTCACTCCCCATAATGGGACCTTGACAATAATCGACAGAGAGTGAAAAGTCGGTTATTATGGATAGACACTAGGTAATTGTCATTGTATTGTTCTGTGCATTTCCATTGGATTTGTGATGATCAAGTGCATTCACCGAGAACGTTCAGTCTGTCTTGTAACGTCTGCATCTACTTTCTTCAATTTATGGACAAATAAATTCAATAAAAAAATGTAATTGATTGGCTAGGCAATTCTGTGGAATATCTAGTCAATTTTCTAGCAGTTTTTAGTCATACAGCTGCGAAATTTTTCAAATTTATTTTTGCAATTGAATTTCCACGTGCGTGGGAGTGGGTTTACCTAGAGAGTAGGCAAGACTGACTGCGACCTGCTGTATCGAATAGACGGGCCCGTAGTTCCCGTCCTGATCGACAAGACTAGCGAGTAGTGGAACGAGGGCAGCGTCAGCCACCCCTATACCCAGCCCCAGGCCCAGATGAGGGACAACCAGCTGGGAGATTGATCTTGCGGAGGGAAGGGAAATTATACTGATGCCCACGAGACACATGGCTATCACTGCGGTTCTACAACGACCGCACCGATAGGCTATCACTCCAAAAAAATTTGTTCCCACGAGGTAGCCAACACTATCAGGTATGAATACAGTCCCCAACTGCCATTTCTGAAAAATTATTATTTTAATTGAGACGTCATTAGAGGTTCTCGACTCATCTGTCGTAATTATTCATCAATATTTTATGGAGCTATCGCGACAATTGAACAAAGATGTTATTTATGAAATGAAAAATTTATATATAATTGTATCATATGATATAATATAATCGATAATTAAAAAAAAATCACAAATCCCCACTTCATCTTCTGCCGTAAATATTTAATAAATCTCTTAAAATACCTTCGGTTTAATATAGGATCTCAACCAGATGGGCAGACAACACTCTAAAATAGCCATCGGTAAAGTCGATAAAAAAATAGCCCCGGTGATTGTTAAAATTTTCCACTCCTGCAGGGTCTTCATCCAACTAGTTCTGTTTGCCGGTTGCTCTATCCTCTTTTCAATTGGTGGATAATTTCCAACGAACATTTGCAAGCCTGTAACACATCACTCACTAACTCTGGATTGAGAGGAATCACTAAGAAGGTTGAATCACTCACATATTGGCAGGAACGTGAGGGAGGAGACGAGGAGGAAAGGTGCCATTTTTCCCTCGATGTCGTAAAGAATGGAGCCTATGGGGTAGCCAACGAGCACCCCAAGGGCTATGCTCCCTAGCACAAAGCCCATCACTTTCGATCGCTCGCTCTCCTCCGAGTATTGAGAGGCCACCAGGGACATTCCTGATACACCTATACATGCCGAAGATATTCCCTGGATACTGCGTGCCAGAAAGAGGAACTCGTACGTCTGCCCGAATGCAAATACTACAGAATGTGATGGTAGAGCGAAGCATCCGGTGTTCCAGGGAGTGAGAAACACATGAAAAAAAATTATGAAAAGAAAGGTGAATTTTTTTTTCATCTCTTGAAATTTTGCATTCCAAAATACTGATATTCTATGGAACAAAAAGAATATTATATCTTAAAAATGCTGGAGCTTCGGAGAATACCGCTGAAAAGAAAAAAAATCGGTAAATTCACCTCCAGTTTCTTGAATACAATTAAAGACTGTTTGTTATGCCCCACTCCTTCCCGCCAATGATTAATGTTCTGAAAATTGATTTCCGATAAAGACTCATGCTTTAAAAGCCATTCAATGAATAACATTCCCCCTCGTCGTGATAGATAGCCGAAATACCATAAAATTCCCCAATGAATAACAAATATCAACATCCCGAAGCCACTCAAATACGGAGAGTAAATATGACTTATCCATGAATTATCGAATTAATAAAAGAAAATGTTTTCTCATTAAAGAAAAAAAATTAAAAAATAACAGAACTCTCCTCTAGATTTCAAAGTCAGACGAATATCGTTATCTCCCACTCAACCAGACAAAAAAATCCCCCCAAAATGCCCATCAAGTTCTCAATTAAGAAAGGATTAATTATTCATAAATACATACGCAGTGAAGCAAGAAGTAGGCAGAAATTTCCAAGAAACAGTGGCTTGGCGTAGCCAACGGTACCAGTGAGTGTACCAACAGCCGGATTAAGAATTAATTGCACAAAGGCCTTTGAGCTAAGTAAAAAGCCAATCTTGCCGTCCTCGTCACCGGCGAAAAGTGTTGAATTATCAGAAATGGTGCACAGGTAGTCCGGAATAATGGGTACTGTATAAAAAATATTTTATTTCCACCCCCCCATCCATCGCATTAGAACAAGAGTCACCCTCGAGAGACGAAGATTAATGCATTATCTTGCGCTCACCAACCACCGTAAGTAATACATTATCCAAGAAGAGACTCAGGTAGACAACAGTCACGAGCATCAGTCGAGCGTCCTTGAAATTCTCCAGTGTCATTGTGCCAAGTGTTCGTTGATAATGATGATGTTAGCATGGAGGACTTCTTGAAAATCCAGCGTTTTATAATATCCCATTGAAACTGGAGATATTCATGGTGCAACGACATCCTTTTATACCTTTTCCAACTGACAACTTGTGCGCAGGAGCATGGACACCCTGACAGGACACTCTATGGGGTGATACTTCATAACACATGGGGGGATTGCGGATGGAGGTAGTAGCATTGCATTTTTACGAGTCAATGAGCTTTTCCATTTGTTTGATCGAACCCTGTCTTATCTTTGTGCCAACAGACAGCCTTGCCAGGATCATATGGTGTGGAAATTGTTCGCGGGGGGGGGGGGTCATATCGCTGGAGGCAGTTCAGGGACTAGAAATCGCTAATTAATTTTTACATTTTTCTTCTCATCGGAATTGCCGGTTTTTTTTATTGGGGGAGGGAGGAGGGCTGTTGATCGATGGCGTGAATTTCGACATTTTTAGGGAGGATCAGTTTTCGATTTTTGAACGTATGCAATTCTTAGTTAATTGTTAATGAATGGGCTTCAGAGAATGATTTATCCTTCGTCAATTGTCTGTCATTAATGATGAATTTCCACAAAAAATTGTCAGTGAATTTCACTAGAAATAGAATCGGTTTTTCAGGTCGAGGCGATGGGAAATCAGACGATCCCAGGGAATCCCAACTGTATCTGAATAGAACCTCGACAACACCTGTGTCCAAATTGCTGAATTACAATCTGCAAATGCAATTGTCTCCGCGAGTAGGAAAAGAGGAGCACAGTGGGGAGGAAACAGGCTGTTCCAATGATTTCATTTCTCCTTGAATATCAATCACTCTTATTTACAATGTGATACATCAGTTAATTTATTAATTACAATGAGTATTGTCTGGCAACTAGAATCGTGTGACTTTGGAGGACTCCTCGGTCTCCTCGTCCTCCTCGTCGATGGTCGCTTCAGTCTGGTACAGTCGAGGGGTTGAACATCTCGAGGGATAGGACTCGTTGGGGCCTCGCTTCGGCGAGAGCCTCTTACTGTCGAGGTACAGTTCTGCCTCCAGACAGTCGTCTTCGAGGGAGTTCTCCCTCATGCCAGGGTAGTTTGGCTGTGCGTAGTCGGAATCACTACTTGTTGTACTTTTTATACTTCCGCGATTTTTTTTCCCATCCTGAATGGAAGAAAAAAAAGTTGAAGTGATTTCACTGAAATTAATAGCTTAATCCATTATTATTCATAAATATTTTCAATTATTATTAACTACATGATCTGGAACAACAAAACATGAGGAATTAACGCAGTAGCAATTTTTAAATCCACTCACATTAGTCTGTACCACGCAGACTCTCGGCACGACATAATGATTCTCCCCCTCCTGTACCTCATTACGATACCCAAAATTATTGTATCCGCTCACTTTGCTGCTCACACCAGTAGAAAGACCCCCGTCAGGATCTCCACCGCGGTTTCCGGGACTCGAACTTCCATAGAAATTGGGATTACCGGCTGGATGATGTCCTGCCGGATTTCTTATCCCCTCCATCGGCAAAACGTAATCGTAAAATGATTTTCGTGGCTTGACGTAAAATCAAAAAGAGAAGAAAAATCCATGTATGAACGTTACAATGTCTCAGCTCACTGTGAAGTGTGTTACCTTGGCACTGGCCAACTATCTACTTTTACAAATCCCTAATTACGAGGCAAAGAAGCCCCAGGCACTTGAGTCCGCGCATCGTTGGAGATTCCGGTTGTTCTGACATGCGATGAAAATTCTGACCCCCTCGTTTTGTACTACTTTGCTACACAATTTGAGTATTATTCGATTAAACCCAGGAATAGACTTAGAAAAATATCTGACTATTTGGAAAAAAATATTTTTCTCAGTCTATAGCTGTCAAAATCCTTTGCAAGGATCCTCGGAAAAGCTTTTTCATCGAAAAAAGTTCTTCATAGGACAAACTGTCAGGAGCATTTTCAAAATCTCTCCAAAAATTTCTAATTAATTTTAATGGCAATTAATTTTACCTGGCGTATGGTGCGTCTTCGGGGCTCAAAGCGTAAGTTGGCTCCCTCAATGTGACCCTGAAATGTCTTGTCAGGTTTTACGTAGGTTATCATGAGGTAGACTCGGGGTAGAAGGACGCCAGCTATTATTCCATAGGCCGTGAATACGAGCCCGAAGGTCACGACAATGTCTCGCCAATCTCGATTAACGCAGATGAAGATTAAAATCCACAGTAACCAGCTCCACAGTAAACCTACCGCCGTGAAGAGGAGGCATTTTCCCTCTCGGTAGTTTCGGGGTATTTTGTGGATGAGTAAGCAAACACCGAAGAGCATCAGAAGGAGGAGTATATCGTAGGCTGAAAATAGAGGTGCATTTCGAATTCAACTGAATTACATTTGGAAACAAAATCATGTTATTTTATATTGCTAACTATTTTTGGCGCGTAAACTATGAAAAATTAGGAAATGAATCAATGAATCAATATCCTCCACTTAAATCCGGGATTATATTTACTCAATAATCCAATGAAACCCGAACTCCTCAAAGTCTCCTCCGAATTCCCTGGAGCCACAATAAAATACATCGTGGACAATCCGATTTGCACTCCAAAAACAAAAAGCAGCATGAGTCCCTGCAGATATCCATTAATATGGCTGGTGTATACCCCACCAGTGGAGAAGGCCAGGAAAAAGGCTCTGGAGAGCATTACTGAAAATACAAATCCCGTTGACAGTGTAGCAACGAATATTCTCTTGGCGTTCAACTCCTCACGACCAAGGACTTCCTCCTCCAGGCAAAAAGGGCTCGTGGAGAAGAGCAGGAAGATATTCCCCAGAATGAGGAGCATCGTTAGCGTGGGATTGCCGTCCAGTGGATCCTTCAAAGAGAATTTATAAATAATGTAAACCCCCACAGCCAGAGACACAGCAGTGCCGAACACAACGAGGACCATAACTACTGGCACCCAGTAGTCGCCTCTTACTCCAATTTTTTCATCGACGAGCACAACTGCCGGAGCAACTACAGTTGTTGTCGGATTGTTCTTGAAGTTGAGACAACTTTCACAAGTGTTTTTACTCCAGCAAGGGGTCACGTGTGTCTGTGATACATTAGAATTCAGCTTGAACGTCTCCACGTCGACTTCATACGAGAGAACATCAGCCAAATCCTCTTCTGCAGATACTCTCTGGGAAATTACGTATTTTATAGTTCTGGTGTCCTTGGGAGTGTTGAGTGCTTCGAACACGTCATCTGGGGTGATTTTTTTCATCAGTCTGGTGTCGAAGGGGGGCAGGGCACAGATGCCAGAGGGACAATTGTTCCTCTGGACGTCTGACAACAATTCAGCTATCGATACCAGGGATTTGCCGATTGTGAGGAGGTGGGGGGAGTGAACTAGCTGGTCATCGTTATCTGGAGTTAGGTAATCCTCAAGGTCGAGGGATAGAGACTCGGAGCGGATAATGTAAGAGCCGAGGGGGATGATATCTGGAATTTTAAAATGTAAGACAAGAACTTGAGTTGTTCCTCTGCGAATTGAATGGAAAATTCTCAATATTGGCTGCAATATTTTTATTAATTATTAATATTTCATCCGAAGGACTTTCTAATGAATTTAGTCGATGTCTCTACGATACATTCAGGGATATTTTTTAATTCAACGTTACCGTCAGGCTCCGAATCATCCAGTGGTAGAATAACCCACGTCCCCATCCCCTGATATCCTCCAATCCACGACCTGATGGATCTCTCTTCACCGGCAGCCACAATGAGCCCATTATCCATGTTATCGAGTTTCGTTAAATTATTAAAACTCTCCACGCAAATTCCCACCTCTCTAGTACTCTCCACGACGATGGCCTGAGCAAAATCCGTGTCTGCTAACAGAAGATCAATAGTCTCGAATTTCCTCGCAATGAAATCAATGGCGATGTTCACTAATGGCTTTGTGATGTTGTCGTTGAAGTAGAAGGCGAATGGAAGATCAGTCATGTCCTGGAGGGGCTGGAGAACGGGGATGTATACCTCGGGGGCTAGAACTCCGAGGTTGTAATGGTCATAGGTGCAGTCAGGCTCTGCCGCCAGCATCAGGCAGGTCTTCAGGACCGACCGGGGGTCTTGGCATGCGTCTATAAGTCGCAGCCCTTCAATTCAGAATTAATACCTAATCAATGCCTTCAAATAGCGATTGCTAAGTCATTGGAAAAATGTCCGTTCCGACGCCAGTATTTTATTGAATTTTACTTTGCTCGCGAATTAAATTGCCAAAATCTAATTGCTGCGTTCAAACCTCAAGGGCCTCCTCTTAAGACTTTAAAAACTCTCCAATTGAGACTCTCAGACTTAAACTTAAGACGTGAAAATTTTATTTTAAGATATTTGAATGATTAAAGCTGTTTTTTCGGTCTAGGAAGGAACCGATTAAGACAGTCCTTGTTGTTGTATTACCCAAGGTCATCCCGGGAATGTAATCCTCTCTGTTCAATGTCGTTGTTACATAAAGTGCTGTTGTTAATTCTTGGAAGCCCTTTGACGAAGATTCATTGCAGTGAGGGCCGAGTGTGGCATCGACGAAGACTGAAATACAACGAAAAATTGAGTTTGAAGGCTCACGTGGACCTTCCATCAGCGTTATCGCTTTATTTTGTGAAAATATAAATTGAATGTCGTCTCGAGAGCAGTCGGAACCCTGACAGGTCCATTTTTCATAATCGAAGTATTAAAAAAATGATAAAAGCTCCCCAGAAAAAAAAATCAATGAATCACCCGTTAATACTGCATCGCCAGGTGTTTGCAATATGGTCTGATTTTTGCAGATATTATCCTCGAGTCCGGAAGCCTGAACGATTAAAAAAATCAGCAGCACTATCATACTTTTTCAATTAAAATCTCCACTCCTGCCGACCGGAAGAAACGTTCATTCTCTTCTCTCAATTGAACTGAGCGTGTCAACTCTGCAAATAAAGTGGAAAGAATAATCAATGAATTGATTAGAATCAATAAACAACACCTCGGGGAGCACTGTACACCGGTGGACACGAGCACTCGGTGATTACCTCAAAGAAAGCAGTAGTCGCGGCGAAATAGATCGATAAGTAACACATTATTTTTCTCGAATCACCAGTTGAATTGATCCCACTGTCAGTAATGAAACGCATGTTTTATCGAGTGAATTGTAACCAGCCGGTTAATTGGCCGGCTCGAGTGGACACTCGAGTACACGGAGAAACGTTGAAACTTGATCAACTGGGTATTAATTAGATTAACCACAAGAGCCTCAAACGATCACTGGGAAAGCCTCGATTGTTACAGCTCCTCAACAACAACTCGAACAAACTTTTACCAGGTCGAAATGGAGTTGGTTAAAGTTTGGCCTGGAGGGCTGCATTATCAATACAGGTATGCCTCTTTTGTGTTATGGCGCATATTGCTGGTGGAAGCCGCATAACTGCCGTCAAAGACCCTCTTTCCATAAATGAATTAAACGCTTTAGTGCCCACGACGTCCGTGACAATTTTTTTTTTCACCCCCAGGTTAATTATTCAGCGTGAGCTACGTCACGAAAGGTTGACGATTATTTGGTGACATTAAGGAAGATAAAATGTTCCACCCACTCGGTTAAAACAGCTGTACCCTTCCAGATATTCATTGAGATGAGAAATTCTGAAAATTGTTGATGTAACTTTGGAAAAAATAAATAAAAAATAGATGGAATTATTTATTGAGATGTAAAGACTCTTCACTTCAATTCAATTACTCCTTTATTCAGTCTCCTGCAGAACTCATTTGAAATTAATGTACTGCACAAATTAATTTTTAATTAAACAAGTAATAATTAAATGATGAAATTTTTTAACAATCGGTTCATTCAGTTAAATAAAACGGGTGATGAAAAATTCCTTGGAGGAAATAATTTCGATTTGAAATCAGAGAATCCCCGTTGAAAGTTTTATTTTTCAAATCGATGAAATTCGCATTAATTAATTTTAGTTCGTGGAATCTTCGTTAGATGGTGCTACACAGTTACCGACCGTGTTAACTTACCCGCAGATATTTCCATTATTCCTCCATCGATTTTACCCATCAACGCCCACCCAGAGGCTGTTGACACAGCCCAAAAATACAGAATAACACATAATTATACTCCTGTTGTGTCTGTGTACGTGATGCGCGTAGATGGTCAAGTGTCGCGAGATGCTACTCCACCTGTCCTCGACGAGAAAGGAGAAAAAACGCGAGTGCTTTGAGTACAATGCTAGCTGGTGACAAGCGTAAAGGGGGAATGATTGCCGGCAGCGTGATTGTATTCTAATTCCAGTCATTCCAACCACGATAACCGAGCCGGGAAGTGCATAAAAAAGACCTAATCAGTTTGTTCAAGACGAGATGGCATCGCTCAGTGGATTCATTGAGTTTTTCCAGAAGGGAAAGGTGAATGTAATGAATTAAATTTTAACATTCCATTGATTTGCAAATTATCGGTCAGTCTCATAAAAGGGTATTTACGGTTTCCAGACATTCAGACCAAAGAAGAAGTTCACACATGGAACTCTTCGGTATTCGCTCTATAAACAGGCCCAGGCCTCGTTGAACTCCGGGATCAACCTTCGTGCTGCTGTTAAATTGCCACCTGGAGAGGATATGAATGATTGGATCGCAGTGCATGGTAAGGGGACTTTAATTAACATTTTTTAAATGATAGAGTGAATGAACATGCATTGAATATTCCCATGCAAAGGAAGGGGCAAAATGGACACTTCATGCTTTTCAGAACTTATTTTACGTCGAAAAAATTCGGTCCAATTAATTATCAAAATTGTGCATCATAAGCAAGCCTGTCGTCAGTGTCGTCAGTATCGATTGAATAGCTCGAGATCTGAGACAATGTAATTAAGTTGAACTCCAATCGTATCGGGTAATTGCATGGGGGAGATTGAATATTCAGGTTTTACGGAGATTCATATTTTTTTCCAGTCGTAGATTTCTTCAACAGGATAAACCTGATCTATGGAACGATATCGGAATACTGCGACTCTGCATCGTGTCCCACGATGAGTGGAGGCGCGAGATTTGAGTATTTATGGGCCGATGGTGAAAAGTATAAGAAACCCACTGCCCTTCCAGCTCCCCAGTACGTGAGCCTCCTGATGGATTGGATAGAGACCCAGATCAATAACGAAACTGTCTTTCCTGTATCTACGGATATTCCCTTTCCCAAAACCTTCATCGGTCTTTGTAAAAAAATTCTCACTCGATTGTTTCGAGTATTCGTTCATGTCTACATCCATCACTTCGATAGGATCGTGGCGATTGGGGCGGTGAGTGTCGCATGATAAAGCATGACTATAAATTTTGACTGGAAATCACGATGCTGTTGAAAATAGATAAACTGAATATTTTTTTTTTAATTCTCTCTCTATATAAATTGTTTGATAATTTATCGATGAATCTAACGGCTTCAGAAACGTTTCTGAAGTAAAATGAATAGAATATTTCTCTTTATCATATTTTCTCGCACAACAGCAGAGTTATAATGAGGAAAAAAAGTCTTTCGGAATAATAGCCTCATTGAATACGTTATCTGCAGGAAGCTCACGTGAATACGTGCTACAAACACTTCTACTACTTCGTAACGGAGTTCGAGCTGATAAATGTGAAGGAACTCGAGCCACTATCTGAAATGACGTCCAAAGTGTGCAAAGATACAACGGCACCTTCAAGCACACCCTCCAACAGTCAATCGAGATAGTCAACTTAGGATAGAATAAAGAATCTAATGATTCCAGTGAATGAAATCAATTAACATATTAAAATGGCCAGTTTTTCAAGTTTTCTACATTTTAAATTGCTCTATCAATGTCTCTCTGCACATCGCATTTACTTAATTCATCTAGTCATTTACACCAAGACAATTGTTCATTAATGTGTTTGTCATCACTTATACAAATTAAAGAAACAGAACAGAAAAATAAAAACGACGAACTGTATATTTTTCAGTAAAGTTTTTTCGTATTATCGGCGTAAAGTGGGTTTTTAGTTAATTACATATATTTTTACAGTTTTAGTTTCACGTGATAAATAATGAGATTAAGGTTCATTTCGTGACTATCCAGAACCCCTCATCCCAATTGTTTCGCTCGAGAAACCAGAGTTTACGATAACTTCACTATCGAATAAGCTTCGTGTACGTGTCAGATCCTAGAAAGGATCTGACAATTACACGATTTACCATGATTTTAATTTTTTTTATTCGCTAAATTTGGGGGCTGAACTTAGACACGGAGCCAGTACTGCTGGGATCTGATAGTATTGTAATCCGAGAGATTTTCGACGGGTCCAACTCCTGCAACGACTGGACAGTGGTCGTAGATGTACTTCATTCCAACTTCTTGAATTGTTTTTGCATTAACACTCTGAAAAATTCAAGAGTACCAATTAATTGATTATAATGAACCCTATAACGAGCCTTAAAATTATGATCCAGACTCCGTCTCGGGCCCTCCAGCCCGTTCTTAGATCCGCGGACATTCGAGAACCCAATTAAGACCCACAAGTAGTTTCAATTATTTTTTAGCTTTCCGTATTCTTCCCTGAAAGAAATTCCAGTGGACTTACGTCTATTCTGGCCTCGAGTTCATGAAGAGGAATTCTACGATCATAACACAGCATTTGTCTCCCAATGTCCTCGCAGATGGCAGTGGTACCATCGAGCTGAAGCAACATGTTAGTCTTGAGTATGTTCTTGGCCCTGTTGACCTCCTTTTCAGTAACGCTAGTGCAGAGTTTCATCCACTGCTGTTGGATATTCCAGACCATGTCCTCGCACTGCATGCGATCGCACACGAAGTACACCCCCCAGAGTCCAGTGTCCTTGTAGCAGGTGTTGAAGCTCTGATAGCTGTGGCAGAGGCCATCCTCAGCTGATGCCCTAGCGAGGTTTGTAGCATTGTTGACTCCACCACCCTGGCTGCGGTCCCACGCGCCCATGAGTGTATTGGCCACCATGAGGGGAATATTATCAGCACTAGTCCATCCAGCGCCCTCGACAGCGATAGCAACGTGCGCCAGGGGCATCGAGTCGTCTCTGACTCGAATTTCTGAACCTGTGTAGCGGCAGGGCACGAGGGTCGGCGGAATCTCATCGTATATGGGGCCCTTCATCTTGCCAAAGTGCTTGTCAGCAAGGTCAACCAACTGAGCGTGATCCACGCCACCAGCACCAGCCAGAACAAACCTTGAATATTAATTGTTTAAATTATGTTTTGAATTGGTTAATAATAAATTAGAAAAAAAAAGAAATCATTTCATTAGTAATGAAGTTATCCAAACATCAAACAAACCTTGGAGGGCCGTAATGAGTTTTGACGTAGTTGACGAGATCGTTCCTTGTGATGGACTTGATATTCTCAGTGGGTCCGAGGATTGTTCGGCCCAGGGGTGTACCTTGGTAAGCCACTGCGTGGAGATGATCGAAGACCACCTCCTGCAGGTTAGTCTCCACCTCCTGCATCTCTCTGAGAATCACACCTCGTTCTCGCTCGATCTCACTCTCCCCCAGCTTAGAATTCTGGATAATGTCGCTAAGGATCTCGATTGCTTTGGGAACGTCCTGGGAGAGGCACTTGGCGTAGAATACTGTCTGCTCTCGACTCGTGTAGGCGTTCAGGTGGGCTCCCATGTTCTCAATCTCCAACTCCAGATCGGTTTGCGAACGCTTCGCTGTGCCCTGGACGTTAGAATATTGTTGTGATAATTTCTGTTGTTTTTGAGGTGTTATTTTTTATCTACAAACGTCATGGGCAGATTTTTCTCTGATTTCTAAGTTAAACTAGTCATTCATGACTTGAAATGTGTCGATGAAAAGCTAAAATAAATTCGAAAGAGCAGTTGATACAATTGAAAATATTCTAGTTGACTTTGTAATTAGCTGACGGTCTTGTATTATTGATAATTTAGTTAGAATGTCCAGAAGAACACAATTGTCAGCCAATAAATGTGTGGACCTCAGAGAGAACCCTAAGGTCTATAATATATAGAGAGGTAGTATCAATGAGGATGTTTTTTCACTTCAGGAGGGATCCTCAAGAAAAATTGAGAATTTAAAAAAAAAGACATAAAAAGTGTCTGATCTACCTTAAAAGCCATGTGTTCCATGAAATGGGCAACCCCATTGGTTTTATCAGTCTCACACCGACTCCCTGCGTCGATCCATAGCCCAACAGTGGCTGTCGGTGCACCAGTATCTTCACTAGCCACTCTCATCCCACTCTCCATCGTTGTTGTCTTAGTCGGGGGCTGGTTTATCAGGATCTCCTTCAGCGATGCTGCGGTCGATTGCCATTGTTTTCGGCTCTGGCAATTCACACATGACACATTGAAAAATCTATTCACACCTTGATTGTCCTCATGCCAAAATACATGGTATGGCACTGTGGCATTACGTAAGAGTGGGATTTTAGGCGGATGGAGAAATGTGATTCAGAAAGAATGAAGGAATGTTGATCTGGGTATTGATGATCTGCTGGGAATTGATGAATTACCTTGACAATATTTGTTTTGTCGGAGTACGTCCGCAACGCGGTTCCAAGCCTGAGCAGACGGGTCGCCATTTTTATAGACAAGGCGATGGAGATTCTCAGCTCGTCCGATCTAATTCGTATGTAGACAGTTAACACGTAATTGTCTTGCGCAAAAATAAATAATTCTATCGTTTGTACTAGGTTTGTACCCGTTTGTACAGAGCTTAAAATGTTTGATTAGGTTCTCATTTATTTTGTAATAAATAATTAAAAATCTAAAATGAGTTTGGCCATAGAAAATAATAGGTAAAAGACCCAACTCAGTACCAAAGTCAAGCCTCTTTGGGCCATGTTAGTACTGATCCCGGCGGTGACAGGCGCCACCGCCATTAACACAGAGGGCACTATTTACATTATTTATTTAAAATTAAATGAGAAACTAGGAGAACATTTTTAAGCTCAGCACAAACGGGTGCAAACCTAGTACAAACGGTAGAATTAGTTCATTTTGCAAAAAATAATCACCTGTCGCTCATGTACATACGAATCCCGATACTAATTTTAAAATCCAATCAACATAGAATTTGGAATCATTAGAAAAATATTGATAACTCATTTTTAACGTTTTTTGCACTGAAGTGAGACTAACGCATGATTTCGTTTTCAGTTTGGATTTTCGAATGAAGAAATTTGTCCAGAAAAAGTTCATACCGTTTTTTAGGTCGATGTCAATCGAGAAATGATGTCAAGTCACTGTTACTTCCGTCATAATTTTTTATATCACGAAAAAAAATTCCCCAACGTTTTGGCTAATTATTAAAAAATCATTTGAGTAATTTTCATATGATTATACAACATATAAAAACATGGAGAAATTCGATGGAACGACAATCCTCGACATAAGATTGTTTTGTTGTGTCACTTCAATTTTCTTCTGTTTCCATTGAAAAATTGATCCATACATGGAAAAAATTGATCCATTAGACAAATGTCCGTGACACAGAATTACCAAGAATTCTTAGAATGTTCAGGCACACTTGGCATTGATACCTGATCTTGTAACGAATAAGTGCTTTCGAATCACCAGGAGAAAGGTTTCTCAACATCAAAAGAATTAATTAATTGAAAATCTAATGAACCATCGAAGGAATGTATTCTTGCCAATTGAAGCACTTTCTGATCCTATGAACATCATCTTTACCGTGAATGCCATTGATGTAATGATAACTCCACGTTCCTTAATTACTCATAAACCTATGACGTCGACAATTCTCTAAACGGCTCCCACTCCCTGCACTTCAAACCGTAGGCGAGTCAAATGAATTAGGAGCACCACGTAGTCTTTCACAATAGACAAGGCTGAGGACTTCCCCGGCTTCCTTTCACTTTTCGAAGGAGGTGCCGAGTCAATTTACTGTCAGTGGAAATGCAGATACCGACGAATACATAGCTCGTGAGTAAATTTTATTTTATTTACTGAATTCAACGAAATATCTTTATTTATTGAACATCTAGTACTGATGAGCCTGTCAATTAGTCACATTTTTGACAGAAACTTCTACGTTAATTTTAATGCAGCCATTTGTTTAGTTAACAATTGCATATTAATTAAGTAATTCCCTTGGTCATTTAAGTAATAATCAAGTTATTAATGAACAGATCTTCATCTAAATCAACGATTTCGGATCATTATAGATGAATTATCTTAAACGTGACTGAACAGCGATACATTTCAATAGATAATTCACTTCTCGATGGATTTCAGCCGACAACAGCTCTTCTAAATGTCTTATCACTTTATCAACAGCTTTCAATTACGTGCATGTCTCCGCAGAAGTCCAATCACAATTGCGCCGACATTCGCAGAAACTCTTGAGCCACAGTAGAAACCATGGGTGGTAGAAACAGCAAATCCTATTCCACCAAGGAAAAGGGGTCCAAAAAGGCTGCAGTCGAGCCCAAACCAGGTGAGTAGACTATTCTCCTCCATCAATCTTTCATACAAACCGTAAAACAAAATTCTTCATACAAAATTTCGAATAAATTCATACCATCGATTTGCCAATGAAAATAGTACTGCACAAGCGCACGAGATTGCGCATGCTTGTCGTTCTCCGAAATGGTCACCTGTCATAAAAATAAATAGACGACCATAAACATCATGGGAGGTAGGTCAAAAATTACTTTATTGTGTTTTGAAAATTATATAAACAATAAAAAAGAATTATGAGAAATTCAATCAGTGGAAAAAATTCGACCCCGGTTGAATGTCACCCCTGAGTAGCGCATTTTGCCCTAAACCATCTAGTGAAAATAAATCCTTGACCTTTACATGATTGAACATTTTTTTGTTTTTACAAAATTCTCATCAATCAAATTTCAACGCCATTCTCCCCAGGTAAAGCAGATAAATCCGAGTATATCGAGGGTGTCGTCTGCAAGGCGAGCGAGATCGCCGAAAATGAGATGAAGACGCTTCCCCTGGGGGATGAGGGTGGAAAGATCCTTCTTATAAAGCAGAAGGGTGAGCTGCATGCAATAGGCACCAAATGCACCCACTACGGAGCCCTTCTGCATACGGGAGCACTAGGAGAAGGGCGAGTGAGATGTCCCTGGCACGGAGCCTGCTTCAACATCAAAACAGGCGACATTGAGGACTACCCTGGCTTGGATTCCCTCCCCTGCTACAAAGTCACCGTGACCAACGGCAACGTGAAGGTTCAGGCACGACGAAAGGATCTGGATGCCAACAGACGGATCAAGGAATTCTCCTGTAAACTTGATAATCAGAAAACTGTTGTCATTGTTGGAGGAGGACCAGCCGCTGCAACTTGTGCCGAGACTCTTCGTCACGAGGGATTTCCAGGTCGGGTTATCATGGTCTGCAAGGAGCCAGTGCTACCGTATGACAGGATAAAAGTTTCAAAGGCCATGGACTTCGACATTGAGAAGTCACTTTTAAGGTGAAATGGATTTTATATTTTCTGGTGCAGTTACAAGGTTAGAAATGAAAAAAAAATTAAATATATTTTCGGAATTTCAATAAGGAATTCAATAGATTTAAAGGGTTCGCGTACTACAAAAATGTCTCGATGTCCCTAGGACGTTATCCCAATCACAAAATTAAATATCTATTTCAGACCCCAGAGTTTCTATGACGAAAGGAGAATCGAGACGAAATTATCTACTGAAGCAGTTAGCCTGGACGCAGCTGAAAAGACAATAACTCTGAATAATGGGGCGATCCTGAGGTACGACTACGCCTTCTTAGCAACCGGTAGCAAGCCCAGAAGGCCCACTGTTCCCGGATCAGACCTAAGGAATATTTTCGTTCTGAGAAATCAATCAGACGCAGCGGAAACATTCGCCCAATTGTCTCCTGATAAACACGTCATCGTTCTTGGCCAGAGCTTCATTGGGATGGAGGCAGCTGCCTACTGCTCTAATAAAGTCGCCTCTGTAACGGTCGTGGGAAGGGACAAAACCCCTCTCAAAGCTGTCTTCGGAGAGGACATTGGGAACAAAGTAAGGGAAGAGTTTGAGGACAAGGGAATCAAGTTCATGTTCGAGACGAACATTGAGAGATTTATTGGGAAAGAAGATGGCAGTCTGAGTCAGGTTGAACTCACCACTGGGGAGGTACTGCCAGCTGATATTGTCATCGCTGGGATTGGCTCGACGTTGTATACGGACTGGATCAAGGGCTCCTCCGTGGAGATGAGGGGTGATGGCTCTGTTGTTGTGGATAATCACCTCAAGACGAGTGTCGAAGGGGTGTACGCTGGAGGAGATATAGCTTTTGCCCCTGTCTTCGCGTCCAATGATGAACCCGCTGGGATTGGACACTTTCCCCTGGCACATTATCACGGCAGAATCGCTGCCCTCAATATCTGTGGGAAGGATACTATGCTCAGGGCTGTTCCCTTTTTCTGGACCACATTGTTTGGAAAGAGTTATCGATATGCAGGTAAGATTATTTGGATATTTACAATTTTATTAATTTCTCTCACAGTTAATTTGGTTAAAGATTCTGCAATTTAACTCAAATGTCTGCATATCTCAATAGGTCATGGGGCCGCCAGTAGCATAAAAATTCACGGATCCCTGGAGACCTCAAAATTTTTCGCTTATCACTACAAAAATGGTAAGGTCATTGCCATGAGCAGCGTGGGAATGGATCCAATAGTATCAGACTTCGCTGAATACCTCCACGAGGGAAAGAGCCTAACTCAAGAACAAGTGGAGGCTGATCCCATCGGCTGGATGAGGAACAAGCCCCTTGACGCCCTGAAAACCTTCTTCCCCGAGAAGTTCTCCTCGTAAGGTCGAGTTGAAAGTACTTAAACCATTTCCCTGTTCCAGGGTACAACCCACGTGCCTAGGAACCTTTCCAAGAGGATTATACCGTTTATTTATCGATCGAGTGAAGGGACCACCAAGTATTTTATTAGTTTATCAGCATTCACAAACATTTATTAAAAAAGTATTTTTCTTGCAACGAAATATTACAGGTCGATGGAGAGCTGTGAGAGTCAACAAAAAAGGGCCTATCATACTTTAGCCATAAGTCAACGAAATGTTAACAACTGTCGACTGAATTATTACACAATGAATGTGTCCAGACTGCTGTTTAAATCTTTTCGGAGACTCGTCCGTCCTTGATTATTCATAAGTGAGGGAAATTTGTTATTGTTATAAGCAAGTGATCAACTCGCACTAATAATTTTACAAAAAATACTTTTCTATATTTTTCATAAAGACCACTTGTAGTCGATTGGAGCAAATTAGTTTGAAAAAATTCTACAATTGATATTTCTGTTGACTAATTTCTACTGAATTACTTTTGTCAGTGGCTCGAGAGATTAATAAATCACAAAGTAATAAACACAGGTTGTTTGATGAGTATAATACAATCGTTTTATTCTGTTAATTCACCTCGACATAAGCCCAATACCCAATAATTAATTAATCCCAGGCATCAGTGGTTCTGAGGTGAACCAACTGATCCTGCCAAGTGAAATGCCTATCAAATCTTCTGTTCCTCTCATTTTGATTGATGGTACGGTAGTCCAGGGGGAGTTTGAGGTCCTTCATGTGAGCGTGGCTCTGTTCCACTGTGAGGTAGGGGTGACGGAGGAGCAGCATGTTACGCTCCTCTCGTTCAAAGTCATGACGAAGAGTCACGAGATCGTACAACGAGGGATCCTTCACTTTGCGATGCTTTCTGCAAGGGTAAATAACTATATCAATTCCTGAATAGGGAGTTCCTCCACAACTCGACAAATTTTAATTCTTTGTCAGCCAAATATTCTCAAATAATGTTCCTAATAAACTCTCTACTATCAGTATCTTACCCTACTTTCCAACAAAAGCTTGTAAGTTACTATTTTCCACCAAAGATTTTTCCAAGTAAAAAATATCTAAAATTCTTAGCCCAGAACCATTGGTTTTAGAGGTTAGAATTACTACTCACCCTCTCCAAACATGTCCTGGAGGCGGCTTCTTCTTCCAATGCAACAAAATAGCAGTCAGTCTCATAATTAAGACCCAAAGCAATCGATTATCTACTGACAACACTTATTTATCCTTCAAATCATTAAATAAACTTCAGCAATAACACAACAGAGAGTATTCTCGTGATTCACTTTTTACCGTCGCAATTCATGAAAGCTGAGCCTAATTAAGTCTGGGAATAATTCAAATGGAACGCGGCAATACAATTAATGGTAAAATAAAGACTATTTAATAATTGGAAAATTCTTTAAACTACTAATGAAACGACAACGAATTATTTGCGAATATTTTATTGCTTGATAAATCTTTTTGTACTCATTGCTAGAAAAATTCCTGGTCCGGACGAGTGAATAATTTCGACGAGTGAAGAAAATAAACGAATAATCTTACTAAAAATAATAATAAAAATCGGGGAGTTATGAGGTTTTAAGTTTTTAATCAACAAATCCCTTCATAGAAAAAATATCGTATATTCAGAATAATTTTCGGCTTAAATAATTATTAGATGCTGATATAAAACCCATTCGATATTTCTAACGTTTATAAATAGTCGCTTCATCCTCCTTCTGTCGGGCTTGGATGAGAATTAGCGAGAGGACAGCCTGAATCACCTGAAATGAAATGAACCAGTTCCTCAGTAGTACTCAAATTAATCCATAATTGGGTCGAAAGCTTTGAAAGTCGATAATTACATGTAGGAGACAGAGGGAGAGGGCGAGCCCGGCTAACCAGCCGGACCGCGTCTCAAGGAACCACGTTAATTCCTCGACGCAACCGTGGAAAAAGGCATTTCCGGTCACGGTGTCCCTACATTCGGTGGGCAATGGTTTGTAGAGACTGAGATAGTCCATGGGACCATCGGAGCCGCAACATCCGATCTACAACGCAAGAAAATTCAGTCGCAAAATATTAATGAATTAATTAAATGAATACAATAAATCCATCACTCAATAATGAAAAATGTGAATCAAATATTAAATAATCATTTCTCCTCCTCAACAACTTCTGTTGAGGAGGAATTTCTCGATATCTGGGAGTGAGGTAATACGTACACCCTCTTGAATCATCCTGAGGACCATCGCCGGTTTCTCATATTGTGAATTAACGATCAACGAGGTCATGGATTTCCGAATAATTGGTTGAATGTTGCTGTCATAAGTGGAGTAATCCAAGAGGACACCAGTGCCTGCAAGACCAAGGCAGAACCCAAGCATCTGAAGACCAATGTGCTATGGAGAATAAAATTAAAAATTGCAATTAACAGAATTAATAATTCACTGCAAACAATAAGTCCTTTTTTCACAGCGGAGTACCCGGATTTCCAGGTAAATTGATTAATTAATTGAAGAATTCAATTGAATGAAATTATGAACCATCATCTTTCTGTGAATGAAATTTTCACAATTTCGTATGACTCACAATGTAAAGGCCGAGAATATGCTCCATGAGAACAACCGCACAACCGAAGAATGCTACCACCATTACGAGAATCGACGCAATTATTAAAATGTAGAGTCCGATGTAGAACTCCTGCATCTCAAGGAACTCCACCCATTCTTGAAAGCCAGGATCTGCCCTCATCCAGACAGAAACACCAAACATTCCAGCGCCAAAAATCTGCATTGAAAATTGCATAACGGTGAGCTTCCAAATTACTTGAGATTAAAAATTTTCATCAATAACAATTCCTAAAAACTGAAAAAAACATTAATTGATGTAAAACCGTCAATGAATCATTCAGACTCACCCATAAAATGGCGTTGAAAGAAAAAACTGTGTACTTAACACATCCGATAGCCCTCTCGAGCCTCGCAGCTTCAGACCCCTTGATCGCCATTATCCAATCGATCGGTCACTCTTCGACGATCTCAAAACAAGCGAAAATCACATCCACTGGTCAATGAACAATATAATTGTTCGGGACAATACCTTCAGCGAAGACAGGTTGTACCTGCCGTATGAGTCCACCTACAGCACGGCTCATAATTTTATCTCAAACAAATATGAGATAAGTTGGATAAGCGCGCCCTAAATGCGACACCACTGGGAATGATAGTACAACCCGGAACGTATTGATAATACCCCTGTGGTATCTGAACGTTGTGATTCACGATGCCTTAATTGTTATCAAGACATCGGTGTGCAGTCACTGGGCTGAGTAACCTCTGGTGAACGCGGGAATTGCGATGGTAACGTATATTGTAGCGATCTGTATGCTATCTAATTACGCAACCCCTAAGTATATTCCTATTCTTTGAAGAATTTTCATTCATATTTTAACAGAGAAATTACTATTCCATCACAACTTTCAAGTAAAATCGACAATCCACGAAATCCCCTACAATTTTTATGAAAGTCATATTAATTAATATGATCATAACTCTCATGACATTCTGCTAATTAGTGTGAATTGTGATTAAATAGTAATTTCGTGGACAGTTGATCAATCAACTGTTTTTTTCGGAGAACGCTGCCATATCCTCTGAAGCAAAAATGAATTGGTTATTCTCCAGCAGTCCAATACTCCATCTTGAATCCTCTCATCCCACCCACGACTCATTTTTTGTCTTAACTACTATTTACGATTTCTCAGATTAGAATAAGGGTTCAGCGTATGGGGCCACGTGAGCCGCAGAACGTCTGATGAATGTATTCAACGACTACTCAATGCTTACGAGTGAGAGGGTAAATAGATCCCTAATGTCATGAGCAAAAGAGAAAAAAGACATGAAGAGAGTGGGGGTGAGCATTCGTAGTGCCTGTTGGTGCCCGTAGGAAGGCCTGGGTGGCTTGCTGATGTGGAAGCTACACTACTCTGAAAGATCCTTGTCTATTGTGTCCGCAAATCCACTCTGATTTCATTCCATTTCTCCATTTTTTATTTCGTCTGAACCTTTGGGTGACAATCACATCACGAGGGAATTGTGATACTGCAGTGGGGAATTTATTTCAATTGCTGCCAGTATTTACCGCACTCGGAGTGACATCTCAGTCATTAGAAATGCTGAGGACGGTTGTGGTGAGCCTCCTGGTGGTCCTGGCCGTTGCCCATGGGATCCCCAAGCCCGAGGACGAGGCGAAACATCGAGTTCTCGATCAGGTTTGTGGTAAAGTACTTGAATCCAGTGGCTTTAGCCCTTAATCCAATTGTTCTCACCCTCCAAGGCTTCTCTCAGCTGCTCCAGAGAACAATAGCTCTCTTGAAATCAGCTTTGAGTCGTATTTAATTATAAACAAAGGTTGATGGGAACTCTAACCTCATTGGTGACTCAGGAATAATTTTTTGGTACAACTTTTGGTTTATCACGATAATGAGTGATTTTACGAGACATTATGAAAGAGTATTTTTTATTAGGTATTTATTCGTCTGTAAAACATATTTTTTACATTAGAATTAATTCTCAGGATCTGAGTGACCAAGAGCACTTCGTAAAATCCCATCACAACCCCGAATACGATCATGAGGCGTTCCTCGGTGAAGAAGCAAAGACATTCAACCAGTTATCCCCGGAGGAGAGCACCAGACGTCTCGGGATCATCGTCGACAAAATTGACAAGGATAAAGATGGCTTCGTCACCAAGGAGGAGCTCAAAGACTGGATCAGGTACACGCAGCTGAGGTACATCAGGGACGACGTGGAGCGTCAGTGGAAGTCCCACAATCCCGAGGAAAATGATACTATTTCCTGGACGAAGTACAAGAAACTGGTGTACGAGTTCATGGACGATAGCGACTTCGAGGCGAAGGAGAACGATGAGAATTGGTCGTACGTTGTGATGCTCAAGAGGGACAGGAGAAGATGGTCTGTTGCTGATCAAGATGGTGATGATGCACTTACGAAGGAGGAGTTCACTGCTTTCTTGCATCCGGAGGAGACTGATCATATGAAGGATGTTGTTGTGGAGGAGACACTTGAGGATATTGACAAGGATGGGGATGGAAAAATTTCACTTGCTGAATATATTGGTGAGGAGACATTATATTTTTAGCTCAAGGAGCTTGGCAAAAATTTGTTTAGAATTTTCGGATGTGATCGAATGTAAGAAATCAAGTTTTACTGTGGCTCTGGACACTGATGGAAAACCAAATTTTATTTGTATACATATAGGGGATGTACTGAAAAAAATTTGATGAATTATTTATTTTCACACAGGTGACATGTACAGAGGGTCTGACGATGACGAAGAGCCCGAGTGGGTGAAAAATGAAAAAGAACAGTTCACTGGATTCAGGGATAAAGATAAGGATGGGTTCATGGACTCTGAAGAGGTAAAAATAGTCAAGTGATTATTAAAAACAATTGAAGAATAATCGATAACTGATAAATCTGGAAAAATTAATAAGCCAAACTTTTGTGAAAACTGTTTCGCTGGACTAACTTGCAAATTTTCCCCACGAGTCCTAATTTATTGCCCCAGGATCTCTCAATAATCAACGTTGTCATCTCTTAGGTAAAAAATTGGATAATCCCGGAAGACTTCGACCACGCAGAGGCAGAGGCTCTTCACTTGATCTACGAAGCAGACCAAGACGCCGACCAAAAACTAACAAAAGACGAAATTCTCGAGAAATACGATGTCTTCGTCGGTTCTCAGGCAACCGACTTTGGCGAGGCCCTGACAAGGCACGATGAGTTCTAAAAATCCAAAAATCTGCACCCAATCACTAGAAGAATCTATTCGTCTGGTGATACAGGTCATCTGATACAGCTTCACAAGCGAATGACAACTACGCAAATCGTGGAAAGCATTATTAACTCTAGTGATACTCCTCTAGTTGTACGATCGAAATTTTTATATTTATATGAGAAATTGTATTTTTATCACTTCGTACTTCAGTCATCGCCACCCCCGAGAATCCACGTGGAAGATGTTTTAAGATCGTTTCAACATGATCCGAACATTAAAATCATCTATTTGTGTCGATGATTCATCCAACAACGAATAAAGACAATTTTTTAAAAATTTCTATCATTGATTGTTACGATTTGTTGCCACAGAACCTCTTCACATCACAGTTGATGATAATGAGATTAAGAACGATAAAATTTATCAGTGTTCGTGGGAGAGGCACGATGAGATAGGTGAAGAATACACCAGTGATGTTTTTCGGACAACATGCGACGGACTCTCCTAATTTTCGCCACTGCCCTCTCGATAAGTAATGAAAATTATTTTTTTGTAGTGGGAATTTCTATAAATTTGGATTTCACTTCGCAGTGACGAAATAAATAAATTACGAGTGTATTTTGAAAACGGAATATTTCTGCTCGGCCGTCTATGGGAGAATACTTTTAGCAGAATCGATTCAATGTAGAATTAGAAATCAAATTCAGTGCTTTTTGGGGGAAATCTTTGAATCAAATGAATATTTTGATGAATTCATTTGTGATAATTAATCCCATTGATTGAGGTATTTGTCAATAGAATTTAATGGGTGGACTTGACCATCGAATTGATGGCTCTGGTATTTTATAGTCAGTTCTCAGGAGGCAGAGGAAAGGTATAACCCGGAGCAGCCTTACTGTTTCAAGTTCACTTGGTTGGGACTGAATCCCCAAGAAACCAATGTAACGAACTCCTGCAATACTACCGAACCCTGCTTCCAGCCAGTCTCAGTCTCGGGTATGTAACCCGGTGAAATTAAAAATTTCTAATTTAATTATGACAGCATATTAATACGTCAAAAGTATTCTTGGATACAATGTATCGTATTAAAAAATTAAATTCCATCAGATGAAGACGAAGATTAAGATTAACACAACAAACCATAGACTTTTAATTTGTTCCTCGTCGTTCCCCATTTCATGGTTTATTCATATTTTCAAAACCAAGTTAAATTAAATCGAATGAACATCATCAACGGAAAATAAATTAATTAATTTAAAGACGATGGAAACTTGCCGGATACCAATCAAATGTGGCGGGAGGAAAATCGCACTCAATTCAGTTGTGCCCTGCAACATGGATTCGTCTGCATAAAATACACGTGGACATTCAACGATGCAGGTATGAATACCATATCAAAAATGGAGTGTCAATCCTTCGATATTAAATTAATAATTTTTCAGTGCAAAATATAAGTTACTTCTGTGGGAAAATGGTGGAGAACAAGCAGTCGCCGATTGTTGACGGATGCTACTCCCAGCAGGTACCTAAAAACATCTGCTCGACGAGCTTTTATTATTCACCTGTTTATTTAACTAGTGGATTTATCAATAGGTGAACAGCCACGTCGTTGAGGCTTGTGCATGCACCTCTGCTGCCGGAGCTGTACCTTGTAATTCCTCGGAATTTAGACATCCATCTATCCCCATAATTCTGGCTCTTGGGATGTTATCGTGGATTAGTGTTTCAAATTTCTGACCGAAAGGATATGAATCACGAAAAATCCAGTGATCAGGGATTGAATAAGACTAATCTTTAGAGATGGAGATCCTAAGATGATTATATTAATTTATCTTTATAACGAATCCTTGGACATGTCGATTTATATTAAAATCCTTTAGTTAAAAAATATCTCTGAGAGATAAATGCATAATTAATCATGAATTCTTAAGGTTTATTCCTCATCATTATTTATAAAAAAAAAATTGAGGAGATTCTCATTTTACATAAATCCACAAAATAATTCTACACAACAGAATTTCATATAAAATTGTTTTAGTAGAATAAATCAATCGAATAAATTCTCTGTCCTCGGAGGCCCAGAACCGACTTTAGATAATTTCTGGAGCCTTAGAAAAACCGCAAATCGCCTCACGAGTTCAATGTCATATACCCGGTGCTAATGCCTTACCGACAGGTACGTTCACCATCGTAGTTCATGCGCTACCGCTACGAAATTTTCCGGTTGAACCGCTTCATAAGTGTCAACAATCTTCCGTATAATCTCTGTCACCGGAGGGAAAATGAAAAAAATTAGGGATAAATTCACACGTTGTCAACGATTTCCAAAATAAGACTGAAAATTATGTACCCAGTGTATCGATTTCTCAAAGTTGTCGGATATCACAAGCATGCACAACGTTATTACGCAGCTCGAAGGTGAATAACATTTCCTATATATTTATGGTTATGAATAGTTTGTTTTCCTCCTAACTGCGAAGTTCCTCTTGTCTTTCATAACAACTGTCACTTATCAATTCTTGATGAATTTTTCGGTATGAAGAGAGCAGGATTATTACAAAATTTTGGGGCTCAAGGCCGATGCTACGAAGCAGGATATCAGAGCAGCTTTTCTAGATATTTCTAAACGAGTAAGAAAATTTATAATTATTCAGCGTGAGAGAGGTTTTCGAAAAAATTGCCAAAAACTTCGTGGTGTCCGCGAAGTTTATGACTTCACCCCTTGAGATTGATGAATAGTTGTCCGTTACAGGTGCATCCAGACACAGGAAATAAGTCTGGTCACACAGAATTCATTAGGGCCACAGAGGCTTACAATATTCTCAGTAAAGAGTCCACGAGACGAGAGTACGACGAATTTTTGAACACTAGACATCGGCGGCGTCATACGCGTTATTATCCCGACGAGCCAACGTGAGTGGCTTTTACATCGTCAGCGATTTTAAAGAAAATTTATTAAGGAATTTAGTCACATTCCATTGCATTATGACTTGATAATTGAAAAAGCCGATAAGTGCATTTTTCTAAGCGCCAGTTATCGATTAATCAATCAACCCTACTCTTTGATGAATATCTAAAAATCTAGAAGTAATGGACGAATTCCCATAGAGACTATTTTGTAAAGCTTATTTTTATTGACAAAAAAGGTGATTATGACAATTCTGCCGATTTCTGTATTTTTAGAGATATTCGTCATCGATTTCACCCCGGGGCTATTTTATTCGGTAAAATCTTTCCAGATATTCATTGACAGTCATAAATTACGGTTGAAATAACTTAACTAACTACACTTTACCACGTCACTCCAGAAATATTTTCTATCCACTTAAATCGCAGAATTGTCCATCACCGAGCATCCCGATTTGAGCAGTGGCGAGACGACAATATACGACGCTACTCCCAAAACCCCTACGGCACTGACACCAGGACACACCGCCAACCCTATCCATTTAGAAGATTCTCAAAAGCCCAGATCGTCATGATATGTATTATCGTAAGTGTAACAAGCTTCTTTGCCCAGATGATGGCAGTCGTCAAGTCCCCGACTTTTGACAGAGGCAAGATGCTGGAACGTTCTACAGCGTACAACACAGAGCTGCAGCAGCTTCAGGAAAAGGCAAATAATTGTCAATCAAGGGAGAAGAGCGTTGAGGCCTTCCTCAGTCCTATCAATGATACACCAAAGTGAGGGTAAAATTTCCTCGTGTGACGTGATAGCAGAGATAGTAAATTAATTTTGTTGAATAATGTGTAGTCGGAGTATTTAAATCAATTTATTTTCTTATTAAAATGAATTTAAACAAATGAAAGTCAATAAATAAAGTAAAATCGTCATTGTCGTGTTAATCTGAGAAATGAAATTCCCCTAAACCTCCTGAAAATTGACTGGTTTGTCAATAACAAGACCAAAAGAAAATTAATTATTTGTGCTCAATAAAAGACAAATAAACCCTTCAATGATTTTTTTATTAAAACGAATATTAACAGATGTAAAAATATAAATGGTACTGATACTTTCAATTGTTACCTTTAACGACTAATTGAGTTGACTAATTTAGGGGTAAACCGGTGGAAGGAATATCACATCTGCGTAATTAGAAGAATATACGAAAGAAAAATTCTAAGAACCTCTGAATACTAATTAAATTACCGTTGAATTAGTAGTTAAAAATATCTCCGGAACTGGGAAGTTCACAAAAAATAAATGAAACTCAACATCAATCAAATTTTCGAAAATTTATAAATTTTTCTGATCTTCTTTCCGAAAATATTTTCATAGTGTCGATTTACTCCTGAAAGTGTTCTTTTCTTAATGACTTAGTGACTTATTCTGCAAGTAATCAATCGCCAGAGACCCTTCGCATTCGCCATAACGTGTCCTCGACTTGCAGTCCTAACTATAAATATTACGTTTGACTTGTATAATTTTATCACATCGTGCCATCACTCGATAGATCAATAAATAGATAAATTATAGCCTAGAGCTTTCGCACATAAGTTATGATCGTAGTGTGAGGCGCAGTAGGTGTGAATACAGGTTTTCCACTCTCGTCAACGTAATCCGCATACTCTAGTGAATAAATCTCCTCGAAACCGAGCCGCTTGCACAGCCTGGCAGTGAAGTGAGAACTGCAGTCAGTGCGGATGAGGTCGTAACCCAACTCCCTGCCTATCTCGCTGCAACACGATAGACATTGCCTCATGAGATTCAATATTAAATAACCCACCCCATGAAAAAATTTATTTGAAAAATATGTCATTCCCTCCAACCCCCGATGTTCTCCAAGTTTATGAGGAATATATATTCGACATATTCTGCATATGTTTTACCCACAATTTGTCTCCACTCGAGACGTTTTTCATACATAAATGCATAAATATTTTTTCCATGTAGATAGGAATTATAAAGGACTTACATTGTTTTTTCAAATAAAGCAGCTGCTACGCCTTGACCCCTCCAGTTGCTGTCCACTGATATAATCCGAATGTCCATGATCTTTTTCTCCGGATATCGCTTCAGTACGTCCACCTCTTGATCCACATGATGCAAGAGCTTCAGGATTTTCTTGAATTTCGCGTTTTCGCAAGCTTTTATGTAGTCGGGCTCCTCCTCTTCCTCCGGTGATTCAGTCGTCCCTGCGGAGAGATTAATTAGAAAGTTTAATTGATTTCCAAATTGTTCCCTACATTCGAGACAGAATATTCAGGCAAAAAGTTTTCGTTTTATTGGAATGATAATTAAAAATTGAATAAAAATATTTCTGGATTTATTCTGATCGATTCATTAAAATTCAATGGTTACCACTAATTAACTCGAACTAAAATTATGTAAAAATAAAGACTCTCGAAAGATAATGCAGAGATTCCGGTGCAAATCGTTTGAAACACCTCTCAGGAATGCAGTTTTTCTTATAAACTCCGTGGAAAACCTTCGTCATGCAAATGTTCTTTTGATTTATCACATTTTCCGACTTCTCGACAAATTGATTCATAACTTATCAAACGTTTCATTGATTTGAATTACTCCTGTCAATCCCAACATAATATTCACTTGTCATTCATACTTTACGATCCTTAATATCAGTATTTACGATGAAACCGCAGCTCGCCTTGCAGTCGATATACTTCATTAAAATCCCATTACCCTAACGGGAAAATACACGTTCAACTGTCGATCGGTAGGATTGAACATGTACATTGTTGATTATCTTGCAATCGAGTGAATGGATCTACAGCCTCCGATGTTGTTCCTCGCAACACAATGAAAAACCGTTGAAAAAAAAAATGCTGATACGGTATCGATCAAGCCTGCCACCAACTCCGTTAATTATACACCACATAAATTCAGTTCTCTCATCTAAACCTTGGTGACTTGCAAGCTGTAATTTCTCATTGCGCAATAATCAAACACCTTCACTAATCATGTACTTTGTGACATTTTTTTTCAGTGCTCAATGGGATTTTTTAAATAGAAAATAGGAAGGGGGACATTGTTGCCAATGGACGCAATGAATTTCAATTGGGCACACGTCGCTTTAAACAGGAATTTAAAGCGCAAATGAGTGAAATTCAATCCAAATACGAGCGCTCGTAAATCTGTCCTCAGTTATGTCAATTGGGGTCTGTGGGTCACTCCGCTTCAATCGTCACAACTATTCGCTATCGCAATTTAATATTATCGAGACAATGTTATCGCGTGGAATGTTTCCGATAGGTTTTCCCGTCTTTGTGTGTCATTCGATCAGATGTCAATCTCGATATTCAATTGTAATAGGTGTGAAAATTATGTCTGTGATTTTTCAAGCATTCAAGCCAATTGGTCCTGACTTACTAATAAAGAAATTTTTTGACGACAAAACTCAATTGTTTTTCAATATTTCCCAAAGGATCTCATTACATTTCTGTACTTCATCGTTTTATCGAATAAAAATCCTTTATAAAAACCCACTTCATGCATACTGATGCATTTGTCATCGGCAATTGTCTAGTCCTTGACAATTAAATTATTCAAATATTCAAAAAAAATCGAATGTATGCCACAGCCCGAATGAAAAATAAAAATCATGCATTTTTTTCTTGCGTAAACATAAAAAAAATATCCGTAATTTCGTCATCAAGTAAATCCCTAAAAAAAATAAAAAATTAACAAAAACAAAATCTCACCATTGATCTGTACCCCAACGATAGCTCCACTAGATGCCACTGCCATGAGGCTCAAATTCTGCTCCAACGAGGACATGGAGTACTCCTCGAGCTCGATACAAGTGCTGTTCTCCCCCTCGGGTATGAGTCCAATGCTGTGATTCAACGGCTCGTCCCGGAAGAAAAAGCGCCTGAGAAAAGCCAAAACTTTGGGCTTAGCATCGGCCGTAACAGTTCTAATGTGATAGTCCATCGTCGTTTCATTGTCAGTCATTGCGTCAGCCAGCTGCAATCATTTTGAATTAATCTTATTACGTTCCCCTAATCCATTCACTGTGTCACCAGCATTCATCCGAGATTTGGCGGCTAATTCTATTCGACGACACACGTCCCACAAAGTGCATCTTGTTACTCATTTATTCAATTTTCCATCGCTACATCGTATTCCTCACCATCAATGTACACACGCAACGTTTGTTTTTCATCCTCTCGTGTCTTCGTTCTATTGACGAATGATATTGTATCCCCAGATATACGTCAGTGAGATATATACATTTTATTTGTTTTGTTACGCTAATGCAGAATAATTAGGAGTACAACAGAGAATACATCGCTAGCCATGACTTCTCAAGGCTCACGTACAACAGCTGCACGCAACCAGTCACACAATGCATATCGTATTTCTTTTAATAACTGGGCAAGATCATCCTCACTCATTAATTCGAGCTTTTCGCCGTTGTACCGTCCCACGGCACTAGTGCATTTGGAGGTATATGCATAGTTTTTAATTGGATAAACAGAAAGAAAATTCGCAGAGCAATTTTTCCGCCGAGAGAAGCTCACTAAACCGGCTTTTGCAGAAAAAAAATGGAATTGCGGAGTTGCAAAGAAAATTAAAAAGTCTCCTTATGTTAGGTCTGCAAGGGGATAAGGCCTAAGTGGTCAGACGCTTGACCATCCGTGGTCTTCACTGGGCCTTGTCTCGATCTGCGCGTAGGGCCAGCCCCGACCTGCGAGACTGCATTTTTAAAAAATTAATATTCAGTCTTCGTTTTGTCAACAGTGTGTGCAGTCGGTTTCTCTTATCCGTTGTGGTTGAGCTGGAGATATCAGTGGACTTACGGCGATATCATGTTGCCTAGCCGAAAACACTAATGCGCATAACACGCGGTGTGAAGAGATAACATGATAAAATTATTTATTCTGTCTTTTAAGAAGATGGAGAAAGTGTAAACACAGTAGGGGATTTTCATTGTAATTGTTAACAAATATTTTAGACTGTTGAGAGAGCGAATTCAATGTGGCATCGGACTATTATTCATTTGGTAAATATATTTTTCGACGGAATTAACATGACATCGAGTACTTTGCCCTCCGAGGGAAATCACGATAACAAAATTTATTTTTGATAGGGTTTTCATTGAAATTGCGTGCGTGTTTGTCGGATTGAAATTAACTTCTCGATTCTCCGTTGAAATGAGATATTTCAGGGATTCACGTTACATATATAATTTTTTATAAGCCAATTAATTGAAGGTATGAGGGAAAAATTATTGAATTAATTTAGCCTGGAGGCAAATACATGTTCCATAAAATATGCGAAATTAATTTATTGTTGACAGGTTCTCCGGTCTCTGAAGTCTTCATCGACACGAGCGTGTCTATTAATTTTATCCTTAATTCATGGTGACTGGGAATTCCGACCGCGTGCCATAATATTTTAGTCGCGAATGTTTATAAATGGGCGCTGTTTGTATAAAAAAAAATATTCCAGGCTCCTTAGGAACAGGAAGAAATGTGAAAGACTCGAGAGGGTATTATAGTCCACTAAATAATTCATGATTTTTGTGTACCTAACAATGTAATTATTTATTACTCATTAATCTATGTGCTTTATTAGTATGTATTCATTTATTGATACTTAGGTACCAACAAATAAATAAATATTAAATACATCTCTTGTAAATTAGGAAATTTCATGGAATCACTAGAAAAAATAAAATATCTCTTGACAGAATTTTTTTAACGGGGTAACTACGTTGCATTAAAGAGACAGATGAATGATCTATGGTCACAATGCTTTTTTGTTATCTCACTAATATCATGAAGTTTTTGCATTCATTATATTAACGCGTTTCCGCACTATGATTTTCAAGTGAATGCGTCAACGGTGTGAACAGCTCTTGAAACAATTCAAATTGTTTCCATCCGTTAGTGTCAGAAAATATTACGGATTTTGTTACCGAATATCTGGTCATCTTTCTGTTGTCCTCTGGGGTGAAGACAGCGCCTGAGATTCGGGCCTTGGAGAGCTGATTCGTTATTAATCCCTCCATTGTTGTTTCTTGAAGAACTCTTCAAACTTTCGGATTAATTTGATTAGAATTTTCAACTGGAGCTTCTGATTGGTATATTTGACAGCCGATTTATCGAGTGATTTAATAGTTAACGTCACGCTATTTCCTTATAATAACTATTCCAATGTGTGGAATGAGATAACAGCACCGTTTGTTTCGTCGTAACTGAGCAGAGTAATAGGACGGACGGGGCTTTTATACCGGCTCCTTCTCAGACCGGGCATTCTTACCCCAACCGGGTTCAGGGACAGTGAAAACACTGGAGCTGAGGCTGTTGTTTTCTACGGCTGGTTCATCTAAGGCCCAAAAAGGGCTTCCTAAGGTCATTTTTTGTCCTAATGGCATTTTTTTGTCCCTAAAAAATCGAACTTTACTGTTGGCAAATACCTCTGTTGACTGGATACTGTCAGAAAAAAGTCAGAATTTGATTGGAAACTTAATGGAATTGGATTTTTTCATCAAGAGCGAAACAATAATTTTTTTCATTGAATTCTACATCGAATGTCATAATTTGTTAATTTTTCCTTCTGATTATCGATTCCCAACTATGAAATTCTTGCAACATCCGGTAGAGCATCGCAGGTGATTCTGTCGTCATCAATTGATTAACTAATTCCTGTTCATCAAAATTGATTGTCAAATATTGTTGAATCTTCCCTAAAAATTCTGAGAATGTCAGAATTTTCCAACAGGAGATTATGAATTCCGAATGAGGAAATTCCTTAGAAGTGTGATTGTCTAATGTTCCATTGGCGATCCTAAAACATCAGCTCCGCTTGTAACTGTTTATCACAAATCTTCAGTTTATTTCATAGAATTTTATTTTATTTGCATTGACCGGATATCTCCATTGACAAAATAGGTATTAAAAAAATTACAATGCGCGACGTGATGTGCATCGATGATCCACGCGTACCAAGGACAATTGTCTTCGCGTATTCATTATGCTTATTGAATAATCGTTTGAGTATAATTAAGTGTTACTATGATTGTCAAGTCAGTGTGAGTGGTGATCGGGAGGCTGGATTGCTCCGCCTCTGATTTTTGATTTTTTCATGGATAATTATGGAAGCATGGAGTCAGTGGGAGATATTTTCTGGGAGAGAAGAGACGCAATGAACTATTCACCCCAAGATCCATTGCGCAATAGGAGGTATTAGTGTAACTAATGTGTTGACACATATTGTTGTGACAATTTGAGGACAAGAGATTACCAATGCGCCGAAAAATTCCATGATAATGGAAATAAATGGCAAAATTGTGCTAAGAAATCTGCAAGCTCATGATATTCAACTACACATTAAGTCTCTTTTATGTTCCTTATAAATCCCAGGAAAATAAAATAAAACTGTCTCTTCAATGTCTGAAAAATAAACGCGGAAATTAGTATAAAAATACATAATCTCGTGCATAACTTCATAACAAAAATAAATTATTCCCACGTATGTTTCCTTGGGGGCTCGTCTCGCTCCAGCTATCCTCACGCTTCCTCCCTCATAAATTCCCAATTAATGGAAAAAAACCGATTCATATGTGGCATGCATCAATTTTATTCCTAATAACTTTTCTATTCTTGGAAATTAAGGAATATCCGCCTTTCTGTTCGTAAAAATTACTATTAAAAAGACTCCGAGAAATATTTGAAAAATAAATAAATAGACGTCTCATATATATTTTTTTAAAGTACCCCTCAGCACGCGAATGCGAATTTACGGAAACAAAATGAAAAAACAACAGCTCACGATGGGAAAGGGGTGAGGGCTTAGTGATCGTAAATTACCGCTAAATACCCGGGACAATTACCACCTCACATCTCCGATCTCGACGGTTGGATTGGAAAAAGGCGGCTCACACCCGAGACAATACAGCTCCTCACAATTTAATGCAAATTATTATCCTTGTGCACAAGGAGCGGCGACTCCCCAGCATTTGCTAATGACAATAGATCCTCTAGTCAAAGGTGCATAATTACGTATCGTTAACCGTTCGATGCATGACGGGATCGGCGTGCGACGAACCGTAACGCGAATCACGTGGTGATTAATAAATCGATAAATTCACTGGTACAAATGGGACAGATTGTACACGTCTTGTGAATAAAAAACCGGCTGTGATTAATTTGAAAATAGATACTGAAGGCGTGATGGAACCGGCCCCGATGTGGTAACCAATGGGATATCTCACAAGTGGGTGTAAAAAAATGAAAATTAAAAATCCGTATAAATCAAAGAAGTCGTAATAAAATCGAGTACACCCCAATCTCCTTGAAAATAAGCAGCGAATCGCTCAAGCGTAATGACTTTGGAAATAACTAAATGACAAGATTATTTTTTTCCATTCTCGTACTGACAAAAAACCATTTTTCTCATTAGGTGAATAAAAAAAGCATCATCGGAGTTATGATTTTCCGATCATGCTCATTACCATGAGGTGAGGAAAAAATCATTATTTTTGCCGAAGAGTTATTTTCTTGAGAGACGAATTCATTTTTTCAACAGCCTCTTGCTCCCAGTGGCTCTAGATGCATCTTTCAATATTATAATTAATCAATTAATTAATAGTAATTATAGCATTACCCTAATAGACGTGATCTTAGGAAAATTACTAAAAAAATCTCCACTATTTCAAAGTGGAAACACAGTTCCATAATTAAAATATCGAAAAATGATTTATGTATGGCGATAACAGAGGAGGTGCGCCCAAAGAGAAGGTCGAGGATAAATCAGGAGTTTCCTCGAGGTCTCGATGGGGTATGTGGTACATGCCTTTTGTTGAGAAGGCTCTGTCGTATATTAGCCTAGGGCAACCCCGGACCTTGAAATCCCTGGAGATAACGAAGAGAAGAAAAAACTTTTGTTTTTCGGGATACAAATATGACGTTTGGACAATGACCACTCATTTCCGGGTAAAAGAGAAGGGCGAAGGGTAGAGCATGAGTATTGTTACCCGCGAAACATAAGTTTATCAGAAGGTCAATTTGTTACCTTCACAATCGTAAATATGACGGCGCAAAATGGGAGTGTGAACAACAAGTAAAAAATTGATTAATTTATCAAAATTGAGAGTAGTGGAAAATTTTGAAAGTATTCGCGTTCGTTAAATATTGCAGATACTCAGGGCATTCCCGGCTCGGTTTAAATATATCTGTAGTACAGACCAGTGACGACGAAATAGTAAATGAGTTCAAAATCAAAATAACTGATTTTTAAATATTTTTAATCCACGACGACAATTTTTTTCACGAAAAAAAAAGAAAATGTTATTATTCGTGATACACTCACCAGAGGTCTTGATAAGGTCTAATTTTCGCCCTTACGATCTTCAATCTGACGACGTAAATATGGGCGATAGCCAAAAAAATCAAAACAACTGACAAAGCGATAGTTGGATGTTTAAAAATCGAAAGAATTGGTGGGAAAAATCAAAATTTAATGTTGAAAGTGTTGAAACGTTGAGAGGACCAGAGCGATGACACTTCCTCACCAGATCATGGCCACCCTTCCCCGAGCTTTAAATATATCTGGACCAGATGCCAGATGATGGCCAACACCGTCGTCACGATGTTGAGCTATCGACACTGCTCGATTGGCCAGCGTTTGTAAACTTCCAACACTATCCAGAGGTCGAGTGGTGGCCGTAACAGCGATAAGCTATCACTTCCCTGGTACATCAGCCCATTTATCATGGTCTCCAGCGGGTTGTGGCGATTGAAACGAATTACCGGATCATTGTTCTCAGCCCCGTCGCCCCGGAGTTTATTAAGCCGCTAATGAGCGCAATGATAGGATAGGTAGGGTGTCCTGTGCAGTTTATCATTTGAATGAGACATGATTGAAATTTATAAGGATGAGAATTGCCGGTGGGAAAAATTACTTGAGGGATGTTAATTGGTTTTTCTGTCTCTCTTTGGATTATTGTCTTTGTTTTATCACTGGGGGTACCGCTAATGGAACGTGTCTGGGAAGAAGGTGGGAAACATATTCTTTGGAGGCCCCTGCGAGGTAATTAATTCAATGGACCAAACTAAATGAATCTTTTTATTAAAAAAAAACTAAGTGTTTAATATTTAGTAGATTCCTTCCCTAGTCTAACAACCCCTAATTTTATAAACAGCTCACACCTGTCTGATAATTGTTGACATGAAAAGCTTTGAAATGCCCAGATAATTATTAAAAAATTGAAGAATTAATCAGCAGCTGAGGGAAAGGGTAAATAGAATAATTTATGAGGCTCTCAGATTCGATTGTTAGTCACAGATCACCCGATAAGACTCGGATTAAAGCAATGACAGTATAACAAATCGCCTGGCGATGCAAATCGCAAAGCTCCTTGTAACATTTGTTACTACTTATATATCCATTCAGGTACTGATTATTTTTCATCATCGTTCGAGCCCATTGCACAGTTTTTTTCAACATTGAATAGTTGCAACAATGCGTACACCTGTTAGAACGTGGGTATATAATGCAGTCCTCGTTTCTTTTGTAATAATTAACTATCCTTTATATGCAATCACCGGCGCCTCAGGAACAAGATCAACTGAAATTCCTGCGCAATAATTTTTATCATTTACATTTGAATTCATGAGGATAATGAATGAATAAGTGGAACAGAATAGAGTTATGACCCGGAATATGAATTTTTATCATTACCATTGATATATATTTCATTAGAACCCAGACCTTTCTAAAAGTACAAGTCAAGTGTCTGTCGTTTCCCTTTACTTGTGTTGAATGGAACCTCGGTGTTGGATTGGTACTTTAGAAAATATTTCGGTGAAGTTCAACAAAACTGCAGACAATTATAAAATCCATTTTACATTCCGTCGGGTGATTGAAAATTCAATTAAACGCGGGGTTTTTATCAGCTTCACAAAATAATTAATTTGAAATCTTCAAGAAGAGGAATTTTCCTAGGGAATTCGGGTACTGCAAAAAAAATAATTCATCGCATATGAAAAATTGAATTAATGTTGAGGTCAAAATTTCCCTCCAATGAAATTCCCCCGAACTAGCACTCAAATTTTTCACGAGAAATCATTTACGAGAAATAACTTCCCTGGTTTGATAAGCTTTACTGATTAATCCCCCAAATACTGATTTTTCGATTTAAAAAATTGCGAGAATTTCACTAAAAATATCACCGACGAGATCGTCCTTATTCACGGCCAGTACATTACCATCAACTGCTAACCGTACCTTAATCTACTAGAAAGTCGTGACTTATCTGTCGAGCGAAGCGGGCTGATCGACCGGCATTCGATTTTCCCAGGAACGTATTAACTCGCGTGAAAATGAAATAAAAAATCTTTCCGAAGAATATCCACTGAATTTACCATCTCAATAATTTCTAGTGCGTCTCAAGACTCTCGTAAGCGCTCGGAATGGTTTTTCCATCGATCCCCAACTATAGGATAATACAATCAATTATTAATGAGACGCTGGAGGCCCTCGGGTGCGAGTAAAACGTGCCTCCTTAAGCGTCCCCACCAACACTATCAAAACCCCTGGCTCCAAATGGTCTGTCTCCCCCCACCAATCTCGAAAATCGAGTCCGGGGCTGGCATCCCGTGTCCCCTCTGACTCACTCAGTCGCTCCTTGTCCAGCGTAGGGGGTGTGTTTCATCTTCGGATATCATCCCAAAAGTAGCTGATTAAATAAAAGTGCATTCTCCATTTGTCGTGAGCTTCGATAAACAACTGAACGAGTTATCGTTCTAAAGTTATTGTCACTGGAGTAGCAGGGGGTACAGGAGCTTCGAACAACCCCTCAGTGTAGGTCAGAGATGAGGGACATGGCGGGTAAAATATCCGAGTTGAAGTTCGAAGCTCCCCTGGCACGCTTCGAGGAAGAGGACACGACCAGTCTAAAAAACATGAATTTGCTGACAGGTGCGTTTCGATTGGAAATATATTTTACTGCATCATCAAATTGCATGACAATGAGGGGCACTGGGGGTGGAAGGGGAATGGGATGAATCGGGTTTATCAGTTTTTTTACTGGATATCTCGGGATGAGTGGGTGGCGACATTTCTGCCGATTTCGATTCCTTTTCGAGAGATATTGAAGGTGAGGGAGGCTACGTGATAACACTTCCATTTTTGGACGATGAAATGATTTATCGTATTTTCACCGATTCATATTTTTGCTTTGGAGTTTTTGTTTTGATTATTGAAAGACTTTCTTCATATGCCTGGAATTTTATTGGGTTGTCAAATTGTCGGGATGAGCGGTTTATCGTATGGAGAATGACAGATTGTGAAGATTTTTTTATCTGGTGAGGCTATTTCTGTGGATTTCAATTCCTTTTAGGGGGATATTGGAGTTGATGATAATTCTTCCATCTTCCTCAGGCCTAGAAATATTCAGATTATTCGTCTCATTCCCACAAATCACTATTTATGTAGTAGTTATTTTTGCAACAAGTTATTTTTAACAACTTTTGTTTGGAGTGAAATGCCTCTGCGTCAACAAAACTCGTGAAAAAGAAAGCGGTTTTCTGATGCAGCGAAACGATATGAGTGAATTTCTACAGATGTTTTTCGCCTGAGATCTTGAAATGTCGAGATGACGGATTTATTCAAACACAAAATATGAAATAATAATGAAAAAGATTTGGGAAACTGACGGTAAAATATCTGGGGTCCGTCGCATTCGATTCAAACAATTTATTGTTCGTTCGTTCTGAACTAGATTTTTTTTTCATTAATGAAGACTTCGTCAATAAAATGAATCGAGTGCTAGAAAAACTCTCTGTAATTTTGTTACCACAATTTTGCTGAATAATTGATTGTCCCTTGCGTCATTAAAATCAACCTGTCAATTAATGTTTTAGAACAATTATTGGACGCGAGTATCGACGTGGATTTTGGGGAGAACTGCAACGCAAACGAGGTGACAACTGGCCACGAAAGTGGCACTGACATCCTCCAAGAGGGTACCTTCAGTCCCTTCAGTGGAAGTCTCGAGGATCTCGTCAACACATTCGACGAGAAGATAACGTCCTGCTTCAGAGACTATGCGACAGACGTTGAGACCCTAGCCCCGGTTCAAGTGAGAACTCAAGAGGAGATAATGAACGAGTGCCAGTGAGTGGAAAAATAAATCATTCTTTAAGTTGAAAAATTTCCTTTGCTCTAGTCTCTTGGGTAATTTTTGTGGGTGAGAGAGGGTGAATACACCCGTGTGCGATCGGCCGGGACGCAGGTACACATTGTACGCGCCCTCGGCTGCTCTGTTGGTGAAGCTCTACTCGGCCGAGCACGAAATTGCACCTGCAATGAACAACAACACTAGCTGAAATACAACTCTAGAGAGAGAGAGTTCTTGTTCTTGAATACTTGGGTAACAGTGATGTTCCCCCTCGTCTCGGTCGAGGATATTCCCACATGCGTTATGAAACTGTGTAATTAAATTCTTGATGACATCACAGCTGATTTAATGAGTCAGTACCAGAATACGCCCTAGATTCTTCGGTCTAAAAAATAGATTGGCTTCGCGGTCGTCGTGGATTCATCTCATCGCCGAAAATACCAAATTCCTGGGAATTGTCCGGCTTCAATGTGGACTCAATCTCATTGTCTGAAATATTCGTCTTGGATTTGGCCATTTCCGGGCGATGATAACGTGTAGATAAAAATGAACTTCATGTAAACGGAAAATCTCGACAATTTCTCAACTACTTAATAGATAATTCAGTACGGAAGAGGTCAATTGGATTAAATCCATACGTCAGCTGAGGGTTTTACGAACAAATACCGCGACATTCCGTTAAATTTCCGGTAACCAGATTCGGCTCCGGAATTGCGGAAAATTTATGTTTAGAATTGTGAAGTCCCTGTGGACACAGGGCTTCCGTTTTCCCTTAACATAAAATCGTCTGAGAAATTCCGGATAGACAGATGTCAAACGATTTGCCCTCATGTGCCCCGACAGCTCATCACTGAGATAATCAAGAAAAAAAGTTAATCTTTTGTCCCATAAAATAACCCATTAGCACCATCAATTTCTTCCAAAGTTTTGTTGCATTACGTTGTTCCGTATAATCGTAAAGATGTGTACAGTGAGCCGATAGGATCAGAGCGGTACAGAGTGGCGTCAATATTGACGCGCTTGCGCTCGTGTATCCTCAATCCTCAATTACCTTTCCCCCCATTACCATGTACACACCAACAACCACAGCCTATTTTCACCATTTTTGGTGGACATATGGATATGAGAAGCATTGGAACGAGTATTACGTGACAATTTGCGGTCTGGGAAGACCTCATTAGACAATTGCAAATTGCTCACGGTGTATGAGATGAATTCGATTAAATTACTCGAGGTGGGGTTGTGCAGTGACGAGCCCCGTGCATTCCAATTTATTTTTGTTTTTATTTTTCTTATTCATCAGCGGTCGTTAGGTGCATTTTCCCCTGTCATTAAACTACTGCCACGAGCCGCCTTGCGTATCTCAGAGCACGCGTCACAATTTCCTGCGAGATGAAGTGGTCACGTGAGGGGGAGTAACTCGAGAAACGCATGCTGCACTGACCTCGATATTTGTTAAAACACACTGACTGGATATTTCACATTCTGGGGACATTTTTATTGCCGAGGATATCATGTGGTATTGAAACTCATTATCCCACGGGTCTATGTTTAGAGAAAAAAAAATTTCAGGGGTTTCGACGAGTTTTTTCTTTTTGTCAACGGAAACTGGAATTTTTAGAGAGACCGAATCATGATCTCATAGGCTTGATAGCGTCGTATGATATTTATAATTATTATCCCAGGGCCCTGTGATCAGAGATATATTTTTTTTCCTTTTATGGTTTTTGCTTTCAATCAACGTTCGATGTAATTAGGTCTGGTGGTGAGGACGAGGCTCTTCGATTGATATTCAGGTTTGGGGTCGAAGAAAGTTGCTTTTTATCAGTGTAAACCAGAAATTTTCGAGTTGAAAACATGTCATTTGATTTCTTCCAGCGATGTGACAGAATGGTATACGTTAATTTGAGTTAAGGTCAGTCTGGCATTTCATGAGGCAATTTTTCGTTAACTCCAGTCTATTTTTCCTTCAATTTTTCCCACGGGACGCCTGAGTCATTACTTTTTATCCTTGAGGGTATTATGGGGTATTAATGATTGTTATTCCACGTGTCTATGTTTAGAGAAATGTTTTTTGCTTTTATGATTTTTTGTTGTATTCAACGTGCAATGTAATCATGCCTAAGAGTGCGAATGAGATTCTTCGATTGATGTTTACATTTTGGGCCGAAGAAATGTTATTTACTCGCTTAATGACGAGTCGCCTGGACTTCAAAAAGATATTGAATAAATAGATTTGGAGAAAATTTTCCAATAATTATTTTCCAGCGATTAAAATTTCAATGATTTTTGAAGGAAAATTTGCTCCTAAAATAGAATTCAATCAGAATTTGACTCTTCAGTATTTGAATTTGAATTTTAAAAAGTATGAGACTCTAAAATAAATTATTTATCACAGAATGTGGTGGACGATCACCGGTACCTTTGGCAGTATTCTCCCAATCGATTGGAGCAAATCTTATGCCAGGAAAATGCACATGTCGACGTTGAATCTCAACGAAGCGCCGGTGGCGTCACTGGAGAGGTAAACATTGGAATATCCTCGACCTTTTAATCGATAATTACTATCGCACTTTGTGCTTTATTTAGACCTGAACTTGACGACTTGAGTAGTGAGGATGAGGCAGTTGCAACGGATCTCGATATGCATGCTTTGATCCTGTCGAGCAGTACTGATGCCGAGCACAGTCCTGAGGAGCCTATGAAGACTGCAGAGGAGGTGTTGCGTGAAATCGATGATATCATGCAGGTAATTGATGCCCATTCAATTACTTTCATTTGAAAACGGAAAAAACATTGACTTTGGACTGTGAACACTGTTGATGGCGATCAATTCACTTCCCTTTGACATGAGTTCTTGATGGAAATTTAATGCCCGGGGAAGATGACGATTTTTAATTATAATTTAATGTACTGTAATTTATTTTTTTTTAATCGAAAATTCGTTCTACCAATGTTTGCCCTTGACACATGGAATTATCGAGACGATTTAATTCTTAAAAAATTGGAAAAATTCATTTGTTACTATTCACAATTTCAGGAGGAGAGTCCTTCAGAGGAGAGATCACCGGATACCGATGGTTCCATGTTGGACACCGACGAGGCCCTTGAGCGCAGCCGAGAAGTCCTCGGTTCTCCTCTATACGAAAAAAGTAACTCAAACATTTCCATACTCATTTGACAAAAATTTTAATAGTCTCGTTGTTCCTCTAATTAAGGCCATTTACTCCCCCCAACAGAGTTGAAACAATTGTCGTCTAGTGAATTAATCGGCCTCCTCGGGGAGATGGAGGCTCTTGTCTCAGCTCTGAGCGAAACACTAATTGCGGAATTGGCGCTGAGGGATGAGCTTGAATTCGAGAAGGAATTAAAGAATCAATTTATATCGCTTCTGCTCGCTGTGCAGAATCGTCGGAGGCAGCATCATGTCACGAAGAAGAGGGGAAATGGCACTAGTCCCTTGCCTCAACACAGATCGATCTCAGAATCGAAGGTAACGGTTGTTCAAATTTCATATACGAATTGAAAGAGAGGATAGAAGGTTTCCAATCATCTTCAAACTTTCCTCTTGTCAATGGATTCATTTTATTTCCATATATAACTCGACAGGTGATGAAATAATTGACGTATTTGCATTCTATTTTTGCAGTACCTCACAACGGTAATCCCATATCACACAGACAATGGCCCTCCTAACAACCAGGCACTTCAGGTCTTGATAAAGAGTACGTAACAGAATTTAAAAGTTAAATTTCAATGGCATGAAGCATATTTAACATTGGGAGAGGAAAAATTAATTAATTCAATTTTCCCTTTGGAATATTCATTGAAAAATCTATCCAAAATATCTTATGAATTCCTTCATCACTTTCAATTTCAGTTTTGAAGGCGATTAATGAAGACAGCCCCACAGTTCCAACCCTCTTAACTGATTACATCCTCAAAGGTAATAAACTTTTTCATTTCATCAAGAAAAAAATATATCCCGGCAGAAAAATGATACGCTAAGAACAAAATTCTTGATTCCACATTTGAAAGACTGACTGAACTACAAACGAATTAATGGTTGAAATTTTTTCAAATTTCAGTTCTATGTCCCACCTAGTAAAACTGCCACACCCCGGCCACCATAACGACGAATAACGAGCTGAAAAGAGAAACTAATAAAATGAATTTGTCATGCGATTTCTTGCCCAGTGCGCTTTCAATCGTCGTACCCGCATATATGCCGAATTACGATTTGCTTTTGAGCTGAATTAAAAATTTAAATGATTTTAATCACTGACTTCACCCGATGGATCTTTGCGTAATGGATAAATCGAGTGGATGAATTTCAAAGCTCAAATATTATTATTTTATCGTTTTTATAAGTTGCCAGATGCTCTCTATCTAGTCTTTTTACTGTTTATTGCCTATTATGGAAATAACTGTACTGTATACTCCGTAATATCTAGATTATAATTTTTATATTTGAAGATGAAAAAAAATATTAAACTATCAATACTCATTTAATCGAATGCAAACGATAAGAATATCAGTGAGGGAGAGATATCGATTTGTTGCACTAGCTACGAGTGGCTGAACAACAAGTTTCCCACGACCGCATTTATCACGAATCATCTCGTTGCATTGTTCCAAGTGTTGCGTCATTTACTTTTGTATATAATGCATATAATACCGAGTGTTATGATTCTTTTTCGAATTAAAAAAACAGTATCTGATGCTTCGTGATACTTCAGTAATTTAATGAATAATGATATTGATTGATTGGTGATGTTAATATCGTAATGAGATGTTCTATTCCTTGCTGATTGATAATTCTTCAGTCATTGGAAATTTATAGTTTTAGGATTTGGTGTATTTCAGAAATGAAAATTGTTATATTGCTAGTGTAATCGACATTTATGTCAACACGCCATGCCATCATTCGAATAAAATCATCAGTAATATTAAACTTAACAATGAGTTTTACAATTCATTTAATTTATATGTGATGACATGATACTTTACATTTTCTTTTCTCATTATTCTCTAAAAATTCTCATTATATTTCTTGCTAATTTTATTCTCAATTGATCAATTAAATTCTAGGTTATGAATATTTAAAAAAATGCCTAAAAGTTTTTTTGCCCCACTCCTTCCTAATTTATCCTCTCTAAGCTGCTGCCTAACTCCCCACTAGTTTTTTTTTATAAAAAACTGTATACATAATTTGATAGCCTATCGAATTTCGATAAAGTTCGGATATTTCTAATTTCAAAAAATCGTTTTTAATATGTTGACATTCCATGAAAACGCACTCTCGCATTATGACTTGAGAACCTGCCTTCCGTGCATGGAGGAGCCCTAACCTCACAATTTATCTGAGGCACTGTCGGTGTTTATTTCGCAGTAGTTTAAATAATCTGTGACATTAAGTAATAACTGGCGAAAATGCTGTCGCGAACAGCATTAATCATAAACCGGCGCATAATATCGACGACAACAGTGAATTGTCAGGTAAAATATTCAATAATGAATTTTAGGTTATGCGCGACCCCAGGAGAAAATGATGAGAGATGAATTAAATCTCTGAGTAATAATACTATTCCAGATAATCTCCGGTAGATCTATTCACCTCTCGCACAGGATAAATAATCCGACAATCACCCGGCATTCGTCCCTGAAGCTCTCTCGGTACTCACCGGTCCTCAGTACCTCCTTCGTGCGATGTTTGAGTACAGAGGACACCTCAGAGAGAGGGGAAACCCTGGGATCTGTTCTCCAAGCTGCGAAAACTCCTGTAGACAGCTCAACCCAATTTCCCACAGATAATTTCGTCGGGAACGTGACCCCAGAGGTTGTGACGACGACGAATATCGTGGAGAATATTCCACTTGGGGCAGAAGTACTTCCAGTAATCCCAGGTAAATTTTTATTAATTATTTGATCCCGGGGCATTCATTGTTCAATCCTAAAACGCGTTTTGGAAATCAACTTCTAAAAAATGAAGCCAAAAGATCTTTATCGTCATAAAAATGTTATGTCCATGTCTGTCATGTCAATGTCTCATTTCCTCAGATGCGCCCATAGCACCTCCAGTCCCTCCCCCAGAGGCCCTAGAGACACTATCAGCCCTGGCAGAGCCGACATTCCAGTCCGTGGGACTGGGTTCGTGGTGGCCATCAGGAATGATTCAACAGCTCTTCGAATACGTGCACGTGGGGATGGGGGCGCCCTGGTGGGCGACAATCATCATAGGTAATCAATTGTCGAAATTCTCTTTCCAATGATTCCATTATTTTTCTAAGTCATTTACTATTTTACTGGCAGGTACTGTTTGCATCAGAACTCTCATGTTTCCCCTGATCATCCATTCCCAGAGGAACGCAGCGAAAATGCACAACACTCTGCCAGGTATGCAGAAAATCCAGCAGAGGATTACCGAGGCTAGATCCTGTGGTGATCAACTAACTGCAGCAACGGAAACTCATAAACTTATGTTGTATATGAAGCAGCACGAATGCAATCCTATAAAGAGTATGATTGTTCCTCTGTGTCAGGTAATCAATAACTAATTAATTAGTTATGGTCTTTCAAAGACTAAATTGTCAATCAAGTTGAGATCAATGTAAACGATGATTGAATCTAACTGATCATTTATAATTTTTCTTCAAGCTTCTTTCATTTCAAGAAGATAATATTTTTAATTCTCAGGCGCCAATATTTATCTCATTCTTCTTCGGTCTAAGAGGAATGGCGAATCTACCAGTGGAAAGCATGAAATATGGGGGTCTCTGGTGGTTTGAGAATCTCACAATTCCTGATCCTTACTATATGCTGCCTGTCATCACAGCAGGCACCCTGGCACTCACGATGAAACTGGGTATCGATACTCCTCAGATGGAGAGCATGGGGGTATTCAAATATGTCATCAACGCACTACCTTTGATCATCCTTCCTTTTATGATCAATTTCCCAGCAGTAAGTGGCAATTTCACTTCATTGTTTTCCGTTTTCAAATGCTAGGGAGGGACTGGAATTTTTGTGGTGAACGTTGAGTTAAGAAGTCGAATCCGTACTAATTTTTGATAATTAATTCAAAGTGAATGAAGGATTGGGGGAGCAAATAAATATATTTGAATTTAACAGGCACTCACATTCTACTGGACGATAACGAATATTTACGGAATGTGTCAAGTGTTCATTCTGAGAATTCCCAAAGTTCGAGAATTTTTCAAAATTCAGGCAAAAATTAATCATCCTGCTGAGGCTCTGGCTAAACCAAAAAAATTCAAGGAAGGGTTCAAAGATTGTGAGTATAACCAAAAATGCAAATTAAATTTTGCATCCAGCAGAACTTCAATAGTCGACAATTTACATTCTAGCGTGGTCAAACATGAAACTAGCTCGAGAAATGACAGCGCGAGAACAGATTGACAGGGTCCAATTTAACAAAGCTGGGAGAGGACCTATCCAGAAAACCTACGCTTACAATCCAGTGCAGGAGCACCTGAAGAAAACTCAAGCGATGGCCAAGAAGAGCTAAATAAATCTGTACAGACTGCGTACCATAAGTCCTCTAATTTGTAAATTAAATTAGTTAAAAAAATACAGTAAATTGGAAATAAAGGCATTAACGCTCATTCTCATCTGTATTTATATTTCTTATCTAAAAATAAACATGGTTTCTTAATTAATTCCTGACAGTCACGCACTGATTTATCACTCTTACGAGGTGATTATTTTCAAGAGCTGCTGCAACTCGTTCTTTATCTGCTAATTGTTTGTTTACTGCTGCTTCAGAACTATGGGTTCCAGGATTCACTTCTACATTTACTTTGAAACGAGAGGGAAGGGCTCGGAGTAACTTAACTCTTATGGAGAGACCAATAAGGGTTACCATGCTGCAGTGGGGGATTGTCGGGGTGAATTTCACATCAACGAGGTTTTTCTTATTATCCACCTGATGATAAAAATTACGATATAAAACCAATAATAGTGGAACAAGAAATTGAACCTCAACTAAAGTCCTCTAGTTTCTCACCTGAATGAGTCTCTCCTCAACGACTTGTAGCTCCTCCAACGTGAGTGGATGCTCAGGATCATTAATATTCTTGATCAGGTCTCCAAGAAATAAAAATATATTAAACGACTTTTGAAATTTCAAACAAAAACATGCAAAACGTAGCTGTCAACTTACCGAAAATTTCCCTGGCATCAAACTCATCAACGACGTCCTCATCCTCATCGTCCACAGTTAGCAGTCTCTCCCCACTCTTTACATACAACTTGGGATTAATATTCTCCAATTTTTCCTCCATGATCACATCTGACAGCTCCTCAGAAAAATCCCTTTCACCACAATAACCAAAAAACGTGTGTATTTTCCTTCTTCATCCCCTCCTCGCTGAGCTTCATTTTACATGATCACGTGGTGAGGCCAATCAAAGTAGAGTGCAGGCGGAACCAGCATGTGACAAGAAATTTGTCAGTATCGACCTCTGTGTGTCACATACGCAATACACAGGACGCGTACGGCGTCCCGAGGATCTTGTCTAGTGTTTTGGCAGAGCATATAGACTAAAGGGGAGGCTCATGCTAATGTTAATAGAGACCCCGGCGGTCAGAGGCGTCACCGTCGATTTTGGTGGCCGGGTGAGCTGCCGAAAATTCGCCTGCTCATAAGACGCCGCGTAATAAATTGGAGTGGGGAGGAATCACAATTTTCATTTCATTGTATTCGCTGATTGAGATATGTACGAATGAGCAAACCTTTATATTCATGATCTACAAACGATTTCCTACAAGATTAGCTACAGTTCAATTAGAAAAAGTTGATTTAAAAATTTTTCTGCTCCCGGCATCGTGAGTAAAATGGACATGATGATTATTCGTTATGCACGGAGCTACAAACAAAATCAATACATGTACATTGATGTACTAACGATCTACAATCACGTACATTAATTTTTTTTTTCGTTTGCAACCCCTCGCCAGCTAAGTACATTTGGGTAACGATCGACCCTTTACAAATGGCGACTCACGTCGAGACACGCTGCCCCTTATAACCGCACTCTTCTAATCACCGATTTTTCTGTGTAAATAAACGTTGAAACTCCCGACTGAAGTGATAAATCAGCGTAAAAAGTCGAAACCTAAATTAAATAATCGGAGGAGTGTAAAAACTCAGTCGTTAAAAATTAATAAATCAAGGTGAAAAACGAGGACTTAGAATGGGTAACGTTATGGCAGCTTCAGCACCTCCACCACTATCGCCTTCATCGGCTCCATCCATATCATCACCGAACATTCAGAAGGATCAGCACCTTGGACAGCCCTCAGAAGCCTTCACCAAACTGGAGAATCCTGGGACTGTCGAGGATCTCCACAAACTCTGCAAAGGTGAGCTACAAAGTCCAGTTAATCTCCCCGCAGACTCATAATCAGTAAAAATTGGGAAATTATCACTGAGAGTGTGATCCGTCTAATCTCTGGTCAAACCTATAATTTCTGCTTTAATTGAGGAACGCGGGAAACTTAATTTTTGGGGGATTGCGCTGGCTCTGTGGAGGCCCCAGGGCTTTGTTCAGATTTTTTCACTGATGCTATTATAGGTTGGAGGTTTGAATTATGAATGATTTCAGATGTGTTTCCATCCAACTTCGAGGGTGCCAAGCTCATCATCAACAAGGGGCTCAGTAACCACTTCCAAATATCTCACTCCATCACTATGAGCTCTGTTATCAAGTCTGGATACAAGTAAGAAGGGTGGCAGAAGTTTCAATTTATTCCCGAGAAAAAATCATTTCTCTGAGGATTTTCATTTAATTTTCAATTATTCAGACTTTATAAAAGTAATGTTTCTTGTCAAGGTTCTCAGCAACGTACGTAGGAACCAAACAAACATCGCCAACGGAGGCCTATCCAGTCCTCTTTGGGGACATTGAGCCTGGAGGTAACATGAACGCAACTGTTCTCCATCAGTTCGGCCCCAGGATGAGGACGAAAATTGGTGCCCAGATCCAGAGGAGTAAATTTACAGTGGTTCAGGGAACGACTGATTACCGTGGAGATTCTTACACTGCATCATTGACCGTCGCTAATCCCGACATAATTAATAATTCTGGTGAGGAATAATTATTCAACCCTTTAGTTATTTCCTTTCGTTATTTTTTTCATGACCGAAAATTACCTTTGCAACTCTTCAAATGTAAACAAATCTCAAATATTAAATATTTTAGATCATTAGGGATAATTTGAATCTAAAAAAGTATACAATAAATATTTTTTTAATAATATAAAAATAGAGAATTAAAATTGCCTGAGTGAAGCAGTTATGAATAAATGAATTATCGGGTCGGTTTCAGGGGTTGTCGTGGCTCACTACCTTCAGAACGTCAATAAGCAGCTGGCACTTGGTGGAGAATTGGCTTATCAAGGGGGTCCTGGGGTACCAGGTGGTGCTATTGCTATTGCATCTCTCGTGGGGAGATACACCACTGGAGACTCAACCGTCAGTGCTAGTATTGGTAATTATGCAGTACTTCAAGAGAATTCATCCTCATTTTGCTGGAACTTTACACATTTAAAAATGATTTTATGTGGTTTTAATAGGCCCAGCATCGTGCCATATATGTTTCCACCAACGGGCTAGTTCGCAACTCCAAGTGGGAGTAGAGCTCGATGTTAACACAAGGATGCAGGAGTCAACAGCGACTATAGCTTACCAAATTGATCTGCCTAAGGCAGATCTTGTGTATAGAGGTATTTATGAAAAATCAAAATAATAAGGATATAATAATTTAATGAATTTTACTCCAATTTTTTAATTCGTCAAACAGGAAAAATGCACCAACTAATTTTTCTTTCGTTATCGCCATTTTCAGGGAGTGTGGATTCAAATTGGACAGTGGGTGCTGTGCTTGAAAAGAAATTACAGCCCTTGCCCTTCGCATTTGCCCTGAGTGGTCTTCTCAATCACAGCAAAGGACAATTTCAACTCGGTTGTGGATTAATTCTCGGTTAAAAAATGTCTTTCACTTTGGCATTAAAATTAAAATTAGCTCCATAAACTAAATAAATAAATTTACCAAGGAAAACAAATGATAACAACGTGCGAAAGGAACTGCTGCCATTGACCTCAGACTTTTATTCATTGCGAAAACCATTAGTTCTCAGAAACGTATTGTTTCATACACAAAAGATATGTGACATTTGCATTAGGATGATTCCTTGTTTGTATTATTACTCTGTCAATCAGCGTAATTAATAAATTATAAGCCCTTTATGTTCAAGTGAAACTCGCGACAAAATGCATGTACAAGTCTAGGTGTCACTGTTGTATTATTTGATTCTCGCGGAAAATTGAAGAAACCATGTCAACAAATTTACTTAACACTCATTCGATGTTTACCTGTATTTCTATAATATTGAATACCAAATTACAAGTATCGCAAATCAGCTGCCTGCATTTAAGGAGAAGTGGAAGAAATTGACATTCGAACTGTGCATTGAACAAACCAATGTTGAATAGAGAATTATATTGTTGAAGTTTGTTTTGTTTTGTTTTTTTAGCCCATGCAATCTGAAAACAGAATTGAAAAATTTTAATTGCAAAACGGAGAATGTCAGAATCGAACGGTGATATCAACGTCGGTTAAAAAAATCGAATAGACGGGGTAATATTCAAAGACCTCAAGAGGTCGTTCATTAATTCAAGAAGGCCGCTTAAAAAATAAAACCCATCAGATTCTTAAATTTGGCATCCCCTAATTGAGTCCTCTATGCAAATCGCAATAAAAAAATAAGACAAATAGGGAAGGGAAGCCTTTTGAAGGTAAATCTCCATGACCTGCGCATAGTTATTTGACAGTGGTGTTTGAAAGCCCTTCAAAATAGGTGCAACAACTACGTGCTCTCGACGGTTTTGTTGGAACTCCAAGTGACTTCAACGTCCACAATGTGCGTGACTGTTCCACGACTCTGAGAAAATCGTTTGTATTAATTGACATTCCCAGAAAACGCGAGCATTAAACAGTTCCTTTCAAAAAGAAAGGCAATGACGAGAAATAAAATTTTATGAATGAGAGGGAGAAGTCAAATCGATGGAACCCGGGACGATCATCAATGGCCGGCCTTGATACTTCTCACGAGTGCAACTCAATACCTCCACTCGACACAATGCCCCAGTCAAGTGATTCATCGTCGTCAATTCTGTTCCGTAAACATTTCACCGAGTTTTCATATTCCTTTCCTCCCTCTGCCTCTTGCAAGACACGTGCAGAATTCAATTCGTCACCGGTTTAAAAAGAGAGGAAAGTCCAGGGATGACACAAGCGCGTCCTGGTGAGAGTAAATACAGAGGCGAGTCCATAGCAAATGGAAAACTCAAATTTTGCCATGGAAATCCTTCAACCCTCTGTCACCCCCAACCGAGACCCTTGAGTCACCCATTTAGCGGTCAAAAATGGGTCCAGAAGAATTCAAGAGTTGAGGGATGAATCACATCAGGAAAATGAAGAGGCAGATGAACCGGGAACTCCGAAAAAAAAATTGATAAATTATCGAGCAATTATTATTGCACATTTCGCTGCTGATATTGAGGTGGTGCTTTCTTAAATATTCATCAGGAGAGAAGCACCAATGCATTGTTGAAAATGTCGACTTCAATTTCAACCAAATATTATTAAAATAATTATCTTCGAGAATATTCGAGGATTTCCTAAGTCTGTCTCTGATCGAGATCTTTCATCTCAGAACAGTCCACTTATATTTGGAAAAAAATAAAAACCATCCGTATGAGACCCCCCTCCCCCTGTATCAAAACGAAAGTAACAAACCGATAAGCCTCCCCCACACCAAACCGCCCGAACCGCAAGAAATCTAACTGGGTGAGTTCCACCAAGTAACACATCGAAGTATTTCCTTTGCTTTCAATGAAGAATAATCGCACTCGCTAATACTCTGTCTCTTTCCCCATTCGTTTCGGTCCGCGTTAAACGCCCTCCCTCTTCCACCCCCCCCCTCTCATTTGAGTTCAAAGCCGGGGGCAGCGAGTCCTCCTCCCCCTCCCCGATCAGGGCACCACAAGTATCGAGTCGTTTAATTTTTCCTCTCTCTTTAATATTTATTTTTTCTCTCTACTCCATTTGCCTCACTCCCTCGTTGTCCGTCTCAGTCACTCCTTCGGCTTCCCCTGGGCCTTCTTTACTCGTTGCGCACTCAGTCACTTTGCTCTATGTACATAATATACCAAACGCGAAGGCTCATACCGTCGATCATAGAGCTCCGGTTCTCATATGCACAACACGGACTTTTATTTCTTCTTACAACCTCACTCGTTGTGCATATACGGACTTGGCGGTTACTTCGATTTCAGGAGTGACTGGTGCTAGTGCATATCGAAGGGATTTCCCTGGCACCCCGTTGGGTGTCCTCGTTGGTGGGTGATTGTTGTCACTGTTGCAGAGGGGATGAAGGAGAGAAGGGGAGTGAGGGATGAACGGAATCTGGGGAAAATTCGACGAGGAGAGTATGGTGAGTTGATGGAGTAGTTTTTCTTTAATTTTTCTCACCCTTTGATTTCGGAATCACTAACTGGGCCGGTGGTCCGTGAGTCACTGGAGACCAGGGGCCGACTGTGGTGGATGTATATATGGTTGGATATCAGAGTGATAACGCCGCCTCTGGGTACGTGATAACGAGTCGCAGTTATTGGGGGGATTTATTCGGAGACTGCGGGTACTTTGAATTTTTTTTGCGGAAATTCACCGGTGGTTTTTCCTGACTTTGGCGAACGATTATTTTTTCCGCGAGTTGGGGGCTCAGCTGGGGGTGGCTATTGGTTGGCAATGGGGTGCTGGAAGTGTTGGAGACATTGGAGGTCTTCTGGTTGTTTGCATTTGTCGGTGGGAAATTATGGAGGAGAATGAGAATAATTTTTTTGGTGAATGTGGCGGATGGGTTTGAGGGGGTGTGTTTAGGGGGAGCTGCTGATTGGGATTTTAGAACGTCGGGGGACCTTCTCGTGGCGATGCGCTATTAATTTTGTATTCATTGGCAATGGTCGGGGTGGTGAGGTGCTGGAATGTTTTCTTGCTTAGGTTTTTATTTTAAAAGTATAATTTCTCGTATTTTCACGGTATGGGTGATTAAAATACTTGGCGTTGCTGAGTTTCGTGTCCTCGGGGATGTCATTAGTTTGACAACTGCGGCGCCACGTCACTCATAGACACCTGAGTCATTTAGAGAGCGAAGTTGTTGGATTCTTTTGGGCTGCGGTAATAATTCAGGGGGAGGGGGATTGTTTTGGAGGGAAAGCGATGGTTCGTTCAGTCATGACAGATTGGTATTTACGTTGATATTCAATATTCCTGGGATATTTCAAATGATGTTTCGATAATATTTCTGTTTATATGAAGGTACATTCGGAGATATTTTATTAAATTTTAATTGTCACGGGCCATATGGCAGTAGAAGACGATGACAGTCAGGGCATAATTTCTCAAGTTCTTGATTAATTCAATTTTTTTTACTTTCATAATGAAATTAAGAGTCATTTTACTGTTAAAATATGAGTTATTTCATGTCATGGTTTTTTCATTTTCCAAATTTGAAAATATTAAAAAATTGAATTTTATTTTCCTCACACGAAAACGGAATTTTGCAATTTTACTTTATCGACTGATTATTGTTGAATCGGCGAGGAAAATTAATGAGACCTCATCCGATGAAATGTTCGGCAATGAGTGAACAAATTGGAGTCACGAGGGATTCAAATCTAATTGTGAAGACATTCCCTCCGCTATTATTTTAATTTCATTTTTATCTTCCACGAGGTAATGAAACATTCATTCGATCGTTGAATAATTTGAATTGACTATTGAAGTTGAATATTTTATTGGAATAGAAACGTTTTTCCTTCACTATAGATGTCAAACTTTTTTTTGCGAAGACAATAAGTAAATGAAAATGACGAAAAAAAAATTTATTGCCAAACATCGATATTGGAAAATTTTTTAAATAAATCCCATCTCATCCGTCCGCGTTATCATTACTCCCCAAGGATTGAGGGCTTTGCAAAATTATAAATGTAGTAAAATGGAACTTTTGTGAATGTTGCAATCGTCGTGTTTACAAGAAGTTGGCGTCTTCAGCTAGAGCAGCAAGATTCTGGCATTTTTTTTATTGTCTTGTTTTTTAACAGCCGGAGATCACGTGATATGCCAAGAATATCAGATTACATAATTAATGATATGGTGAAAATATCCAAAGATGTATTTCGATATACTTAGAGATGTAGAATAAAATCTTTATAATTTAGAAATGAAATTTTTAACGACCTCTTGGAATTTTTGAGTGCTTACTTGGTCGTTATCAGTCCCTGGGGCCGTTGGACAGTGGAAATGATCACGTCGGGGTCGTCCGTAACAAAAGTCAGGGTTCACGTAAACGATTCATTAAATCATGCCGTCCAAGGCGTCGGCGTCTGCTCATTCTACTTATTTTTATAATCCTCGAAAATAAATTCAAACGCGTCAGCGAACCCGGTCATTTGGTTGTATCTCTCAAGTGCTCAGTTTTATCGAGAAAAGTGATAAGACCTTTTTTAAGGCCCCTGAAATGTCCTACAAAAAATGCTCTATAAATTTTCATCATAAACTCGATATATTTCGAGATATTTCCGGAATATCTTGCGCAAAAGTTTTGCATTGTGATATCTGTCAAAAGCTTCGATGATTACCCCCCTTGTATCTCCAAAACTATTGGTTTTATCATAAAAAATGATAATATCATTTCTGAAGCTTATCAAATTCCCCACAAAAAATTGTATATGGACTTTTTTCATAGACCTGATGGATTCAGAGATATTTCGACATTGTATGCAATATTTTGTTGGCTTGGTTATTACTAAAAATGTAAGAGTGAATTTCTCCTTTCTACTTCATAATTTCCTCAAAATAAAAGCATTTATTTTATGTTCATTGTGAGGCGGACGCGAGGAGAACCACATCCTTGAGAACAGAAAGATTCCTGTCTGCAGAATGATATTTATACTCCGCAAAAGAACGAATGTCGACTGATAAGATTTTCCTGGTCTCTTCAATGAAAAACTCGTTGTTATTTTTATTCCCCTTTTTCGCTGTTTTGCAGAATGCGAGGGATCATCGAGTGTTTATTAAATCGTAAATGGCGGCGTTGGGTTTGAGGATAGCGGTTCGTTCACGGAATCAGACAGCCACTACCTATCCGCGTGTTTTGCTCCGCCTTCCCCCAAACTCGTGTTTTACGTCATCGTGCATCGGGGATAAATGCATGAATGCACTATTCAGTGATACTCAACTCTTTGAACTCTCCTTCAAATTTTTCTTGAATTAAATTATGTTTGCGGCGAAATTATGAATTCTTCGATTTTTTTTGTTTCACTGGTAAAACATCTCACATTAAAATTAAATTTAACGTTTAAAAATCTCATCATTTTCAACAAAACAACAACATTGTTCTCCTCCAATCACCCTCTCTTAAAAAAATGTACAATTCTCTCCTTCCTGCCTGCGTCTCATCCTTCAACGGACCCCTGACCGCACGTCCACCCGGGTCCAGCTCTTATCTCTTCGCTGTTTGTCCCTGAGTGGCTTCTGTTCCATTGTCGAAACGATCATGGACTTTTCCCTCAGATGAAAATGAAAGTCTGCGGGAGCAGACGTTGACTCACGCGACCCTCTCTCACCGCCACCCCATGCGAAACACCCTCAGGGTCAAATTCCACAGGTCCTGATGGCCCTTCCATCCCCGCAGTTCCCCAAAACTACCTCCAATGTTAACCGAGTTGTTCCATTGCACACAAATCCACATAATCCTCCACTTCAGCATTTTCCGTGGAATGTGCATGCGTTTGCGTGACGTTCGATCATGTGCGAATACATAAGAACCAGTGAATCATTCAAATTGTCAAAACAAATTTATTGGTAAACGAAGAATTAGTGGAAATGATGTTGCATTGTGTTTCTAAAAACTGGTGGACAAAGTTGACAGAAAAAATATCAAAAAAATATTTATAGGAACTTTCTGTCAAAAAATGTCTTTACATTTGTTTGAACTTTACGAAGATTTTAGAAAAAAATGTATATTTCAAATATATCGTCGATATTTTTGATCGAACTATCGGACAATTTCGGTATATTCAACCGTTCGAAAAAGGTTATCACCAGGCGGCCTCTCACAACCGCTTTCGCATGTAGCACGAACCCCATCATCACCCCCGTCATCACCTTCCCCATCTACCCATCCCACAGGCACTCGACCCCGCAAGAGGTCAGTTTTAATCCCCAAAAAAATAACAATTTGTTGCTCCATCCGATCTTCCTGAAGCAAACATTAAATTTAATCCAACTTCCTCGTGCTTCGAGATACGTTAGTATCACATCAGCTAATCGCGGAATGATTCGCACTCGTCTCCACGTGAGGAACATTTTAATTCCCCAAAAAATGTAAAAGCCACGTGTCTCAGTGTCCACAAGCCAACTGAGTGTCAAGAGTAAAACGTCCCGCGGCACAAACTGACTGATTTCATAAAATACCGAGTGATAATGCACCAACACTCAGTCAAATGCCTGTACAACGATATCTCTGACTTACATTGCACATGGGCCTTCTATCTTGAAAGCGCGAAATACGGTTGGACATGGCCGTAGCATTATTACTACGTGCGATATGAGTTATCTCAGGGACCTGATATCGTTGGTTCGCTTATATGCCCCGATGACTTCGAGTCCATAATGCGTCTAGTTCATATCCAGTCGCACTTTTGCCGAGTTGTACGGCTTCTCTGAGCTTAACAGGTGCCAAGATGTTACGGTTTTTATATCATCATCGGTGGACCCACTGAACTGCTCAGGTACAAATATTTTCAGTATTCATTTGTCATTTTGTCACCCGGTGGGAAATATTTTGGAAAAATTAGGGAACTGGCCATTCATTAACTGATAATTTACCTGTCGATATGGAAATTTTATCTGATGGCTCTGATAAGGATGACCACTGGTGCCGAAAATTTCCCCGATTTTAAATAAAAATCACGGAAAAGTTTAATTCCTCAGATTTTTTTAAAGGGAATTGCGTGAATTGTTATCAGGTTTTTTATGTAATCAGTGGATTCTGGAAATGTCGGGAGTTATCGATAGATCAACTGGATGTTTCATGGACCTATCCATCCGCTGATCGGTGATCAGGTCACGATTGTACCCAAAAATATTTAACAGAAAATTTCTCGGAACGAGACTCCCCATGAATGATTCAAGATGAATATTCCCCTCATTAATAAAATCTGTCATCGATTGCCAATCCCCGGACTTCCGATATAAGACACCATCTGGCCGACTTGTAAAAAAATACCGTCACGTTTTATATACAAGCGGTGTCGTTTAATTTATCAAAGAACACGTGAGTCACTGTACGACGGAATTTTCTCTCGCTGAACTGAATTTGATTTAATTGAGTGTTCATTCACTGAAATATGAAGCGAAAGCAAAAATAGGGGAATCGATACAATTCCATGAACTCCCATTCCATTAACAAATTTTTTTCCTTCATTAAATGGTCCAACGAAAGGCATTGGATTCCGTCCGTTGAAAACGACAAATCAACAATCGATTGTTAATTACAAATCAAGTTAGTTTTGTCCGACCGCTGCGGTTATTGGACGACTTTTCTACGCGTTGAGGAAAGACTCAGCCAGTTGGAGCTGAAAATCATGACATTGAGAGCCCCTGGTTAGTGTGCAACTAGTTCAGATAAGGTATCGCTTCGAGTCGCGATATCGTTCGGTGTGACGCACATACGGTTACTCGATTCAAGTGAGGGCGATGCCAACGTACGGAGGGAATCGAGGGATTCGAGAGGCGTAACCGAAGCGATTCCTCCGCGTTCAGAGCTACTGGAGTCTCCCCTAGATGATTTTTTTGTTGTTTTCTCCTCCTCTCCCTGCACTCCACAGAGATTAGATTAGAAAATTCACAGTGATTTACGAGCAGAGGGTGTCTGTCACCTTTTTTTGGACATTTCTCGCTAATCAAATATGGGAGGGAGGGTGTTTACTCGGTGCTGACGCATTGGGGGAAAAAGTAATGAAGGAAATTCGGAACAAATACGAAGAGGTCTAGAGGTCGATGGGAAAAACATGTTTTTTTCAAGTCAATAACTCATTCTTCTCCAATGAATATAATAAATAATTTGATGCAACTGCAGTTGGTCAGGTAGAATAATTGTTTCAGTGAATCAAAACAAGCTGGACAATATTTTGAAACCGAGAGTTACCGAATTCTATTAATTATCATAACATAATTCATCCTCTCACGATTTTTTTCGTTGCAAGAGCCCCAATTTGAAATGAAACTTTTTTCTCCGGAATTTTGGGGTGTCGTTGGGCCTCTTGTTTTGGCGATTGAGTCTAGGTCAGGTTTTAGAAGCTGTCAGTCTGTGTCACGCCTCCCTGTATGACTGTGATAGAGTAATCTCTGCGGGCACAAGAGATTAGCCAAGGACGTGAAGATAAACCACGGCATTGTTGCATTTCCCTCTCCGTTCAGTCAAGCTCCTGTTTCTGTCGCCACCACTTTCCTTGCGACGATTTTTCGTGACCATAGGAATAACAAGTCATGGATTGCGTAATTTTTTCGACAGATCATAATCAATGAAACGAGATCTAATTCTTCCAAAATAAAAATAACATCACCATAAATATCTAAATGATATTTTGCAATCAACTTGTGCCAAATTGTTCCTGCGATGACTTTGTCAGTCAATAATATCACTTCGACTTTTTCTCATTAAAAAAATCACGTGCAATTATAATTAGTGAATTTACTGCTGGGAAATGTCGACATTTATTCAGTGACTTTTCGTTAAATCCCATCAACACAAAAAGTAAAAAATAAATTGCGCATGAACAAGCGTATGATGTCCTCGTCCAGCATAATTAGCACCGTTTCAAATAATCGCATGGGCCTCTCCGAGGGAGGGCACAAAGTGGGTTGCGCCTCGGGACAGGGGACCTCTGCTTTTTCATACTGATAACGCGCCCGCATAGGGGCATCCAAATGAGCGCACTCGTTACTCACAATTTTTTTTTTCATTCCTTATGCTTTATTTCATGTACATTGTGTGCGGTTTCCCTGGGCTACGGCCACCACGAGCCCCGCGCGAATGGGTACCAACGTCACGTTTCCGTTTTGTTACTATTTAGCCTGGGAAAATAATGTTTTTGTTCTTATCAATTCGTGGGTACGACTACGCGGGTTACTCAGCTGCATAAAAATTACAGGGGAACTGTAACTCGCTGCAGGATTTGTAGAGACTGGGAAGGTGGGGGGAGAATTTTTTTTTTTGGGAAATTACATATTTGAAACTGAGGAATTTATTGGAATAATTAATTTATTAATTTCTGATTCATAAATAATCAATTGTAACAGTCGCACTAAATAATTCTATTCGCTTCTAATGGAAATTTTATTTCAAGAAATAAATCGTTTCAGCTGATCTTTTTTTTATGCAAATGCATAAATTTTCACGATGCGTTCAACCTGATTTGAAAAACATTGCGTTATCTGCACGAAAAAAAATGAACAACAATAAAACGCCTGAGTTGGCCCATCCTCGCAACATCCCTCATCTCCATAAATGTCAGTGCCAATTCGAATGTAAAAATTAATGAATTTGAGCCCAACATCTCGGTGACACCCCCTGGGTTCCTAGAAGTTGTTGCCCCTTGTTGTCCTAACATCTGGGCGTGTGGTAACGAATCGATTAGTCCTGACAAAGTGGAGACACCGGAGGTGCCGCGTTTTTCGAGTGCCAGATACTGCTGCACGCAGCACGACTGCAGGGTCTCACGAGAAATTCAGAGGGAGAAATCCGCCTCCCTGTAAACGCCCCCGAGAGACTTTGCTCTATCACTCGTGCGCAGGCGAGTGGAATTGGCTTGTCAAAACAAATTGAGGGGTCGGGTATTCGCATGATCTCTCGGAAGAAATAATTTATGAATTTTTTTTTCCACTAATGTCACCACTGCATCCAAAATTTCCAGAACGAATCACTAAATCGCCTTCTCCCCCAAAATTACCATTCGCCGTAAGACTTTGATCTTGAGAACCACTGAGTTAGCAATTCCCGGTGAACTACCGTACGATATTTTATGAGTTCCATAAGGAAACGTCTCAAGTACATTGATTGTTTCCACCTTCCCAGCACGACCTGTTGCCTCCACTTGTTCACCGTGCGCGACAAAAAAAATTATTCAATCGATGAAAAATCGAAATAACTGAGAGCGTTCAATGACCCTCGATCGCGCTCCCTTGTCAATCCCGCGGATTTCTAATTAATTTCCCAAACCCTATTCCTTCTGAAATAAAATAGCCATGAGTTCCCTGACGCGCAGAGAGTCACATTCAGAATGTTATGAGCTCGTGTGCGCATGTATGAGCTTTGAAATAAATACGTGCTGCGAGTGAATTGTGGTGCACGAGGAGAAATAATAAAAAGCGTGGGCAATGTATGCCGTGGAAATGTTAAACAATACGTTGACTGTTCGACGAACTGATGCCATCTGTGCTTCGTGAAATGAACTTGTCTTCCTCGATCTATTAATTTTTCTCATGAAGAGGAATTAAACAAAAAGCGCGAGGCTGTCTTATGGTCCTCAATTTGTTATTTATTATTTTTTTTTCTTGAGAAATTTGTAGCGAAAGATAAGTGAAAAATGGAAAAAACAAACACTTTTCCCTCGGTCTATTCCATCTTCGATTGATAGTCTGCATTTCCGGTCAATAAAAAAATTTAACGACTTGAAATCTCCACTAAAAATGCAAAATTATCATCTGTTGACGTTGGAGCCTCCGATTTAATTCGCCCGATCAACGCCGCGAACTCGATTTCTTATTTTTCCCTTTGTACACTTGATTCACGGAATACATTCGAGAGAGTAAGAAGAAATGAATGTGAGAAAAAAAAAATCCACAACTACCTGGTTTGTATACCGAGAGGGGAACGCTTGCGAGCAGTGGACACAGCCCCAACAATTCTCTCTCGGTTTCTAGTGTACGCCTGACGTCACATCCTGGAGTAAACGGACATCCGGTCTTCTGGACTCCTGGCCCAGCGCGATAACAAAATCTGCGCCTCGAGGAATAAAAAATGAAAAAAAATGAGAGAATGAAGAAGAAATTTTTTTTTTTCTGTTCAACTGGTCGATGGTCTGTACTCGTGGGCTTCGCCTGGTGTTGGGGGGGGGGGGTTTATTCTGAATATTTGGAGTTCATTTGTGTTATCAGGCTGGTGTCGACGCCCTCCTGGTTGTCTACGTGCCATCCATAAATTTCGGCGATAAGGGGCAGACGTTTTATTCACCATGGGATGTCCTGACCCTGTTCTGTTTCCTTAAGTTTGCGGTGAGTGAAGTAAAACGCATGTTCTCGTTACATTGATAGGAGCTTTCATGTATTACTTCACTTCCTAGACAAGGAAATGACGTGATTAGAATAAATAAGATGTTTATTTAGCATTTATCTGACCCTTCAACATTTTTTCTGAGCGTTGATTAATGTATTCGATTTCATTCAATTGATAAATTTTTTTTCGGCTGACGCAACCCCCCAATTATCACTTGTTTTGCCCGCCTGGAGGTGCAAAACCACCAGCGCTTCTTCGGTGGAGTGATGAGATCGACATAAATTTTTAAAATGTATTTTTTCAATTGAATAAATATCACCCGCCAAAAATTTCGTGTCTCCTCTGGCGTCGGCTTGTCGTACCCTTCACCCAGAGACGAAGGACCATTATGAAGTGGTGAAAACGCTCTGTCAAGAGGACGACGGCAAATATTTACCTCGTTATTGTTTTACTGGCGGTGCTTTGTTGCACAGGATTACGTATTTATGGTGTGGCATAGAGTGCGTTTATTCATCTGCTTTGGAAAACCGCAAGAGCCGTAATATTATCCCCCGGATTAATTTGCGTTCAGACGTTTTCGCAAATAGTGGTAATGGTGGAACACAACTGCCAATAGGGGGATAAGTCCGGGCCATAATGGTCTCGTAATTACGTAATTAGGGGAGATTTCTGTTGTATGAAAGATGCCGCGTGAGATTTTACAAATTTTCAAAATTAAATGCGTAATTTTGATCGAACCCCAAATTACGTTGCGTTAAATTACTTCATTTTCATCGGACCTTCATTCTCACTCGGAAATTACGTCACTTTCGCGTAAATTTTATTGATTTATTTATCTCAGTTTATTTTAAAGCAAAAGCTTCAATAATTCTTCTCATATTTACTGATGCAATAAGAGAATTTCCCCCGCATTCGTCCGTGAAAAAATATTGTTTGAGCTTTAAACATTTATTTGTCCCCCGTCTCAATGCAGTTCTTTGATCTCGACTCGGAAGATTGTTTATAGGATGCGGATTTTTCGGAATTTAAACCACTCCGGAGTGTTTTAATCCTGTGTACCACACACAAGAAAACGTTCTCCCACTGGAGCAAACAATTCGCTCATATTTCGTGGCTTTTCGGTTTGTATTTGTTTGCACTGGACGTGTGTCAGAGCGGTCGGGAAGCATGGAGATAGGCAAGTGGAGTGGGTCAGTGGATGATATTCAGGCGACTCGAGGAGCTCGTCCACGTGAAGTCAAGAGTCACATTCTGGGCTTTGGGGAAGTTTCAAGAGGTTTTGGGATCAGGTCAGGGTCTAAACTAAATTGTTTTTGAATAATATTTGACTTGGTTCTGCTAACTCTTTCGTTTTGACGGCTCTCGTATTTTCGGATGGATAATTAAACCCTTGGGGAATTCTTTTAATTATAAATTAACGAGTGAATAAATAAATTGATAGATAAATCGCTTTTTTCGTTGAATTTAAAGAGTCAAAGGGCGTTTACCCTGAGTACTTTAATTGTCCCATTTTTCCTCCAGGTCTCGACGGGGAAAAATACTCCGGGTCACAGCGGTGACCCCTCCACCCAGACGATTGATTTATGACACTTGACTGTACCCTATATCATCCCATATTCCACTCAACGGTTCACTTGACATCGACTTGTTGCATTCGCTGGGGGAAACTTGAATTTTTGGAGATTGAGAGATCATCGGGGACAAAGCCACCGCCTGGAGTACATGGCGCCTGGGAGTTGTTGTTTCACAGTGGATCGTTAATTATCTAACGGGGGTCGGTTCGTGGCGCTTAAATTGCGATGGCGGGGAAGACACTTGTTTCTTGATTCGGGGGAAGGGAAGGGACGCCCTGCTGGGACAACTCCGGTTACGCCACGCTGTCTGTGTTACGTTTGTTCACAGCATCATCATCCAGCTGGTGAAATTGGGTGAAAAAATGGCATGTCAGGGAGATTATTTGAATTATCATAAGTGGCTGTTAAGTTTTTCTTCTCTGGAGAGGTGCACGGAATATTTTTTTGGAATAATATATTTTAGTTTTACGTAATCATATGTATTTTGATTAAATTTTGAATTATCATTATTCTGTTTGATAAATTTCATTGACATGAGAAGGAAATTACCAATGATTTTCTCGAACCAGTGAGACGATGCCATCACTTATAAAAATGTCACCCAAAAAAAAATGTAACGAATTTCTCGAGTTTAATTCATCGTGAGAAAAATAGAAAAAAATGGGGGATTAACAAGACCACAGATCGAAAAAATAATAGTAAAAAATTGAGGGAGGAGAAAATGCAGATTATTTATGAGCAAAATTGAGTTGGGGAGGATGATAAGATTTTTTTTCCTCATATTTTTTCTCCACTCTCGGCTTTTCGGGTCGAAGGAGTACTAATGGGTCTGAACGGGCCGTTGAAAAGCCCCTGAAAACGGGAATAAATGGGGCAACGTGATACCCAGACACTCGGGGAAAAATGGACCAAACAACAGACACTCCTTTCCACCCGGTGAATTCTAATTTTCGGCTCTGATTTTGAAATAAATTTAATTTTTCGAGAATCGTGGAAATTTTTTCACTTTCACGCTTGACTTCCTGTGTACTCTTCCGAGGGGGATTGTTTCCTCCGCTCTTAATGACTCAGTGAGACGGAGGAGTAAAAGGGAAGAGAGACTGAAGAAACGGATTCATTCGTGCGATATTTGCTCTGGCATTGAAACGTTCCGGTACTGCCAGCTGGGTTATAAAAAAGGAAACTTGTGTTTCTCGGAGGTGTAAGTGTTTACCCCGAACCCCCAGAAATACAAACAGGGAAAAATAAAATCACAGGCGGCTCCCCAAGCAATTAATAAGCCGAATAAAAAAGCCCGTCTCAGCGGTTTATTCCTTCGACCGTTCATTGTTGAGAAAAAATAACAGATTATGATTTTGTCTCGTTATTGGGTGCACCGATAACACCACGAATAACCAATGGATCATGATTTGTTTATAATAGGGTTCCAGATAATACGGGAGTCTAGCGAGTCGTTAAGATAACGGGTTAGTGACCGTCTCTGAATATTGGATTTTTTTCATCTGAAGAAAAAATTGAAAAAATTTATCTTGAACAAGAGTAACGAAATTCTGAGATGAAGATATTGTTTTTAGGTATATGAGACACATCCGTACAAAAAAATAATTAATTTTACTCAGGGTTTTAATGGACTTTTTCAAAAATTGATAAATAATTCCCTTCATGTAACTCAATTAATTATATCGCAATAGATAGACTAATTTATTAATTTCCCTCAGAGGAACCCGTATTTTTTTTTTCATTCTATCGCTAAACATCGGTGATGATAATCTCCAAAAATAATCAGCGAGTAGCTGATGATTTTTTGCAGACGTTGTGGCGCTTTCGACTCCCAGACAGTGCGTCGACACCCCCATATGGGAAAGGTTAACCCCTCTTGACATTGAGAACACTAGAATGACGGATAGATTTCGAGGAAGGGCCCGAGGGCACTCGTGGACCTGCTGAAGAACGGGGCGAGAGAAACGAGAGCAGCAGGTCCCCGACAAAAAACGGCCCTCTCCCTCTCAGTCAAAAAAAATATCCTAATCCCGACACATCGTTGAAAATACATAAAAACCGTAAAGTTAACGATTCCCCTTTTTTTATCGGCTCTTTCCTTTTTCGGAGGTTTCATTGGACTCTTGAGGAGCCATTAATTACGTCTAAAGGGTGATTCTGAGTGATTTAAGAGGAGTATCGAACATTTACAACTCCTGAATGAGTGAGACTCGAGGAAATTTTGATAAAAAGTTGCTTTTTAGGTGCAACTAACGTGGAAAATGACCCAGAATAGGTTGTCAAGTGGTTATAAAATCAGCGGGGGCACCTCAAACCCAGACATTTGTGGGCCATTTGTCTTGGTAATACGTGTTTTACAGGAATTTGTTACCAATTTACAAGTCGTGGAGGTATACGAGACTGAGAGTTGGAAAAATTGAGGGAGGGTAGATTTTTATTGCGTTTCGCACCATTTCTGGAGGACAGCGCAACTATAACTGTCCTTACGAGCATTCCAGGAAGCGTGATTAATATATTCTGAGGATAATAACCGCGGAATTATCGAGAATTATTTACTACTAATTAATTAAAGAAGATAACTTCATCAGCAATGACTTTGTGTAATGGTCATCGAATCAAATAGTTCTGGTTAAAAGCAAAAATATTTTTACTCATCAAACCCCGTGAATCGGGGATCGATTAAAATTAAATTGAAAAAAATTATTTTGCCAAAATTCTGTCAATTTTCAAAAAAAAACTTGTTTAAAATTTTAGTAAATTTTAAAGGCCGATGATCTCGCCTTTTTTCCGACGATACTGCTCCTTCCGTCCCTCACAAAGCGAAAATGCAGAATCACGAAAGAAATGAAATAACGGAGGGATTGAGCAGAGCGTCGAGTCCATAGTTCGTCACGGATCGTCGCATAATCGAGAGCTCGACCAGTGCCACATAAATTCCACAATAAACTTCGAAAGAATACAATGACGTCACGAAATTTCCACTCATGTACAGCTCCTTGTTTTTTCAACCACATTGTTCCATCACTCCGTGTCCGCATCTCTCTGCAACGCCCCCGCTCGCTCTCCCTGTCGTTCATTTTAATTGCATTTCAACATTTCAAATTAATCACTGGCTGATATTTGTTCACCGCAAATTTTTATTATTCCGTGATAGTTCATCGATCTCGCGATCACGATGATTTATGATCGACGCAGTGGAGAAATGGAATCAGAGACTATTATTACGATTTTACCAATACCAGAGAAATCAAATTATGAAAAATACTGTAGAGAAGAAGAGAAAAAATGCGATTGCACCAATCGAAGGGAAAATTGAATGAAAAACAGTAAAAAATTCCAGAGAGATAAGAGAGTTCAATGAAAAAAAAAATGCAACTAAAAAAAGTGGAGATATCCAACGAAATAATATTAACGTTTATTCCGCCATTACGGCTGAAATAAATTAACAAAAAATCACAGAAAAAAGTCATTCATCGCGTTCCATGAAAAAAAAATGAGACTGAACCCGAATGAGAAAAAAATAGAATAAAAAGCACAAAAATATTTGAATAGAGATAAGAAAGTCGTTCGAAATTCAAAGACGTTATGAGGCAACTCTCAGTGACCCGTGTGGACACAAGGGTCGGAGTCTCGAGGAATAAATCACCGAATGGATTCTAGCATAAAAATCATCTAATTACCATTAACTATGAAAACGTGACATTTAGTGGAAGTTGCGAATGCAGTGGGACGCACACGTGCTGCAAGGGGCGGTGGGGGAAGGGGAGGGGGAGAGGTTCGAGAACAGAGCCCCTTCAGCTGTACTGTGGCCGCAAACACATGCCACAAATCCCCCAGAGGGATATTTGCTGGTTTTACGACGAGACTCGTGCCTGAAAAATGTACCAGGCAAAAGGAAAAAATAACATTTAAGACAAAACCAGTGGTAAATAACAAATCGCACTCTGGGGATGCTCTGTTGCCACACCTATCACTCGAAACATCCACTGGATACTCCAGAAGGAAGATTTATTGAAAAAATATCTAACCACTCAATATGAAACGCAATTTTTATATGAAAAAACAGTTAATCGCAGTTTGTAAATAAACGACAGAACTGGATGATATGGTTTTATAATTGTTCATTGACATTTGAAAAGAAATATGAAGGGTGAATATGATACTAAATTTGTTTAAATTATCAGATGGATCTTCTCGTCTTCAGCCGCACTTGCATAATTTATTTATTGTTATTAGTGAACCTGAGACTGAGTGATAGCCATCAAGATTGGATTACTAGGTGATTGATTGCATCGACGCTTAGTGTGCATTCCATTCGGCGATGTCAAGTCATACATATGACAGAGATTTTATTATGTACCGTTTAGTGTAGTTAATTTTCGTCGCAAAACCGCATGTATAAATAACTGCAAATATTCGAGGAATTTTAAGTGCATTGGATTCCTGAGAATTGAAACCGAGAAATTCTCGGGACTTACTCATCATAGATTGACGCATTCTGCTGTATCGGATCTCAATAAATTTTTTCATAAGCATTTTTATTATTTATTGTAGCTAAAAAATTCAACGACAATTTATCATTCGCAAAATCACACTCAATGAATCGAAAATAATGTTCCTATCGCCAACAAATCTGTATTGGCATCCTAGTCACCAACAAAACTCGTCGCATTATCCCCTCCACCACATCATTACGGCAATAACTCAAGTGTTAAAATCATTACGTTACAACTTGCACAGAAAGAATGAGGTAGATTAGCCTATCATTTTGCGCCCGGGATGAATGAACTTGAACGATTGCCTGCTATCTCTAGTTTCTACTCCAGAAGCTATCATAGCACTCACTTGTCGTACTATAACCAACTGTTACGTCTCTCGTTGTTTAGTCGTGACGTAAGGATTCGGATAGATAGAATCTAGCAAAGCTATTAGAATTTTCCTATTTTTCGTTTGTTGTGCTTTATTTGTACGAGTCCAACGGTTTACGAAAGCTGGAGGACTCTGAAGAAGGGGGAGAAGACACCTGGGCCCTTATCGCCGGGAACTTCGCACCTCCTGCACCTCAAAATATCCTATAGCCTGAGTTTTTTCCTGTCTACTTCTCACAACGATTGCCTTGTTCACTGGTTTTTTTATTTTCTCCGTTCTATTTTATTTCTTCATTTTTTTTCAACTTCTGAATGAAAAAAATATTTTTATGAGGGGATGAATATTGTCGTTGAACGCGTGAGATAAAGGGCTTCATTCATATCTCTTGGGATCTGCTGTTGTGGGCGGAATTCACAGTGTGGAGAGGACAGTGTGGGGTTTGTCGAGATTTTCAGAACATCAGAATTAAGTTGACCCCTGTCTTTTAATTTTTTTTTATTCGTGAAATTGAGGTTTTATAATTGACGCGGGGAGTTGAAAGTGCCGCCGAGGTCTCAGTTAATGACGCTGGAAGATTTCGGGGACAATTAATATTGACATAATAGGATTTAGGTAATCTTCCCCACTGAGGGTGGCAGAAACCGGGGCAGTGGCTATAATGATTTCATTTAGAATGGAGGGTTCTTTGTTGTGATGAATATTTTTGAGGATTTATCGGGGTCGAGTGATAGGCACAAAGTTTAATAAATTTTTGTTTGGGTTATTCGGCGCTCACATTCACGGGTGAATTGGTAGTGATGTTGGTCTGCTTGTCGGATAAAAATACATTATTTTTCAATAAAAATTTATGAATCGGGGGAGTTTGGGGATTATCAGGGAGTGAGACTGACCTTTCCAATTTGATTAGGCAGCGACAATAAGGTCAGCTCAATGTTAAAATCCGGAGATTTTTGTCAAGCCGTTTATTAAAAATAAATTAATAGTCATCGGATATGGGCTGAGCCAGTTCTTATAATTTTTCCAGCTGAACTGGCGAAATTTACTGTAATTATATTTGCAAGAATTATTATATATATTTTAAAAACCATTTCTTAGCGCAGTGTGATGAGAAAATAATTTTTGCGAAGTCTGCCACGAGCTCAGACAATTCCCTTTTCCACTTAACGATAAAACAGTCAACAGTATTTTTTCTGTCCCCCTAAAGAACCTATTGACAATGACCATTCGATACCGAGAATCATATAATTAAAATAAAAATCGATGACTCTGTCTGTTGAATCCAAGATGCCCTGGAATATGTGGAGAGACAACTGGTGGGGGAGGACGAGAGAAGTTGCGAGACGAGTGCCATCGTGGGGGCGATAAAAGCCGAGAGTGAAAGCGAGCAAGTGAATGTTCTGTGCTTGAGACAGCAGCAGCAGCAGGAGCATGAGCTTGAGTATGCTGAGGATGGCGGGGAGAGTGTGGGCGTGCTGGAGGCGGTCCGACCGGAAATTGAAAATGGCGCTCTAGTGGAACCGAGTGCACCCGAACCCGTCGCTATTTCACTCGTTGCACCCGAGCACGGGGATGATGGCAATAATGAGTACACGTTGCATCAATTGGGATATCACTCTGGACATCACATCATTCATGACAGGTAATTTGAGGTGTTGGAGACGAGTACCAATTCACTTAATTAAATTGTTTACTTTTCGGGATCAATAATTTTTTTCTTATCGTGAGGGAATTATTTTTAAAGTGCTAATTCATTAATCTGGCTCTGTTTAATCTTTATGATTTGCAAAAATTTTGTCGGCGAGTCAAGCCTTTCCAAAAATACCACCCTCGTAAAAAAATGCTTTTAAAAAATTCAATGGTCCGTCAGGCCCAAAGTTTGCTATTTTATTCAAATAAAAAAGTTGTTCAAGGATTTAATTTCTCACTTGCAATAAATGATGCTCCATTTCCCCACAACCACCCCACGCCAATAAATGTCACCCTCTCCCCCAATCTAATAAATCTACTCACCCCAGGGCCTACCTCCACCCCTCATCCCCCGTGTACGAAGGCGTTGACAACCCGCAGGAAGAGGAGGAGCAGAGCCATCATCATCAACAGCAGCAGGTCGTCTCCCTCCACCAGAATCATCACCACGATCTTCATCACTATACGGAGCTCGGTGGGGCTGGTACGGAGGTAGCTATTCCCGAGGGAGGGGATAACCAGCACAGAGGGTCCGAGGCAACACTACCGTCTGAGGGAAATCGAGTTACCAGTCACATGCCACACAGCACAATGTTACGGTACAGTACTGAACAACTCTCGCCATCATCGAGCCAGAGTCAATCGCACATGCCGGATCAGCACAATTCCCATTTGCATCGTCATCTCGACGAGCACAATAACATTAATACTGACGAGAGATTGAGTGCTATTGCAGCGGCAATGAGAAATTCAAGGGGTGGTGATTTTCCCCTGGGTGTTTTATTTCAAAATTTAACGTCCGGTACTGGAGGCGCGAGTGACAGTGGTCATCATCACATTGATGATGTTTTACCGGAGGATGCTTACGTGCACCAGATGAGGGCTGGCGATGTATCGCCACCAGTGAGGACGGGTAGTTCGCCGGGCTCCAGTAGAAGCCCTCACGACGATCAGGGAATAAATTCACCGCAACGGCACGAGGGTGGATACAGCCCCAGTGATCAGGGGAGACTCCAGAATTTCACCCATCTCACGGCTATGCAACCACCTGCCAACAATGTCCAGGGGCATATTCTCGAGGGGGACAGGGTCTCCGATCAGCTCTATATCGATGCCATGTATCATTCCGCGGGAACTCCCCATCACCATCAGGAACACGAACAGGGAACCACTCCACACTCGCCCAGTGGATCGTTAAGGTCAGTCTGTCGTTCCATTAAACCTCCATTGAGAGATATTTTAATGATAATTTCATTTGTAATTATAGTGGAGTGAAAATTAGATAATAGCGATAATGGTGATAGTTTATCGGAAGATAAAGTCTGGTTTAATTGACAAAGTTTATTGTTACTGATAATATATTTTTTTGACAATTAATTTGCTGTTGAAATTATCAGTGAAATGTCTCAGTGGATTTTTATTGCAACAGTGAAAAATTCGGGGGTTGAGTTAGGCCTCGATACTAGAAAATTAATATTTTTAATTTGTTAGAAGAGATTTATTGCTCAACTCGTCAATTGATGGATTTGTTTTACTGTTCTTCGTCGATATTTTTCATTTTCACCCCAAGTTTTTTAATCTGTTGCCGCCAGTGGCGCTGGTTTTTACGCATTTTCCGGGCTTTCTTTTTTCCGTGCCGACACGTATAATCCCTCGCGCGGGTGGAGGAAAAACACAGGGTGAGGTAGAGAGGGGCGGAGTGTACACGTCATTTGGGTGCCGCGCGAAAATATTTGCCCATCGGGCCCCAGAGGGTTGTGAAGAGGGCCTTGTGTGCACAAAGTCTGAGATCCCCTTTCACAGGCATCGGAGGGGTGAGGGGGTTGGGATGTTAAACGATGCGCCATCTCGACCCTAACTCAACATTCAGTGAAAACTGAGAGTTTATTTTCATTTGGTGTTTAGTGTTTTCATGAAAACAAATAGCGGGAAAAATTGAGGGAATTGATTCGGAATTTTTTTTTTTTCGGGCTCTGGTCGATGGAATCTCGGAGATTTGGTGTTATCGGGAAGATGTTATCTCGTCAGTTTCATTGGGACTATCGGCTACCTGGTTGAGTCGATTGACAGGAGAGGAGACGTTTACTCGGAACAAACCAGTCGTCAATTCGTTACAATTAAAAGTTTACACATGATATCTGGGATACGATAGTGTATCGAGGTGGCTCGGTTTGCTGCTGAGAAGAGCTTTGGAAATTCAGGGGATCGGGGATTCAAAGGTTGAATTAAGTAGTAGAGAACGTGTTTTTATTAAGGTGGAATTATTGGGACCATTGCGAGGAAAACACGATCTTTCTGCTGCGAAATATCACACCATCAAATTTAAAATAAAATAAATTCTGTTATCTCTGTAAAGTTTCTATTGCCTCCTGAATAAAATACGGCTTTACGTAATCTAATGCTGAACGATCTTCAAAATTTTGAATCGAATGTCCCTCCTCTACACCGCAAGATGACGTCTGAGCAAAAAAAGTCATAGAACCTTTTCGGAAGAGGATAATGTGATGAGCAAAAAATGTTCTTAGACATTTTTCGCTAGATCCCCTCGCTCCGAAGATATCCGCACTTTTACCCGTCGTCTGTAATTCACTCAACGGACAAAAAAATCATAAATAATGAACCAAAAATAATTCACGCGATGGTTTCTTTCTCGCTGTCAAGCACTTACGCGAAGCAGAACCTCAACCTTTGAACCGATAAAACCAGAACGATTTCGGAGTCCTGCGGAAGTGCCACGTGCGGGTGGCACGTGTACTCCGACTCGCTTGAGGAATTCATCCCCACAAGTTGGATCATCACCGTAAACCCAACGAAACTGCAAATTTCCCTCGTCATTACCACCATTTTCCAAAGTTAAAGGGACAGCTGCATGAAAACCCTTAATTATCCAAAACGGAGTGCCCTAATTCGGTTCCCTGGAGGGACCCGAAACACCCATTATCCCCACTCAAAAATTTCTCCTCTGAAACTTATTCCAATACCAATATTTCCCAACTCTCCGAGTCATTGACCTCCTCTTTTCCGTGTTTCTCCTGATGTCGGACGCTTATTATTTCCGACTACCAACATGCATTCTAAACAAACAGCCCATATAAAATAATTCCCATGCACGGACACTTATTTAGTCTCTCAGACAGCGAATATCAATCATCTCACGCAAACACCACAGTGCGAGAAATAAACACGATGACAGAAAAAAAAAATGGAAACACCGTTTGATTCTATTTTATTTGCGTTGCGAGGAGTTGAAAAAAAATTGTTTTGAGCCCAGGGAATCGGGTGTAAAAAAAGGCATGATGGTAGGGAGATTGTGCAGGGCGAGAGGAGGCAGGTAGGGGCGGAAAGGGGGGGTTCAACGGGGGTATCTGTAGAAGTAGGGGATTGAGAGTCAGTGGCTGAAGAGGTTGGAGAAGGGAGAAAGCTCGAGAGTGCGTTGTTAAGGCACTGGAGGGGAAATCCTTGGTTCGCCACCTTTGAGGACCGCCACGACGTACTGTCTGTAGTGGCTACGGTTCGTGTCTCCAGAACGTTTTCAGTTCAGTTCTTGTCTGCACGGTGACAGATACGGGTCATCCACTACTTGTCGACTTTTTGCGTGATTTTTTTTTTCGATTCAGTCTTGTAGTTTTTTTTTTTGGGTATCTGCGAGGGTCCGAAGGCCGAGGCGAGTCTCAGCGATGCAGTGAGTTATTTTTAGATGTTTTTTTTTCTCTCACTTTGTCGTTTTGCACGCGTATTGGCTGGAAAAATTCGATGCCGATAAGGATTGTTCAATGATCAAGGGAGAGGTGAATCGATATCGGATACATTCGTGTAAATATTTGGCAACTTCCCGCTTTTGTATTTGAATTGGATTTCTCGATTCTCGGGGACCACGTGAAGTGGGAGTGGTAGGGAGGGGGTCCCTTTAATCTCGATTCCACTGAACAAATATCGAAATAGTGCCCTACTTTATCACTGGTAACTTTGCGCTGATAAGTATGAGACAATATCGAGAGACGGTTATATGAGTATGAAGTTCATGAATTACTAGACGGCTTTGAAATATTTTTCGTTTTGTTTCGCGGGTCGGGGGGAGGGGGGGGGGGTGACAACCCCGTACGTAAATTTCAATTTTTTCCAGGAGTAATCGCCTAGAAGAACAACATCAACATTTTGTTTAGTAAAAAGAATTTTAAAGTCACCAGATGTCATTCAATTTTTCTCTCAAGACAATCGGCTGCTCATAGATTGCACGTTGAGATGGTGTCCTAAATTATCACAGGCAATTCTGCCTTCATAATTTATTCGGAGTCTAGTCGATCGAAGGGAGATCGATCACCCTGACATCTCCTAGTCAATTCAAAATCAATTTACAATAAAAAATACTTGGCAAATGATCTACATTGGACTTCATTCTGCAAAAGAGAATTCAAAGTTTATGGATTTGTTTCTGCAAGAGAAAAATGTCGACATTTTATTTTACAGCAAACGATAAAATTGTTTATTGACTTCTGACCAATCAAACCAATGCTCTTCGGTCGAGTTACTGTCACCACAATAAAAAAAAATTGTCCATTTCCATTTTTTAAATTTTGCTCGTAGATTCCTCGATTTACCACGTGAATTGAGCGGCGGGGGGGGGAGGGGGTGCCTATAATTTCGATTCTACTACACGGATATGGAAACAATGATAAGATAGTGTGGGGATTGACGGAATTATTTTTATTATTTATCGAATTATTTATTTTTGTTTTTGAAATTTTTGCGATTTTGGTTGAGATTTTTCGGAAATTTTAGGGGTTAATTGGGGGAGATGGGGCTCTTTGACACTTTATTATGCGTGATTTCGCGTGGCAGTACGTCGACATGGAGAGCCAGGGCTATAACCCCACGGTGATATTATATTTCGCGTATTCGGCTTATTCTCGCTGGTGAATGCGGGATCTTGATCCCTGGGAAATTTTCCCGTCGTAATTCGCTGATGACAATGCAGATTAAATAATTTCTCTGCATCTGTCGATGAACGGAGATAATTTCCAAAAAAAAATCACAAGACAGGAAGGATTTCAAACGAATGATTAAAAATTTTTAACGATAAACAAATATATATTGTTGAGGATTTCTAAGAAGAAATGTGAGATGTCATTGAGAGGCATGACGGCCCTCGTGCCAATTGCATTAGTAAACGCACACTGGCCGATTGCCTTGCGCCAGCAAAATAAACCTTTCTCGCTAATGTATCGAAATCCACCTTCTTGTTACGACATTATTTCCATTGAGAATGAAGACCACCTTGTGGCCCATTGCGAGATCAAATAACGCACGGTTTAAATCGATTGAAACTGTAATCCGGTACTTAGGGACATTGAGCAAGCTGAATGACGAGGAAATCTCGGTACAAGTAGATGCACTTTTCTAATTACTGTGTACCGGAGTTACACGAGAACGGGTTTTCTTCCTTCCGTTTCTGGTCAGCTCGTTCGGAATTGTTGAATGGTCGAGTGGTACCGTTTTTTTCCGGAGAAAGGGCACGGAGGGATATTTTTTATCAAAATTTTTGTCTAAAGTGATTTCACTTCTATCCCCAGTCATCAAACTTTATTCTAAATTAGACAGGTTTTATCCTGACGCAAATAAAAATCACTAGAAATAGAATTTCAATGTTTGGCATTGTATAAAAATTATGCGTCAGAATAAAAAATTCTGGTTTATTAGTTTTGCTAAAATTTCAAAGTTAAAATTAGTAACCGATGGCACATGGTTTTTTCCAACGATAGAATAATTTTTTCATGGGATGTCATTCATTTTTGAAGATGTGCAAATTTATCACACGTCCAGGAAATGATTGACGTTGAATTCACGACCTGCCCCATGGTTTAGCCCCAACCTAAGCAAATTTCGTCCAGTCGTGCAATAAATATCATTGACGTTCTCCATAAACCAGCGTGAAGTTTGATCTGAATATCAAGTTACAATTATCCCTGGCATTATTTTATCATCGAGCTGGCGCATCGCGGAAGTTGAGTCATCGGCATGTCATCCTCGTGTGATTAATCCTCTTTTCAATTTTCTGACAGTAACTTCATTTCACTGCTTCATTTTTCCCCAGGAGTGACTGAATAATGAGTCTTTCACAGGATAATGAAGCGTGGAATTCGCGTACACACGGTCTATCGCGTTTATTTTGCTGCAACCGTCAGTGGAGCACGTTTCGACTCCAGTACGTGCTCATAATCTTCGGTGCCACTTCAAGGTTGCAAAATTCTTATTGACGTCTTCAGAAATAAAAAAAACATTCACCAACTGTTCCCATCAATTATTGTACATCAATTTACTTTGGTCTCACCTAAAGAGGCCTTGAATTTCCTTATTCTTTGCGATGTGAAGATGAGATGAAAAATTTTTCTAGCTTTTTCGGAGAAACTATTGAGGAACTTTTTATAATTCATGAATAAAATATCAATCAAAAATATTAAAAGCGAAAATTGCCACTGGATAATTTTCCAAAATTTGCACGAGAATAATCCCAACGCTCCTCATCTTCTCGTCGCGCTTCACACGATCGACCAATAAAACATGGACGGGATTAAAATGTTTCTCGAATTACTTGAAACTGAAGAAATGACTCATGATGGAATGTAGAGCAGTCCAACAGTTTGTGAGATAAGAAAAGACGCCACTGGACGTCGTGTCTCTGGGGAATGCGTATTGGGGGGTCCCTATAATCCGTTGGCGTATTGCTTTCATCCCAGGTATACTCAAAAAACCCCTAGGTATACTAAAAAAAATGAACGCGGGGGTCCGAGGGGGTGAAGGGGAACTCTGAGCTCAGTCAGGTAAAACGATGTCAAAGCATGTTAATGGAGTACTCGTGTCCCGTTCAGGGGAAAAAAGTCGGAAAACCTCAGGCACGCGCCCGCATTACTGGCTTCGAACTCCGGAGTTCCGGTCTCCTGCAAGGGTACACACTTACTTCCGGCTGAACTCTAGCTCGTGCTCATCTGCGAGGAGTCATCCTGGCGGACATATTCGCGGGGAACATTTTTCTTTGTTTAATTGACTGGAATAACACGCGAAAATGAAGAAAAAATCTATTTTCAAACAGATGCTAGAAAGAAAATTAAATGGACCCGATTTATGTTAAAAAATATATGAAATCTGTCTCCGACTGATACTCTTGACATTCAGAGGAAAAATTATAATTTCGCTCGATGAGTTTAAAATTTAATCCAACTTTTCTCTCTACGTAAAAGTTTTATTGACTCGTGAAACCAGATACGAACAGGTCTGGCAATTCCCCGGAGGGTGGGCGTTCGCCAGACACTCCTTCCTTCACTGGAAATGGAGATCATTCTCTCGAGTTGAAGGGAAAAAATAAAAAATTATATTGAGAAAATTTTTTGTATTGCAGTTCGTCACTGTATCGCACGATGAACGCAGTGGCCACAATGGGCAGTGGAACAGGTGGAACTGGTGGGTATGCGCTTCCTTACATGAGTGCCAGCGCAGCGGAACTAGCGGGATCGCCTCAACAACTGTGGAGTACTCAAGGTAAATAGTAGAAAGTGAGAGTGAGGGGGTGATGCAGATCACTCTATTGATATCAGCGGGGAAAAAAATTTTTTTGACTGAATTTTTCAGTTTTCTAAACCGAACGTAATCTTTAATTTTTCCGCCCCAGAAAATTTCAATGAAAATTCATTTGTCATTTTAATATAAATACTCATTTCATATTTTTCGAGAACGGCATAATTAATCATTCTATGGGGTTGAAAAAATACTTGAAATGTAGTTGAAAGCCACATAATTTCCAATTTCAATTCAAAGTTCCAACAATAGGTTTAGGCGGTGGTCTACCATCCCTTGCGGAGGAGTACGGTAATAGCAAGACGACCCCCACGGCGACACACCAGACGTTACCTGCCTTCTCTCAGCCCTTTGGCAGCCGTCCCAGCTTCCGGGGGTACTCATCATACTCCTCACCGCAGACAACCGCGGGCACGGGCACCACAACCGCCAGTGAGGCCTCATGGCCCTACCCCACACCCTCCAGTGATTCTCTCTCAGCGTCATACGGAAGCGTCGCGACGCCCGCGAGACGTCAGCCGACAAATACCCCAAACTCCCATTCACAATTGAGCGCAGCTGCCAGCCTCTCAGCTAGTGAGTATTTTCAATCATTAATTTGTTATTTAATTCGTCGTCTGAAGGGAAAAATTCACTATTTTCTATTGTAGGAAATAGTCAAGTGTTTTACAGCCACAAGAACTTCTTTCTAGTGACATTATCTTGACGATGAGTAATTTTGTATTCGTTCTCAAGATGAAAAAAAAATGGAAGAAATTGTTTCGATCGCGTTGGCATAATTATTCAATTATTCAAGAGGTAATCAATGTTTGGAAAAAGCGGTGTAATTTTCCGAGGAATCAACAAATATTTATTGGTGATAGTCGAATAATTCTCCTTATCGAGGAGTCACGTACATCGAGGAAAAGTGTGAACCCCTCACGTTTCGAGATTGCAAAATCTCGAAATTCGTGACAACTACGCGCGTTCCATAGCCAGTTCCACTGTGGCCTTGGGCGATATCAAAGCTCGTGATAAATGACAGGAATTCTTCGGTATTAATGACAAATTAAAAAATTAAAAATCCCACTAATTTTTGTTTGAATCACGCCGTACGAAAAAGTAATTTTTTTTGTTGAGTATGCGATCGTTGGCTAAAAAAATACTTTGACATATGTCCGGTGGAAATTTTTAGGGCGGCTCATTGGCCACCCTGGGTTACTGGGGGGTGCGACGCGAGTGTCCAACTTCGCGCTCGTAAAGAACCCGTGGCACTTGTATCGGAATATCCTCGTGCCGTCTCCTTCGGGATCCTTTGACTTTTGAGAATCTGGCGGCGGCTTCGTCGTCTTTGAGGGTGAGCCTGTGGACAGACACGGGGGTGGTCGGAGATTTGAAGATACGCAGACGACTCGAGGAGTCCTGGGTGGCTCTAATTGCTCGTGTGGGAAGCGTCAATGTTTGGGAAAAGGGGGTGGCACTGTAATAGAGACAGACACATAAATTCACCACACGGAAGACATTCGGAGAGATATTATCAAACATGTCGAGCAACCGTAAAGCGGAAACCATTTCTTTCAATTAGATTTGGTCAATTGGTTGATAAATATATGAGTTGCCCGATTTTGTTCTCCACTTTGTTGTGAATTAAAAAAAAATCGATGAGATTTTTCGCCCTGGAGTTTATTTAAATTCATTGTCATTTGTTTTTCGGACCAACAATATTTTTTTAGAATCGTCCATTGACACCACTTCATTCTCACAATTTTTTTTCCATTTCCAAAGGTCAAAGTTTGGAAATGAAATGAGTGACATCTTTCAAAAGTGCCCGTATGACTTCTAATGTCTCACGATCGTTTCTCGTGTGATTTCCAAACCGTAAATGTAAAACGAAATCGTCGGAGGTCAGAGAACATCCCGTTGTAACGAATCGTTTGGCTTTGCCCGATACAGAGAAGAAACATGAAAGTGTGAGGGATCATATTTCGCCCATAAATTTTCAGCGTCGAGGGTAATTTTCGGGTCGAAAGCCAAACGTCAGATGAGAAAAAACCTGTCATTTGTCATTCGATGGGGCACACGGAAAGTATTTAGGAATTTATCTCCTATTTGGGGGGACTCAACACCTGCAATATCAACAAATAAGTCCTGAAGTTTAAAATTATATCGCTGGAAATTTTTCGCTCGTTAAATTTAACAATGCGGAGACTAAAGGTTTTTTTTTCTAAAATTTCCTACATATTTGCTGATAATTTTTATCACGTCATAGTTCCACTAGCATTTCGATGGACTTCATAATGGAATTATTATTTCGTACAAGGTCAGGTGAGAATTCTTGATGTTTCGATTAATCGAAAAAGTAGAGCGAGGTATTGATAAATATATAATAATATAAATAAATAAATATGAATTTTAATGGCAGCTTTTTCAAAATAACAAGTAAATATTCCATGAGATTTAAATTTAAAAAACTCTATTTACGACGGAACATCAATAATTAATCCGTCTTGACGAAAAAATTCAGCTGTTTATCGCATACGAAAAGAATAAGTTGTCCCACTATCAGTGAATATTTATCATTACGGGTCAGCGACTGTCGAGGGTCTGAGAAATAATGTATCATTTCGAAGTGGGAAGCCGCGATAACTGTCGTACCCACACAATAAGAGAACATCTTGGAGTTGTGGAAAAGCGAGCGGTGAAGGTTCCTCGCATCGAAAAAGAAATGTCAGATTCTTCAAAAGCAAAGTATCAAGAAAATTATCTTAATTCGAATGAATTTGATTAGAGGCAATAAAATAATTTCGATTGAGATGAAACATGTGGGGAAGAGATATCCAAACCCTGACCTAGACTTTGACGTAGGTGTAAGTGAGTTGTGTCTACGAGTGATACGCACCAACGATTAGGGCTTTGTATCTATCCCACAACGATAAATTGGGTATTTCAACGTCGACGACACCTAAGTATCTAATCTACACACTGTGATATCCATGCTGTGGTTTTGTTTGGATTCGTAACCACCAGATTGACGTAATAATTTGCATAATGGAACAGTTGTTCGCCTTCGGATGGAATTATTATGGATTTTTACACATTTACTGTTTTCATTTATTACGGATGAGATGAATTGGAGATCCAATCGGAGTGGATCACGTAAGGGAGATTATTTCGGGCTTGACCCCGGTGAACTTTGGGTAAAGTCCCCCTTCGATGAAAAGACACTCTTATCATTTTTAAAAATGGCATTGGCACTGAAAAATACAGCTATTGAGAAATTGAATGAAATTTATCATTTTTTAATGCAAGAAAATTATTCTCATGAAAGAGACATCTCATTTCTTTCCATCTTGATTCACCAGTGCAGATGATTTTTTTTTCAATCAAACGAATGGCTTTTGAGTTGAGAATAAATTACACGTAATAATTATGACTGGGAAGTTCCCAAAAAAAATGATAAAAGTAAATATCCATAAAATTTCCATCTGTGACCACAAAATTGAACCCCTCGACGGTTCCTTTTAATATACCGCCGTTCTCAAGTGAATTCAAGTACCCCCGCAGCCATTCCTGCACCCCTCGTGTACCCTGAGCCACGTGGCCCTCTCCTTCACCCCCAACGACAGCCCCTCAACCTCGGAAATTGTCTCCCCCCTCGGCTGGACCCATTGAAACTAAAAAATCCCTACACAGGGTTCATCGAATTATTTCTCGTCCATGACTGCACATTCCTCGTTCCCGGCGTCGAGGCGACGCGGGAGCGCAACACGAACCCATTCGTTCTTCCACGTCTTCAGTTATGCTTACATAATATCCAATTGCGTACCAGTAAAAATCCTTCGAGTATCCTAGTATTTTAAATGCATCAGTACAGCAACATGATACGACTCTTATCAGACATTACCACTTCCTGTCATTCATTGTTTCTCAGATTTATATAAATAATACAGAATAAATGAACATTTATTTGTTGTTTATGAGTTCTCCCTCTGATGAATACCGAGAAGTGAAAGTTTATCGCACTTTGAGGAGAAAAATTCCCGAGAAATTTCATATTTTTTGTACAATTTTTTATTGCCTCCGAAAAATTGTCTCCAATTGAAACAATTTTTCGCAGTGAAAAATGTTTTCGAATAGAAAAAAAACGTTGAATACAAAAAAACGTTGTACACTGTAAAAAATATTTGCTATTACAATCTTTATTGCTAGTCTTCAGTGATTTTTTTATGACGCTCCACGCAAATGTTGAAGAATCCCAGATTTTTATCTTGTAAAATACTCTTTTCATGTTTTTTCGCTATATGTTTGTTTTCATTTCATTTTGATATTTTTCTACGGTTTATGACAGCCACTTCATTTTTTCCAGTGATTTCTCAACACTTACAACTGTAGAAGAATTCCAACTTTTTATTCTACACAAATGCTGGAGTTCTTTTTCATTTTTATTTTCAATCGACTGCGCACACTTTTGAGTGATTTTCAATGGCAATTAAAATCTTAAAATGAAAGGAAAAAAAATAATAAATAAAATAATAAAGATAAGATACATTAATAAATTAGTAAAATGTACTGTGAGTCCCAGAAAACTTTGCCAACTGTAACGACAAAATATTTCTATTATTTTTTAATATTCCCTGCATTTAATTTCGGTAATTCTCGAATGGCCTCCACCGGCCACCGGACAGGTAGTGAATTTTTTTTGTTCTGCTCTCTGGAATAATTTTCAACACAGACATGGGGTTCTCGGGGCACTTGTGACACTATCGGTAATCGCCGGAAGCCGATGATAACGCCATGTCCGCTTGCCACCCCCTTCAGCTCCCCCTCCCCCAGGCAACTCGCCCCGTTGGTACAATACCCCCCCTGGTTTGTCACTCCGTTAGCTTTTCTACCACTTATTTTTCTCTCTTGATATTTTAAATGTTCCCGTTAAACTTCCTGCCCACGCAAATATTTTACTGGAGACGAAAACACAAGTTTTACGGGCTTTGAACAATGCCAAGGTCGAATATCAGGCTTCTTTCAAAGGAGTTCTTTGGGATAATTCAAAATTATTTAAGACAATGGAGTGACATAAGATTTATGATTAAAACGTGTTCTTCAATAATTGAAGTGCATTGGGAGGTGAACACATGTTTATAGAATTTTGTTTCAAAGCATTAGAAAAATTGAAGTCATTAAAAATCGATAGTTGGGCCTGAGGCGACAATTTTAGAAAATTTCTGAAGGACTGAAACGCGAAGGAAATACAGGCACACGCTAATGATTTACAAATTAGGTTTTAATTGGAAAAGATGGAGGAAATTATATTGATTTCGTTGGAAATCTCCTTGACAATGAAATGATTTTATTTCAACATTTATTTTGGTACTAGATTTCGTCTATTCAATGGACGTTGGTTTATTTATTTATTCATTATCAATTCACTCGAGAGGTATTCTCACGCTTTATCCACGTATTGAGATTCTCGCTTGATTACCACGTATCGCGGAGAACTGGAGACAATAATTATGTTTTTCAGTTTGTCGGATATGGCTTGAACAAAAAAAAAGAGGCCACGATATCGCAAGATGTGTTCGTTAATTCAAAACCCATTCTCATGCACGTGACTCACTCCTCTGTGCCAATGCATCGAAACAGTAAACAAACAAGCATCGTGTCTCATTATTGAAAACAATAATTCTTGAGTGATATGACGTATATGGGAGAGTGAGAAAAAGGTTTCCGAGGCGATTGCAGTTGTAATTTGAAGAAGAAAATGGAAATATGAAATTAATTTCTGTGATCACTTTTGGGTTCTAATAATTCAACTTCTGTGATGTTCAATGGAAATGGAATTGTTGGATTAATACAATTATAATTATAGGAAATAGTCAATGTATGACCAATTGAATGGAATGTCACCTTCAAAGTTGACAATGATTTTAAAAATCGAAACGATCATTACAAAGATTAAAAAAAAATCAATTTTGTCATTTTCGTGCTGACTTTAGGTTGAATTAAATTTTACAGTAGTAAATATACAAATATACCCTAAAGACCTAAAACAACCGAAAATGTTAATTTTCAAGAGTATTTTTCATGTGTAGTACTTGAATCATAAAAAATGAGATTCAAATGCTCGAAGAAAGTACGACAATTTCCACTAGTAAAATATTATTTCGGAAAATTCCAAAAGCACCTCTCAGACCGTACAAGTCAATATATTTTTAAAAAATTGAAAAAAAAATAAATAAATAAATGCAGTGAACATCGAGGCGGAATACTTTACGGAGGGTCGTGAGTGCGTGAACTGTGGTGCGATATCGACCCCACTGTGGCGACGAGACGGTACGGGACATTATCTATGCAACGCCTGCGGCCTCTACCACAAGATGAACGGAATGAATCGGCCCCTGGTCAAGCAACCACGGCGACTGGTAAGCAAAGGCCCGGTCAACCAAAAGAAAAGTCCCGATGGCAATTGAGTTGATTAAAAAAAAATCATAATCCTTGATTAATCGGACTTTTTGATTGACTAAGATTTTCCACGGGATCGAAAGAAAATAAAATTCAATAAGACCAGGAGCCTGTGTGGAGATTCGCCCGTGTTTGCCTGTCGTCCCATATTCCGTTGAATTTTCATTTTTAATTCTGATACGAAGGATCAAGATTAGATGAAAAAATAAAATGGAGAATAGATGACCCTTAACGTTTGGCCTAATGTCTGTTTCAGTGGCGGACCCGGGCGAATACTACAAAGGCTTCTATGGGTATAGTGGCGCCCGTCGCGCCCTCGAGGAGAAATCGACCCGCCGCTTGGTAGGTGTCATCAAAAGCCTCCCTGTCAGCATTATCTTTTATTTTCAAGATATCATCTTTCTTCTATTCATTATTAATCTGTCACTGTTGACTGCTTGATTAACGTACTTTCCTCAATTCTGGGTGAGAGGTTTTTCCGTCACATTCTAAGACTTTCACACGTCATTCCCAATCATCATGCCCTTCGGCATTGTTCATAAATTTGAGAATTAATAAATAATAAAATGTATTCCAGAAATTCCTGAGGTTGTTTTTCATTTTTTGAAACTGTCAAGTTATCCGAATCCATTGGAATTTCTATCTGATTAACCTTTCTATCACTCGCATTAATCAAGCACTTTCATTCACTCACGGGATTGCACTCACCACTGATATCGTATTTACTCACGAGCAATGTTTTTTCGTAGCTTGAGGTGCCACTATACCCATGGTATACCACTCTCATTCTTGAAGTCACGCCTGGTATCGAAAAGAAAAATTATTACTACTATGAAATTCACAATCAATACCTCAAACTCAATATTTTTGGCTGATCTTTCAGGCGTGACTTCGCAACCGGGTGACTCTCTTAACCGAAAACAAAAAATTGTAGATTGAAATCAGATATCAACTAACATTTCTTCTTTCTCCAGTCGGCATCGAGACGCGTTGGATTGTCCTGCAGCAACTGCCAGACGACAATAACCTCTCTGTGGCGCAGAAATACCTGTGGTGAGCCTGTTTGCAATGCCTGCGGACTCTACTTCAAACTGCATGCCGTCAACAGGCCGCTTTCCATGAAGAAGGACAACATTCAGACACGCAAAAGGAAACCCAAAGGTGGAATGAAGTCCTCTGATACACCGCTATCCAATAATGGACTCACTTGTGCTGTTACCATTAAGAGGAATAACAATAACAACAATTTGAAAATGGAACCTGGTGAGAAAAATTATTCATGATACTTTGGTTTATTTTAGAGACTTCTCTTTGTCCACGTAGTGCCTCAAGTTGTAGTACCAAAAATAAATCAATGATCATCGCAAGAGATTAGCAACTGAAAATCAAATATTTAGTTCTATTCGTAAATAGAGGAAATCCCCATTCCAATCAATGCTTCATGTCCAAGCAATATTTTTCGATTAATTTATATCGTGATGATTTTTCAGATAATTACGATCTCCGAATGGCCCACACCAATGTCACCCAGCCACCCTACTCAAGCTCTATCTACGGCGAGAATTCCCAAGTGAGCAGAATAGTATCATCCTACCAATCAAATCCAAATGTCTACTACGACATGCTGGCCTCTCAGCAGCAGCAAACGCAGCAGCACCTTCTGGACTGTCACTCACCAAAGGTCGAGTGTCCCTCACCACCTCGAGGCTCACCAGGAATGATCTCAGCAAATCACTCCCCCGATCATCACCTCACATCTCCCCACATCGTTAATTTGGGTACAACATCACCGAATAGCACCAACACCAAGCACATGATGGACAATGGGCACATGGAGCGACCAACAGTCGTATCAATATCATCATAAGTATCAACATTCCCCCGACTAGTTGTAGATTCAGGGCCTTTTAAGAGTGATGACTAGTTGTGATTGAATAGCTATCAGAGATAATATGAGAAGCTAATTGAGAAGCATGAGGATCGATTGTTAATTGACTTCATTCTCAAGCAGATGAATTTTTGTAATTACGATGAATGCAGGCGATCGTCCTCCAAGTGCCTTTGTACATAATTCTGTTTACGGAGAGGAGCTCATAACGATTGACCTGAAGTGTTGGAGCTCGATGATATTGATAAGGTTTTATTTTCATTAATTTTTGATCAGTGATTTATCACTCACTTATTTACGGTTCTTCGCCAAAGAAATGCACAGCTCCTGGTAGCACCATACCAAATTGACGGTTTTCCTTCTGTACATAGCACGTTTTTTTTTTGCTAGTGTTTTTTGGATATTTTTAAGATTTATAGAAGTAGACTGTTGTTTTAAGATATGAGATATTAAAAAGGATTTCTAGGCCGATGGGGTGGTTGAGGAGGTTGTTTCTTTCGTGGAGGTGAGGATCTGTTTCTTCTTTTATATTGTTGATAAATCATTGATGAATATAAAGAATGAACAACATTGTTTTGCATTCTGTCGATGAATTGAATTGTGAAGAGTCGACAGTTATTTTTGAATAAAATGGGATATTTGAAAATGTATTTGTACATTTTTATTGTTAACACACGTGGAATCGATTGTTGTCACGGCTTACGATACAGTGAGACTTTAATTGATTTCCAGAAAATTCCTGTCTCATAGGATCACAGTGTTATCAGTTGGAGCCCACTGTATACTTTGTTGTCATGACACCACCCCTTTGATAACGGGGAATCCTCGAGATTTCATTGTGTGCTGAAAGCTGAAGCAGTTGGTTTATTTTTGGAAATAAAGAGTGCAAAGTTGAAAGAACTATAACTGTGAAAATTGAGGATTTGCGCTGGGTGATTTCGAAAGATGACGACTTTATCAACTGAACTGATACTTTTCCAAGCAAATAATGCAGCTGGTTAATGCACCTTCATAGAGAGATTAAAGTAATATTCATGAGACTTGGAAAATTGAAAGAACTAGGCATTTTGCAGACTCAAAAGAGAAATGGAAATATTTGAGAGTGTTATTGAGGCGCAGTTGTCTCTATGCTCAGATCAATATTTTTGCCAAGGGACATTCCCAAACAATTTAAAATACGAAGCAAAAATTTAATTCAAGGGAGGCAGTTGCTAATAATGAATGATAAATATAAATATGAAGTTGATAATTCGAAGGTAGGATTGACGAAACGTCGCGATCACTATATTGAACTTGAATAAATCTGAAATTATTGAAAATAGTTTGAACAACTACTAAATATTTTTCAACGATGCCAAGAAAAATTGCCTCAAAATTGTGTAGAATTAAAATGAATGAATTTACGTAGAATTGAATGAAAAAAAATATTTCGTGGATCTGTAAAAATTCAGGAAGTCCACTGTGCGAATTTCTGTCAAATATTTGCACGTCCCTAGTGTAAAAGTCAACTCAATAGTTATCAAAATGATATAAAAATGCCTGGGTCAACGCGTGTTCCCGATTAGCTTGGAAAAAAAGTAAAAAAAAATATGAAAAAAATCCTAAACCTTCTCGTGTTCTCACCTAGGCGGCAGCATTGCCGTTTATTCACACCTTGTAGCGCACCTGTGTCAAGTAGACAGCGCAGCCCGTGTTACCACAAACACACGGTACCGAGAGAGCAAAGAGTCTCTCGTACCGAGCCTATCGCGCCAAGAAGGTACAACCAGATCGACTTACGATCACGAGACGGAGTAAATCGTCAAGTACTCATCACCCACTCAGTTCACTGGACAATCACTGGATATCACCCTGGGGTCAATCATCCTGGAGACCCGAGAGGACAGCCACCAGGTGAGTGGGTCCATTCTCATCATAAATTGCGTAATTCCCGCAATCCAAGCGCGATTAATTAACCCACGTAACGGAGCCGATGGAAGACATCTTTTTCGTTCTTCAGTCGACAAATGAAATAAAAAAATTAATGAATTTTTTAATGAATATTTTCTTCACACGTGCGCGCTGTTATCGCCACTGGAATTTCGGGACATTTGTCGTCCGGAAAATCTCGGGAATTTCTTATCTGATTGATGATGAAAATTATTTTCCAAGAAATTTCAATCACATTTTTTTCCACATTTCACTACAGCTGTTTCTCCACATTTACAATGGATGCGAAAATTGCTTTCAAATGTTCACTAAAAAATTTCTTCTCCAGTCGCTCGAACGTTTGAGGTTTTTTCTTTCCATTTATTTTGAATTCCATTGTTAATTTTACTGGGTCAAATCCACATTTTCGTTTCTATTTCCCGTCTCACACGGCGGCTGGCGTCAACGTGGTTCAATATTCCAACGAATGTGTGGCCCCGCACATATTTCTCTTCTTTTCGTTACTCCGAGGGGGGACAGGAGACGAATTGATCGCGTTCGCGGACCAGACTGTTTGAAAAAACACACGACACACACTTTTTTCTTCAACATTAGTCGTACCTCAGCCAGGCAAACTCGCTTTTCACCTGAATTTTCGAAAGGAAAATGCCGCATTTCACGCACTCCGTTGACATTTGTCTTATCACAACGACTGACATATTCGTGATACTCAAGTTCACGATTATTCCTATTGAAATGAGAAAAATCGGCAATCGTTGGATTGTCGTGGCGACGGAACCGACTCCCCAGGTACGTCTGGCACGAAACTATCCGTCGCCAGGAGGTACCAGATAGCCCCTGACGCAGATAATATTTTATTAATCATTAAACACATAACCGTTTGCTGTACATATAAGATAATGGAAATAATATCAGGCAATAGCGATAATGCTGTTTGTCGTACGCTAATTATTGGTCCGACTGACATTACGGAATTGTCAGCTTGAGGAAGAGGAGCTCATCGATGATTTCATAAGTCTCAATCGAGAGGGCAATATTTTGCCAGCAGTTGGAAATTTTCAACTGCAAATAATACCTGACATCTTTCAGGCTCAACTTTCCAGATTTTACAGCATCAAGTTGTCAAGTTAGTGAGTGATAACGATAGGGGTATCACAAGGGGTTTTATGAAAACAATAAAATTAAGTACTAGTTGAAAATTTTAGCCCGAACCCACTCGTGAAAATATCTCCATTTGCAAAGCCGCGAAAAGTGAATTCTCATGAGTTACTTATCAGTTTGCAAATTTATTCGCGTATTTAAGCAGTTGAAAAATGTGGAGAGCATTTTTTTTAGATGTAATTCACAATCGAAGTGTAATTCTACCATTGAATGTTGAATGAAAAAAATTCTGGACATTTTGTTCTATTCTATTTTTCGACAAGATTTGTCACCGCCAATTTATCCTAAAATTCACTGAAACTCTGACGCGATAAAAATTCCTGGAATTTATCACGACAAATTGCGGAAAAATGATCCAAGAGTCTGTAATAGAAATCGTGGAAGAGTTCTCAGGTAATTTGCCGCTTGTCAATGGCCAAAAAAATGAGTATCTCAATCTCAACACATGATTCCCCGCAGTTACTTCAACACCCAATAAACCTCGTATCACGCGTGAAAACAATGGAGGAACCGATTGTTTGCCCTTGCGACAACTCTCGGAGAATTATTAATCATCCCAGCCGTTTCACGCTGGCACGTGAAAATCCCTAGTACAATAAATTTAACCGTAATTGCGTCGTAAACTGTCTCATCCCATCGTTTTTCCCTGCCACTAAAAAAAACGACATTTTTAAAATCTCCAAATTCCCAATAATTTTCCTCTCAATTCCCGATTAAATTCACGTCTCATCCAATTCTCCGATTCACTCTGGTAATTGATCGATACATCACTCCGATTTCAATCTAAATTAATTGCGCAATGACGTTTCCGTCAAGTCCTTGGACTTTCGTCGATCGAAAAGCAAACAAAATGGAAAAAAAAATAAATTCTCGCGATGTGTACAGGGATTGGAATCATACAATTCTGCGGAGTAGAAATCGATATCAGTTATCCACTCGAGGTGATCTAGCAGGTAACCAAGGGTAAAAAGAGACAGAGATAGGTGGACTACGTGCTAGGTTGTTGAGTCGTTGATAAGGGATTGTTGATGATAAAAATGATGGTTAATTCCAGCGATGACAGCCAGCACTTCTTCACCATTTTTTTTTTTTTTCTAAATTTACTCTTCGATTCGTCTCTCGTGACGTCACACACATCCACCATTTTGTTATCTTCACTTTGAGAAATTCAGATGGCGCGGAAGGCCAGTGGGAAAGAGAATTAATTGTTTTTGAAGTCAAAAAGAATTTTTTCACTCGCGAAGTGTCTACCTGGGGCTTTTAAATATTCTGACATTTTTATGGGTCTTTACGGGGGTGCGATGGGACCCCGACAGGTACTCAATGATCGGATGGTGTTGATGAGTTCAGTAATTCGATTAGCAACTGGACGGGTAGAGTTTGAAAGGCCCTACACTCTTCTGACCGTCCCGGCTCGACTGAAATTATCATTTTAGCTGATACTAGCTAATGTAATGATGCAGTTTTATCTCGTATTATCATGGGAAACGAGATAAATTGCGATAGTGCCGTTTATTTTGACAACACTCGTCTCACCTTCTCTCCCCGACCTATCGTGGCGCCTGGTATCAGCTCTCGTAATCTTAACCATCCACGGAGGGGTTGATATTTTCGTGAACTTTTGATGAACTTGATTCAGGGATCTGGGCTCCCGTTCTGGGCTCTAGGAGATGAGCGACGGGCCGGGATCGGCCGAGGGCGACCAACGCTGGGAGAGATCGCACCGCGAAAATAACGTCTGCATTTCATGTCACAGTATTTTAATTCGCACTTGGAATTTTCGAACAAGATTTTTATCGATTAAATACAGCGAAGAAGATTTTTTTTATTAAGAAGATTTAGAGTAGATTTCCGACTATAGGAAAATTGATTTGACAAAAATATGGCCGTAACAAAGTTCATAACAATCACATGTGAATGAACATTGCTAAGAATTTCAAAAATTTTACTTGAAATGCTGACTATTAGCCGGTCTTTAATTAATATCTCGAAATCTGAGGGCGTGACAAACATGTTGTTATCTATCTCAGATTTCCAGATATCCTCGGAAACTTAGCTGTGTGGGCTTAAATCGTTTTACCGCTTTACTACTGAAGGTAATTTAGGGGCTGAAAGTAAAAGGAAAATTCCATCTCACTTTAAAGTTCAAGACTTTCAATTAATCGAAATTCCTAAATATTACACAATTAAAATTCTCGGTAAAAACTCCGGAATCACTTGGAAAATTCTCGATAGGTAAAACTTACGCGACAGCCCTCTAAAATTTTCTATTTTCTTTACTATTTTCTATTCTAATCCCTTAAATATCGGTAGCATTAGTCTGACATAAATCACCGTGTTTCTAGAAAATGATAATAAAGTCCCCGAAAACTGACAAAATCACTAATTAAAAGGAATTTTTGTATTCTTCAATTAGCCCACAGGTGAATGCCCGAAAATTCCAAACGAATTTCTGCAATTTATTGTCCGGTATCTACAATCTCTACAATCAAATCAGTTTTACCCCACTGTACCGAACATTATCGTTCCTAATGTTCCCCGTAATAGTCACCTCTAGCTGTCATCCCCCATCAATCCCCGAATGACTGAACATCAAGATGAATCAGACAAAGTTGCCCTGACGTGTTTGCACCCGTCAACGGTGTGACTCACTCACCCCTCCCGCAATAACCTAAGAGGCCATTCGATGACTCCCACAGGGTAGCAAAATACAAACAAAATGGCGGATTGAAATGGCCGATTCCACGGACAAACTACCAACGACCGTACCAACATTGTTATCTCACCGGTGTTGAGCACGGTTGGGCTCTCTCACCTTATCACAGTGCAAACACCGGACCCCTCCGTACGTTCCCGGCTTATTGTGTCAATCAAAGAGATTCTAACAATTTTTTTTTTGTTTAAAAAAAACCCCAACGTCAACTCCAACCAAAACTTTGGTTTCAAAAAAATTTGAGCCCAGTTATGGTGACTCAAAAATCCCGACTCACTGGGTAAACAGTGAATCACTGAACCGTTGAATTAAAAGAGCTAACGTTCAACCGGACACATTAGGGCAAAAATGGATTGTCGGGGAATATCGGTTATTAGATTAATTTATTTGAAGGGAAAGTCATAAAAGTTTAAAGAGGAAAAATTGGAAATTCTGCCGATGGAAATTATTCATGAACTGACTTTGAGAACGAGTCTCGTATCAATAATTATCGATCGATATCCAGAATATTTAGAGCGGCTAAAATAATCCCGAGATAATATAGAATGATAACCGTCAATGTTTGGAAACCGTAATAGAAAGACAACAAACCCCTAACTTACTTGAATATTTACAAAAAAAATTATTCCGGTTTTTTAATTGATTATAAAATAGAAAATGTATTGACCAGGAATTTTTTGATTTCAGTGAATTCCAACGACATAATTCAGTCGAATTTCATAGCTCCCACGAATGTCAAAAGAACTCTGAAGTGATAAAAATTTCCCCGAAATGTCTCTGAGTCTCACCTAAAAATACTTAACATTAAATAACTTAAACCGACTCCCCCGACATATATTGAATATAAGATTTGTTGTCAAAAAATTAGCGACTCATTCCATAATGACTCGAAAAAAAAATTAAACGTCCCAGGGCTTCCCTTTTGCCCCTCAAACCGCTATCCAGAAGCTGCCCGCCAATTGTCATCCCTATTCCTCGAGTGAGGGATGCAAACCAGAGTAATAATTATAGCGCATACCCAGGAGGGAGCTCCGAGTGACCAATGAGAGCATCGAAGGGGCGTTGTCCAATGGTCTCTTGATGCTCCCGTTCGACCACTCCAAAGCCCCATCTCTCCTCTCGCTCTCTCCTTTTTATCGCGGCTATTCCTCTCCCACAATGCACAACTCCACCGTCCGAATCCCCCGCGATGACGATGGAGGGGAGAGAGGAGAGTGCCTCCTAGACACGCGACCACCTCTCCAAGTGTAAAGCCCGAATGCCTCGCACCTTTTTTTCCAACAACTTCAGTCACTAGTCGATACCCGAGCAAGACTCATCGTCTATTTCCTGGCATACGGTGCTAAATATCGTACAGCTGGCGCTGAAGTTTCTCAAGTTCCTCGCGATATTTTGAGCTTTTGCAGGATCCAGATGCGCAAGCGATTGCACCTTTGGATCCACATTGCAAAATTCGCGTGTAATTGTATGAAAAGTGAAAAGTTATTTTGAGTTATTTTGATTTTGGTGGAGGGGATCAATGCGGCACGCAGCTAATGAGGTAATTTTTTTTTCGGAAATTCCCATTTAAAAAACCGCTAGAGAATATTTTTTTTTAATTCTACAATTTTCCCGCAATTTTTTTCGTCCGTCCTGATTGCCCGCGTAAATCATTCTAAATTCAGTGCCGTGATGGGGGTCATTTATTAATGACTCAACGAGTAGAAAGTTCCCTAAGTAGATTCAAGTATTTTAAGTACTTCTTCATTTAATTTAAATGAACGGCGCAACCCTCATTTGAAGTAATTTTCTCTGTCGCCTCGTGCACTCGCTAATGACGATTTTCCTCATTATTGGGGCCCAAAGAAATGGGCGAAGATTTCGATGAATATTGACGGTGTAGTTCACGGCCCTTCGGGAATGAGTGTTCGATAGATCGATTTTCCCGCTAGAAAAATATTCTTCTCACACGATGGAGCAGTGATGAATGACGCGTGCCTCAGTCAGCGAGCGGCGGAAATCTTGGCTTGACATTACCAAGCGGAAGTGACGCGCACCTCTGCAAACACCTTCTCCAACAATTCTTCTTTTCTTTTTATTTCAACGTTAATTCTCTCTCTGTCGGTTGTGACGAACGAGGTGTGTCGTTTTCACCATGAACATAAATACACAGCATTTTTATACCATTTCTGTGTACCCTTTTGTCGCGTGCCTTTTTAAAACCCGTGACTAATTCTGCCTATGAGTTGAGGAAAATCCAGTCTTGCCAGAATTGCAGTAAAAAAATTGTTTATTTTTATTTCATGAATTTTAGTCAAATAATTACATTCAAACTTGAATTTTATCTGAGTTTTGTTTGGTCTTCAAAGAGATAATTTTATTTTGTGGACATGAAAATTGAAGTTCAATAATTTTTTGGAGCGAAACTGTAAAAATTTTTCAAAGGACTTGAACTTTGAGTCGAGACGTGCCCATTTACTGCCAAATTAAGTTGAGTGATTAATGAACTATGAATTCGAAAATATATTACTCCGGAGTGGGCGAGAAAATTTTAATAAAAGGAATATTTAATCGCGTCGAAAATTTATTTGAAAAGAGCAGAAAATTTTGTTCGAGGTATGACTGATTGGGTTTTGCTGAAGGTTGCGAGGTACGTCATGGTGGCCTAGACCCAGATTCAATCCAGAAACAGATCTTACGAGAAGCACATCCGCATTATCGTGAAACAAGTCTTTGTTCCTGTCCCACTTTCCTCGAATTTCTAACTTTCCGAGTTGGCTAACGATAGTCACTGACTGATGGAGTCATTCAGGTACGAAAATATCGATTTCAGGACGCAATGAAGGAGAGCATGATGAAACAGGAGATGAAAATAGAATGGGAGGGTAATCGCCCTGAGGAGGGATCACCAGTGGTGCCAAGGACTGCTGAAGAACAGGCAGTGGAGAGTCCCCAGACTGTCATCACAGGAAGAAGACATGTTCGGACAATCACCACTACTGGACACATCACCGAGACTATTGCTGATGGAGAGCCGGACTCTCCAGTGCCCAGTCCCTCTGATAAACAGACCAGTAACATCCAGGTGGTACCAGTGGCTCATCAGGACCAGGACAATTATCAGGAGCAACAAACACAATTTATTCACATGAATCAGGGGAGTCCAAGTGAACAGAGGAGCATCGACCAACACCAGATTATTTATAATACGAACAATAGTGAGGAACTGCAAGTGGAGAGCCAGGAGGCGGAAGGACAGGCTCTTGCATTGGCTATTAAAGATCAAACTCGGTAATTTTTATTTGAATTAATTGATCAATAAATTGACGTTGAGAGAGATTCTTAATTTTTTATGAGTCTTTCGTCTTCAAGTTGAATTAACTAATTAATTTTTCTTCTGGAACTTATAGCCGAACTGTTCATGAGAATAAAATAGAAAATATAAGTCTCAGTCTTTCTATTGAAATTGTAGACGTTACTTGGAAATGTCAAGAAATATCTCAAAAAATTCAAAAATCTAGACTAGAAATAAAAAATTATTATATATATTCCCCCCACAGCTACACAACTCCAGTCATAGAAAGACCGGAAGTAGACAGAGTATACATATCCTACGGCGAGGACAACGACACCCGACGCGGTGGTCCAGTGATAACAGTTCAGGTTCCTGACCCCAGACGCCAGCAGTCCCGATTCAGTCCCCACGAGAATGGCCAGGTGACGCGATTCCGCAATTCTCCAGCCTCGGGTGAGGACTACGAAGGTAGTGGAATGGTTTCGCACCCCCCAACAGTCCACATACCATCACCCGCGCACCCTTATTCACCACCTGTGGAGACCCTGAGGTCTCAGCAACAACAAGTCGTCCCCACCTACACCGAGGCCACCATCAAGTACGATGTTGCACCAGCTGTGCCTACGGACAACCTGAAGACCAGCACCTACACAACTTTGGAGACTGTCGCACTGCCTCCAGCACAGACTGTTCAGTATACACCGTATGTCACAGATGGATTTCAACCTACTGGCAGTTATGCTTACGCCAAACCTGGAGACATCACTTACTTGGCTTATCCTAGTGGACAAGGAAATTTTCGTGCGGGAGAGGTAATTTCATTAGTACTCTCATTATACTGGCATTTATGGGACAGACACGTAAAGATAAAGCTCATAAATTTGTTACCCAATTAAAATCAATTAAAATTAAGAATTTTTTAACTAATTTGTAAGGTAGTGGTAGACATTTGGGTTTTGTATTCGAAATTTTCTCGAGATCCTGATCAAAATAACTTAGAAAAATATAATAAGCTGAGAAGAACAGAACTCCGTGTTCTGTCATCCCGTAGAATTGTTATTTATGTTTATATTTCTCTTTTTGAAACCGTCAACGTGCATTCGCTTTCATCTCTACACCAACAACAATGAATTTCGTAGTAACGAAGACCTAAATAATTTGAATTATGCTGTATTTTTTCATGAGTCAATGGGGCCAAATTCGCGATTGAACTTCAGGCAATTAACAAATACCCCTGAAGTGCCATGATTTGAGAATTAATTACCGCCATTTTTTGACATAAATATCCGCAAATGAAGACCGACAATTCACAAATTCCCTTGACAACATTCATATGCAATTACAATATTCAATACCACTCCTTCGATAAAAGCTCATCACTGATGATGTTTCAGGTGGAATCACGAGTTTATATAAAGGGTGACCCCACCCTAACCTCCTCGATAATTCCCACAAGAACCCAACTCCACTACGACCAACCAGGCTCCCCAAATTCCCAAGTGACAATCTACCCAGGTCCCACCCAAGGCTTCCAGTACATGAAGGGCACTGGCGAAACCTACTGGACAGCCCCTCCGAACTCCACATCACCCCCAACCCTGGATTATGTTCCTGGCTACTCCATTCCCATAACCACTAGTGATGCTGGCAGTATGATGTACTCTGGAGGTGGTTACACAGTTGCTGGTGACAATGGTCCACCCTCTCCATGGCCCACTATTCCTGTGAGTGCCTCTGACGATGGTTTTGAGCATCAGCTGATCCCAGTTGACTCCAAAGAGTGCGTCAATTGCGGAGCTAACATGACACCCTTGTGGAGAAGGGATGGCACTGGGCATTACCTGTGCAATGCCTGTGGCATTTATAATAAAATGAACGGAGCTAATAGACCGCCGATGAGATGCGGAGGAAAAATCAAACAGAGTATTGCACCTGTGAGTATCTTTTCATTTCAAAAAGGAGTATTGTATTCCTTCGATTTTAATTGTCACTAATTTTGGTCTCGAGGGCCTCCATAACTCTTCAATTAACGCATATCAAGTTCTCCACTCGGAATTTTATTTTTTTTTTGTCCGGCTGACCAAAGCCTGTACAAGGTAAACAATGTCCCACTTGTTTGGGAGATTCGAGGGGCGAGGGGGAGAGATTTAAAATCCTTTCGTGAAATATTTTAAAATTATTTCTAAGGGTTGATCGCCAGTCATTTCATGCGAATTTATCGAAAAAAATTCAAGAGAATTAAATATTATTTGCGGATGATTTTTCGTAAATCATCAATGTACTTTGAAAATTCGGAGATCGTAAGAGGACACTTTACGAAAATATTATGTAAAACCATTAATGAGCTTTCGATCCAGCAATCCATCAAATAATTGCGCAGTTCCAATGGTCAGTAAAGCGGTGATTGAAGAAAAAAAAATAGTTGTCCACCGTTTTGAATTCTAGGCCACAGAGGAATTATTTGTGCTGATAAAAAAAAAAGTCCAATACCGGGATGGACGAGGTATGGGCTTGTTGTACACAATGTGTGCACCAACACAACCAGCGTTATTAAGTAATGTTTGTGCTCTCGAGAGAAGAACGCTGTTATCTCGGAGCCCAGAACAAATAAGAGACGGGGACAGAGGGTGGGTGTTGTTTGCTCTAGTTTACTTACCTGACGAAGAGCGCGTACATTCCTCTCCTCTTCTTCTTCATGTTCTCAAACAGTCGGGGATGATGCTCGCATTCCGGCATCTGCGACAAAAAAAAAATCACAGAATGAGCGGAAAGAATTGAATGGGAAAATTGAAAGCACCGATAAGAGAAATTGTTTTTATCAATGATTTGACTAGATTATTTTCATTACTTTCAATGGAATTATTTTTTTTTCAGAGTGGACGCCGAACAGGCGTGCAATGCGCAAATTGTAGAACAAGTAACACAACGTTATGGAGAAGAAATAACAATGGCGAGCCAGTATGTAACGCCTGTGGCCTTTACTTTAAGCTTCACAATGTGAGTAGGCGTTCAAATAATTACTAAAGTATATTAAGAGTAATAAAAAACCGAAACCAGAGAAATAATAAAGGTTGAGGCGCAGTAAAGACTGCAAACAAGGGTCGTTGAGCTCGACAGTTATATGACAACAATTCTCCTTGAAAAAATGTTCGTCACACTGAGGGAGAGGAGAAGGGTTAACTCGAGACAAATAATACTTCTCACCTTTGAAATCATCCGGTATTTTTCGATGATTTTTCGGTACCTCGTTTAACGCAACACGCGGCTCCCTTCCGGTTTCAAAGGTTTTCGGGGGGGGGGGGGGGGGGGAGAACAAACGGATGTACACTAAATTGAGTCATTGGAAATATTTGAGCGACTCTTGCAGTCTAAGCTTTCGAGAGATAAATTGATTATATGGAATAAAATTGGAGGTTCTTAAAAATGTTAAATGATTCATCAATAAAAATGTGCAAAGTATTGGGGATAATTCATGAATTTTTAGTAAATTGATGATAAATCCGTTATCAGGACACGTGCGGACCCGATGACACGTGGCTATGGCTGCATTGATAACGAATTAGAACTTTTGTATTCAATCAGCTATGAAATACTTTGAATTAATATTTTGGGGGCACCTGTCCATCACCGGACACTGTGATAATTTTAGATGCGTCGATGAGATTAACATCGTAGCCAATAAATCATTCTCAGGCGTCGTAGGCATTTGGAAACATTGTTTCGAGTTAATGAGAACGATCGCTGCTTCTTCTCGTTCGTTTATTTCTCCCTGATCGATAGCAATCAATCACAATCGAGTCGAGTGTTATCAGAGTTTTTTTTTCGCGTCGGGTGATAAGAATGTTGGCTGGTATTTTTTTTCGAGAGGGGTGAGCGACAGGAGGAGAGTGGACAGCTAAATTCGGAGAAGATTATCAAGGGGATCTCGTTGAGAAAATAGGGACAATTAATTTTTTTACGAAAGAGAGAGAGAGAGAACTTTTTTGCGAAGACCCATAGAATTATGAAGAAGTCAAGAATAAATCTGTCGGAATTTTTATGGGATAATTGAACTTGACATGCTTGTCTCCATTTGTTTTTTTCAACAAATTTCAATTTCGATTTTTTTCCACGCGATAACCGTTTGTGAAAAATTTCAGTAAAATTAAATAGTCAAGAGTTAGGTTGAAGTGATGAATGGAGGAGGAAAATTTAGACAATAAGGCAAGTTCTCTGTTGATGGTGTCATTAATTTGCAGGTGAATAGACCTTTAAGTATGAAAAAAGACGGCATTCAGACCAGAAAGAGGAAGCCCAAAAATCACACAAGCATGAGCAGTGGACTGGCTGGATCCAGTGGCATCCACAAGACCGAGATGAAGGCAAACCTACTCGGTGAGTCTCTGGTGAGCAATCTCTCTTCCTTTTCCGCCTCTTTCATTTTTCAATTCCCCCATGATCCACTTGTCGGATAAGATAACTCAGTTTTTTTTAACTGAATTTTTCACTCGATGGCTTCGTGACAAGCGTGTACACAATCATTCTTTCGATTACCTGGGAAAATCGCGGGCAATATGTTTCCAAAAAAAAATGATAAGGGACTCGAAGTGTCGGTGAAATCAATTTAACAAAATTATTTTACGACTTGAATGGACTCTGCGAAGTATGATTACTTGCCTCAAGTAAATGTAATCGGTAATTTTTTTTGATAACCCGAGCGAATACGGAGTAAATTTTCTTGTAGCTAATGAATCGACTTGGAATTTTTTTCGCAATTTAATTCGACAACATTTGTTTGCGTTCGGCTGAGAGATATTATCAGAACAATGGCCGCCGCGACGAGAGAACAGGGGTGAGGGGGGGTGCAATGGGTCGTCAACGTCCAGTGATTGGTCAGAGCTCGCGAGGGGATCTCAGCGATAACGAGGGAAAAAAGTCGAGTACTTTTCCTGATCCGGTGAAATGCGCGCCTGCGCACGGTGAAATTATCTGATGGCGCCTACTTCTAGTCAGTGGGGGGAGGGTTGCTCACTAATGAAAAAAAAAACCGCAACAGTAATAACTGATTCATTTATCTTCTTTCAATTTCCTATCTCTAATTATTTCATAAATAAAATATCTCTCCCTTGAGAATCAGATTATATAATTCTTTCTCAGTACTTTTGTCAAAATTTTGGGATTCTTTTTCTGATTAATTATTTGCATGAAAAAACGTGAACTCTTCACGAATCAGACTGAGAATGTATGAATTTTTATTGAATATAAATTGCAGTGGACTCGAAGCTGCAGTTGAGTATGTACGGGGGTGGGGTCGTTGATGGGTTTGAGGAACACCATTATCTTGGTACAATGACACCATCCCAAATGGGGCACGCGCATTCGCCCCTCGCATTGCCCTCAGCCGCCGCACTCAATCGTCAGACGACCCTTACGTAAGTCCACGACACACCGTGAAAAATAATAACGTTTCGAAAGTGGAGTTTTCATTTTCAGGGACATGTCGATGATTTTCTGGGACAATTCATTGATTTTGAGAAATCCATTTCCAATAATCCGGAAATTACAGTCAAATTGCACTCATGAAAATTCATATCAGCAAATAGTGATGGTGATTCCGAAAAATCAGTGATGTGTCGAGCACTTGTTCTTTTTCAGAAGACGATGATAAACATCAGTCTGGTGGGAATAAAAAAATGATTCTGGAAAAAATATTGTGCACTAGACGAATCTACCGACCAGTATTTTTCAAATTTTCCCGCGTTCTCGCGCATCTTAATCCAACAAAAATTGAAAAATTTCTCCTACGTCCATTTCACCCATGAAATTACCTGTATTTATCATAAATTCTGATTTTTTTTTCTAACAGGTGAATTATTTCTTTCAGTGTGCCCCCATTAGAGCCGATAACAAGTTAGCACCGCACCTCGATCGCTGCTGAGCATGTCATAATTCATCGACTGCCGGTAATTCAGTTATGAGAATTTCTACCTGATCAGCCCGGCTGGTTATCGACAGAACTCCCGGAGGGAGTCGCCGTCTACTGGCCACCAACGAAAAGGAGATCGAGATAGCGAGTGAATAACAGAAATCGCGGAATTTCAAAAATCAATTTCCACAGATCTCAGACGAATTAATTAAATCCCCCGCAATAATATTTCCGTTATAAAACTATAGAATTTATGAATTCTCGGGCCTTCTGGGTGTTTGTACATAGATTTTATACATTTGTCCAAAGATTTGTGTTAGGCTTAACTATTTTTTAATTAGAATCGCGTAATTGATTGTGTTTAGAACCCAATTTAATATATTTCTAAACACAATAATCTACTGAGATTTTTACAAATGTCCATAATTGAAATTAAATACATGAATCTGGTACGATCAATACCTTGAAATTTATTTGACGAATAAAAAAATTGATTTACGATGTGGAACGGTCAAGTATGGAACAAACAAATTGAATTTGACGAATACTGCAACTGGAGAGCGTAAATAATAATTTATACATAAAACTAGATTTCGTACACTTATCCAAAGATTTGTGCTAGGTTTAATCAATTGTTAAATAGCCTTCAAGAATAATGAATTTAAAAAAATACCCTAATATATTTTTGAATTACAATAAATCAGTGTGACATTTTGATAAATATCAAGAGCATGTAAATTGAATATATGAACTATGCACGATAAATGTTTGACTTAATTCGATGAAATGAGAAGGGTAAACTCAACATAAGAACAACAACGAATAATAGAATTGACTGAAATTCATGAAATTAATCAAATAAATTCAACTGACTCAATCATAATAATTACTTTTAAACCAAATTTTATTATTTACTTTCAACAAAACCCTTTCTGGTACATCCTAAGAGACCTTAAATATACGGATTAAGTATGATGAATACGTTTGAATTTATTTGATGGAAAATATTTCGGATAAGACACCGATGTTTTATACGTGTTTCCGAGAGTTTGCAGAGGGGAGGGAGGGGGGTGGTGGTGGTTGAGGGAACAAGTGGCGATGAGAGAAGGGGGTTGAGAAGGAAGGGAGGTGAGTCCATCAGGCTAAAGAGTCGGCTATCGTGCCGGCCCCGAGTCCGCTAAGGGCTATTCCATGTTAGCCGCTCTCCACTGCCCATTTTTTTTTTTCACTCTTTTCATTTCAGTCTCACTTTATTCTTTTTATTTTCACCTTTTTGTTTTCTTATTTCACCGTGAACGGCGCAAACGTGGCGCCGCCCTCAGTCAGTGTCTCTGTCTTGGCTGCACTGCTCAGGGACATTAGTGCTCTTTCTTCGTGTACTTAATTTTCTTTTTTTTCTGTCTCTCTCACTTTACGCATGTGCCTCTATAATGTATCCCTGCGTGCGTAATTTATATCGGCGCGGGGAGATATAACTTGTGGACAATGTTGCAGAAAAATGATAATTGTAGGGGCGCAGGGGTGAGAGAGGTATGTAAAACGGATCCAGGGATCTATGCTGGATCACTTGGGGCGCCTAAAAACAGCTGTGGATCTGGTGATCTCATGTTTTATTTGACAGTTGGCCAGAGAAGTGATTATTGTGATGAGGAAGTCATTAAGAATTGAATGATTATTGTTCTGGAATTTTTTCAAAATATTTAGTCATCAAAATATAATTAATGTTTTTTTTATGGATAAAATTGAAAAATAAAATCAATTGTAGATGTCGTGATCTCATGTTTCATTCAATTTTGATTTATGGATGAAGTATATTGATTGAAATTCAGTCAAACACTGTTTGAAAGACGATCTGCGGGTGATAGGTGATAGGAATTAACAAAATCGGGCAGAGGTACGGATGTCAGTCAGTGTGGACTACTGGAAACACGCATTCTTTTCGTATTGAGTTAATCGATGGAAATCGATGAGACCCCCGGGGGAAAGGGGAGGAGGGAAATTAGTGATCCGACGGGACGGCATTATCTCGAGACAGAGGCGAAGTGGTTGCGCGACTCCTCGATCCGCCGGCGACTGCATTCTTCGACTATCGATGACCTCTTCCCCCTTTTAATTTTTTGTATTCCCTCAGTTTGAGCTGTTTTTAGGGAATTTCCCGAGGTATTTGACTAGTGATTTTTGCGGGAGTTGTTGATTTTCCCAGAGGATGAGATTCCACTGGCAGAAATAATGAGGAATTTTCTGAAGATCAGGAGAATCTCTCGAGGATAAAAAATTAAATTTCTCTACGAAATTAAATTTTTTTCAATTGATAGAAAAATGAAGGATCTATTGCACCATGCAGCTACTTTTATTATGGAATAATTTCAGTCTTCAATTTTTTTATGATCAAACCCCTTAAATTTGTGCACCAATGATCCTCCTGAAACGATCAACATACCCCTACAAGATTGAGCCATTGGACATCCCCATTGCACCCTGGCGCCAGTGTAGTAAGTGCCTAGAGTGTCCAAAGTCAAGATATTTCGATCGTAGAAACGCTCTTATTTTTCTCCCAACCAGAAAGTGGTTCTCTCACTAAAATCCCACCGTTGGCGCCAGTCTGAGGTGTAACATCTTATCAGTCCACCTTTCCCCAGCCCTTTCCTCCCCCCAATAACGTATTTTTCGTTCCAAAGCTCTCGAAATTCCTCGATTCACCAAAACCTAATTCATTAGTTTTCACCTAATAACATTAAAGTCGAAAATAAAATTTATGAAATAAGTGTTTGAGTTAATGGATAAACAAAATGAGATCAGTTTTGGATTTTTCACTGTGTTTGCGATAAATTTACGTCTTCTCCAAGTGCCCACACAATTTGCCAGACCTCCCTCGTCCTCAGACATTTCACCCACTCCTCTGCTTTATTCCTTCATTCTTTCACGAGTGTTTATTGTCCCTCTGTATTCTCACTATCCCTCCCTTCCCCGTCCCATCACCGGTGTGTCTCACGTTTTCTTCCACCCAATATCTCACCACCTCATTCCCGCCTCATTCCTCTTGGTCCGTTGGCCATATTCTCGCCCACAGTATTCGCTGTTTATCCCTCTTTGCTTTCCCTCTTACTCGCGAGTTTATATCGTCCTGGAGCCTGAGAGGGCCGCCCCGATTTCCAGGAAGAGGCCTCCACTGGCAGAAAACCCGACGTCATACGATTAGATTAGAAAAATCAATTCGCCAGTGAAGAGCTATCCCCTGGACATTTTTACTCTTTTATTTTCGATGAGGCTCTTGCAAATGCAAGCGTTTCAGAGGTGTTACTGTTCGTAAGAATTGAGAAAATCCGGTCTTATCAATTATTAATAATTAACAAAATATGTTATAAAACCAATATTAATCAATAAAAATATTCAAGTTCATGTAAACGCCAGTAGTTTGAGCGATAATTTTTCGTTGTTCTTTTGATTTAGCAAAACCAGACTTGAAAGAAAAATATATTTACGCAAAATAATATTGTTCCCGTAGAATTAATTAAAACCTCTGATATCGCGGAAGAATTACAACGGAATTGGTTAAATAAATCGCAGGTTTGATTAATAAAATCTTAAATATCACAACCATTATATTTTTGATCCCCATGGTCTGCACACCACGAAATTCCCCTCGAGATGAAATCACAAAATGGCGTACGAATGATATTGTACGTTAGACAATAACTCAAGCTCACCGGTGTCATGAGGGGTTGCATACGATCGCGTGCAGAAACGGAAGTCGCGTGCCAGGTTACCGCCTACCTCGTTAACGCACCCCGCCTCTAAGCTCATTAGAGATCTGTTAAAGAATCCAGAGAGTTGGTAATGTCAAGAGTGTAATAAATATCGCATAACTGATTCTCGGGTTCCGATTTTACTACTACTATTGAAATTATTTAATTGAAAATCTCTTAAAACAATGCGTTTGATATTTGTAGTATTAATTTTGCCAGTGAAGTCTGGGTGAAGGGGTTGACGGCAGAGTTTCGATGCCATTGTTTTGTGAAACAATATCCTAATAATTTTCCGAAATCAGAAAGCAATTAGAAGATTAAAAGATGAGAAAAAAAAATTTATTGATCGTTTTTGATATGCGATTGAACGATTTTTTCGTTGGAAATTAATTAACGAACCCCTGTGTTCATTGAAATAGAAAATTTTCAATTAAAATTAACGACTTCGTAATTAATTCCTTCGAAATTAATCCTCTCCATTAAAATCGTGTCGATGATGTATGTCAATCCGGGTAAAGTTGCACTCAAGAGTTGAATATCCTTGCAAAAAGGTGAAACGCAAGCACCGCAATGACAGCATGAGTAATATCATTAGAAATTAATTTCCCGTGATGTAAGTTCCAAGTTAAACCTAATAGTCTATGATAAAATGAAAGACGAGTAATAAAAATGGAAAGGAAATCAATTAACTTGCAACTTTCCCTGTCAAATTAAATTGCTTCGGTGCAGAAATATCGACAGCAATGTAAATTATTAGACATTTTTCTCGCTGCGCTTTTCTTTTCCCCTTCTCATTTTTTCTGAATCAGCTCAATAGCTAAATACCTGCTAACTCCACCTTGAAGACACCATTCGGCGCCATGGCTATCGTAATTGATACCGGGGAGAGAACCCAAAAGTCATCCGCAGGCGGTCATATATTTATCTAATGTTCTGTCCATTATTTTTGATAACTCAACTGCTAGGGAATGATGAGACGATTTTCTATTCGTGTAGGACAGAAATGGGGATGAATGTCACTGGATCAAACATTTCCAGGGAAAAAACTTCTCAGGTCTACGGCTCAGATTTTTAAAAATATTCTTTTCTCACTGGAAAGTGAACGAAACTTTTTTTTTGTACGTCAAACTGTCCCAAATTATTTTATAAACGTTTGTATGAACCTTTTTTTGCAATCCCTCATTTATTTTGTTATTTAATTCGCAGCTCCAGTGATTTTCCCACTCTCTCCCCTGCCAACCCTCATCGAAGTTGGTAGCAAAATATCACCCCAAATCCTTCTGACATGATCGATCTTCAGCCGTCATGCTTATGCTACTGAGGGCCCCCCTTCAATTCCGCCTGGAAGCTTCATTAGTCCCCAATCCGGTCCCCCAGGTCGGCGAAATCTCGCAATAACAAACGATCCGCCCGCAAAAAAGCCCCATCCATTGAATAAATAAAATGACGAGTGGGGATATGCACTTTTCCTGGAAGCAGTTATCAGGTTGTCAGGGCAGATAATTTTCGGGGACCCGGGGGAGGCCTCTCCCACAGACCTCTCTCTCCCTCTTTCTCTCAAGCACCTCGGCCAAGCTTTGAGGAGACGCCGGAATATTGCATTCCACTCAGTGGACTAATGGACGACGCACATAAGTGTTAGTACTCCTCCGCCCGGACATTTTGGCTCCTTTTTTTTTTTTTTACGATACTCCTTTTCTCCCCCCTCTCTATCACCCCCTCTGGTGGTGGCGAGAGAGGGGGAGATGGGCTCGTTCGTTGTTACCTGCGGCCGTTTATTGGGCTGCCATACAGGATTTTTTTATGCGGCTTTGAAATGTCGTCTGATAATGAAAGTGTTCTTCTACTCGCGGGAGCAGAAGTGGTTCAACAAAGAGTATTCTCAACATTAGCCCGCTCGGGTAATTTATCGTTTGAATGTCCTGAAAATTTAGGTTTCGAGTTGGTGAAATGAGATAATGGATTTCTTTTCGATACTTTGATTTTGGGGGATAATTTATTTGCTGCGGCGGTTCGAAGGCGGGAGGGTATTTGGGGGGGAATCGTGGCTACTCGGCGATTCGAATCGAGGAAGTTGGCGTAAAATGACGGAATGTATAGAACGATAAGAAAAGAATTTCAATGGGAATTTCCACAGGAGAGCCAGCGAAATGAATTCAGAAATAAAATTCAAAGTTTCAGGATCCATTCAGTGAAATTGTAAATTTTTCGATAATAGGAATTTCATTACTTTATGTTATCGGAGTTTACGATGGAAAATTTTTCGCTGACGTATTTTGGTCGATAATTCAAGTACACGAAGGAATGCTCGCATTCTTGCGGCTGAAAAATGTTTTAAAATTTTTTTCCCGAACTTTTGCCCATAAAATAGGAGAAAAAAAATCTAGAATTGTGTCTGCTACCGTAACAGTTCCGATCTAGGGTCAGAAAGTAGCGAAGCTAAATCCGTTTATCGAATTCCATAATTTCCGGGCAGGAAATCATAACTTTGAAGGACCAATGTGACGAAAAATAGGCTCAGGTCCTCCCGAAAAGTGAAGATTGGGTTAACGATAATATTGTCCTTGACAAACATCTCCATTACACTGTGAAAATGCCGGGCAACCTGGTCCAATGATTCCCCGATTCTCGAGAAGATATGGAGATGCCCCAATTTTCCACTGCCCTCACCGACAATATTTAGACACAACCAACCCCTGAATCGTAAAATTTATGGTTGAAAAAAAAAATTGACGTTTTCGACCCCATCCTTTTTTTTACGATTGTCCCAGCAAATGTCCATTGTTCAGCAATACGAGTTACGAAAAAAAAAAAAAACGAAGGCTATGCACTCCCTAACGACGCAGTGGAAGCCTTCCGCTTACTCCCAGATGCGTATCTCGCTCTCCCTGTGCCCTACCTGTCTCCATTTCCGGACTACCGGGGGTGAGGTTGGAGAGGGAGGGAGGCCATAGCTCGGAGAATGTTCTCCACAGATGACGTTAATTTCACCAAGGGGACAGTCCATTAGTTTTAATGCATCGAGGGTAGGTTAGAAAATTCAACATTTCCTCGGCTGTTAAGTGTGTCATAATTCTAAGTTTTTGTGTCAATTAAATAATCGTAAAATTGTCTGTGAGTTGTTGACTAATTTGTTAATGATTCGAATTGTTTCAATGTTGAAAAATATTCACGAATGTACTTTAGTGCACAGTGTTGTTAAGTGTCGTGCGAAAATTTATGGGAAATTCCTGGTGAAAATTTATCACGAGGAAAAATATTGTCTAGTGCAGAGAGAAACGTTCGGCAATAATTACGCAATCGACGCGCAAAATTTTTCACAGATTATTGAGGTTCAAGTTTGTACATACAAATTTATCTCAAGTTACGGAAAGAGTTCGGAATTTTTGGCAAATATTTTTTCTCGGAAGAATGCAAATGCGAAGATGACTTTGACAGACTTCAGAAATGAAACTTAAATTACGTATTGATAAGTGTAATTTACGCTTCAGGTGACTATGACGTCTGGTGGTTCTTTTCCGACGTGAAAAGTGGAATCAGGTTTCAAAAGGGCGTATTTGCGTTTATCAAAACATAAATTTCCTCCGTCAAAACCGAACGGGTGAATTTTTTTCTTTATCACATCGGTAAATATGAATCACGAATAAAAAAACTTCGTAATTTACGGCATCTTTGGGGGTAATTTACGCTCCAACTTCGGGCGTAAAATACGCTTCAAAGCATAAACGACAACTCCTTAAACGTAATCAGAAAAACTTAAAAAAGTAAAATAAATGTAGGAATTCAATTCGCTCATTCAACTCACTCTGCACGTGCGAAAAATAATAAAATATAACGATAATTCGATAAATTTCAATATTTAGCTAATATCGATACGTATTCAAATGAATTTTTGTGATCAATGGCACAAAACGTTTCTAACATCTCACTCGTCTGAAATAAAAATTCAACCCCATTAGCCACACGCAATCGATGGACGGCAATGGGCCGAGTAAATCGATATCGACTATGGGCGTGGGTTAACTATTTTTCGATCGCTCATAAATTATTACTCCAGTGGACAAACTGCTCTATGCTCCTTATTTATGTCTCCAGCGCACGAACACCGAACAAAACACCGTAACCATAATGGATTCTCACAAATAATTTATATCTCGCGAGAGGCTGAAAAATCAAATTTTTTTTCGCGATGTAAAACAATCCATTTTGTATTTTCAAGCATATCCAAGGGTAGATACGGCAACTCCGAATCACTGGGCGTTATCAGCTGGTAATTAACGAACGAGATTAATTGGTAATGTATCCGTACTCCCGGAGATACGACAATTACAGGGATGCAGTGAATGTAACTGGTATTTTACATATGGAAATTTAAGAGTTCAACATTTATTCGTTATTCTCAATCACTGCTGCATTTGGGATTGATTGAGATCATGATTATTCTTAGAGGTGGCTAATAAATAAATAAATAATCATGCGGGAAGCCATATTGAGTTCGATTCAGGGGCAAAAAGCCATGAACTTGTGAACTTCACCTAAAATGTCGCGAATTTCGTGATTTTTACCGCAGCATTTCTCTCTGCAGATATCACTTCTGAATTAGAATCATCCTAATCGTGTCATAAATTATCATAATTATAATATTTAGAGAACGCGCTGATTACTCGAGAATTCTCTCTCTCGCATTAGGAGCCCCTCACAACCCTCATTTCCCCCCACGTACTGAGAGAAATTTTGGATAAAAATGATAAAAACGTATCATGAACATATTCGCATCAAATTTCTCTAACTCATAAAAAAAAAATTTGTAATCCCTTAAACTTTATAATTATTCAAAATTTCGTCATCACAAATTAATTTTCGCAAAGTTCCGGGATAAAAATGAGGTAACAACGGCCCATGATACAGTTCAATAGACCGACAGGATAATTTTTATAAAAAATACCAGCCCCCATGTTTATCCAAAATTTCTACAAAAATTAACCACCGAAATAGGCGTGTCGATCAGGCGCATTCCTCTCTCCCAATACGATGAATCTCGCGGAGTGAGACAGATATAGCAACAAACCACGAGAATGGAGAGTCCTGGGTGGTAGGCGTGCAAAAGCTCCGCCTCTCCGGGCACCGGGGTAGAGGTGAATGAAGAAACGCCTGTGTTTTAATACCTCTTTGGCACGAATGTAGCGGGGATAAAGCGCTGACTATCCCCTACTCCATGAATAACGCCAGTAATACACCACCACCAGCAACACTCCCGGTCTCTCCTCCTCCGACGCCGTTCTTTCCACCGAGGTGACTGTCCAGGGCAGTCAGAGAAGCGCAGTCAACGACTGCACTGCGTTCAGCTCCTCTCAGTAATTGAAATTTGATAAAAATTTTTCCCCCTCCTCCCGCTCCCAATCAGCGCTATCAATCAGTCGATAAGTGACTCTATCGAGGGTTCATCGATACTCGTGTGACATAACGTCAATAATCACCTCGGGAATAGTTCAAAGTTCTTGTGGTGTGGAGACTCTACGTTTTATTATTTATTATTTTAGCGAGAACTCAAGTGTGTGGAGAAATTTAATTATCATTTAACTGTGATTGTAGTAAATAAATAAATAAACTGTGGTGAGAGAAATTTCAATGTCTGACCCCTTAAGGCAGTGGACTCGGTAACTCGATTAATCACGGGCTAATTAATCACGCCCACATTACTGGACCAGTGAATTAATTATTCAAATTAGAAAGGAACCGGAGGAGACACGATTCAACGGCCACTGGAGAGAGAAACGTTTTATTCGATCGGGGTGAGGTGAATTGGATGCTCCCTTCCAGTGGTAATGACAGTCGGCATTAATTGAATGTGAGTAATTTTGAGTTTTAACTATTTTCGGTTACTATTTTTTCCGTCAATGGGGGGGAATAGTGACTATGTTGGGAATTTTTCAGCGGCTGGATAGGGGGCCCGGTCGCTGTTGTGAGTCAACTTTTTTTTTTTTCTTCACCACTGATGGTTTATCAATAATGCCTGGATGTCTGGTGCTTGACACACTGATAAGTGCTATCGAGTTAATTACCGATTATTCCCATAGGGGTGATTTCTGTGTGAACTCGAATCGCGGGAGTCCGTTATTATACAGATGGCTCAGAGCTATTTCGCATGATGATCGTTAGATTTTTACTTTGGAGAGATGATTGAAATTGATCGTTTAGGGAGTGAATTGAACCCAGATAAATCGAAGGATATTTATGAAATAATTTCGGGGGGATGCAGTCCGACATTAGAAAAAATACAATTTTTTTCTGAATTATGTGCCATTCATTTGTCAATATTTTAACAGAAAAATGATTGACCCGTGACAATTAATACATATTTCCAAACAAAATGAAGAGTCTCAACTAACAGCCAATCGTATAAAATCAAAAAAATTATACTCCATTATTTTACCTTGATAACTCCCTCCACTTCATTCATTTTGATATTTTTATTTTATTAAAACCGGATGCATATATTTTCCCTGTACCCATGGTCGGCCATTTTGAACAGTAATACCCCATCTCAAGCAACGGAGAAAACATGTTTGCATGGATATGCCTTCCCCCTCCTCCCTCACACCGGTACCATCAAAATATTATGAATTTTACATTGAAATTCCAATGACAAAAGCTCTCGAGTTATTTTACCGACTTATCTACGACAAAGAAAATGCAATGGGAATTGTACAGGATTCTGCGTAGGCAAAGTATTTTTACCTATCACCCCATAAAGCAGTATGTCCCTCATACATACATAACCCGAAGTAATGTTTTGCCATGAGTAACACTGAGAGACAATGCTATCTATTTTGTGGCTCACTCGGTGCACTTTTTTTTTTTACTATTCTCTTATCGCTTGCATGTTATACACCGGTTCATTCTTTTTCCAATAAATTTTAACATAACGTTGGGTAAGTGACAAGTGTCATCGTGTGCGCACAAGGTTCACCGTCTAACAATGTGGGATATTTTTTTCTCATCTCTTTATTGTTCATAAAATGTACTTTATACTTGGGGTTTACAATGGTGGTGAGAGGGAGGGGTCGAGGGGGATGGAGGACATTTCATAAACGGAAGTGAGAATGGAGATAATGGAAATCGTTGCTCTGATTAAATTATCAGTAGGAAAAAATGTCATTTCAAAATGTGGAACACGAGTTACAATTGTTTTTTTCATTAGAAAAAACACAACTTTTTTTTTGAGCTAGTGGGGTAAAACAGAATGATTGTGTACTGTGAAACGACGGATTTTAATTGAGTTAATTTCTTTTGTGCAATTGTTTATCAATTTTTGGAGGAATTTTATTTCAATTTGGTGATTTGCCTTCCATATAAATGATTAATGAATTCTAGATGAAAGATATGTCAATGAATTTATGTTGTCATTGATGAGACAGTGAGGTCTTTGTTTGGATAACGAAAACAATTATTTGTATTTGAAAAACAATTCATTTTATGTGAATAAAAACTCACACAAACCAGTCATTAACAACTACCCGAATAACCTCGATTACTATTCAAATAAATCATATTTACGATTATTTTTAACTTTAAATTTCATCGGAAAAAGCGGCCCATTTTAATTAAAATTGATGATTTTTTTTGTGAATAATTACATATCGCAATATGAAACATTGTCACCCAGTAATTTTCCAAAAAATTTAGCTCCAAAATGTCGAAAAAAAAATAGCCGAAGAATCTGAATGATATTTATCCCTGCGGTTACGTTAATTCATGAACGCTGTTGACTGTTCTTTTATTCTCCCGATATTCAGCGGTGGTAGAGTAAAAATGTGAACCCGTGGGCATATGGACATCCATCGGAGGTTGTTTCACGGCGGCGGCAAAGGCCCGTGAAAGCCACCTTGGCGGGTTTTTAGGCCTAATTAGTTGTCGCCCCGGCGTCACGTCTAGAGGCTCCAGGCGCCTTGATCGTTTCCACTGTTTTTGGTCCTCCAAAACCCTTCCGCCCTGGCATCGAGGCTTGTTTCTACCTCCTTTATGCCTCTCTGATCCCATCGGCTGTCCCCGTGTAATGTCATCCCAACAGCTTTATAGTCAATTCCAAAGCGGAAATGATTTTTTTCTCATCTCTTTTTTTCATCTCACACTCGAATTAATTAACCAATGATTGATGATGGGGTATGATACGGATGACTTTCACACACGGGGAGAAATATTTCCGAACTTATTGCGCGGTCAAATAAAAAATTGCCGAACCTTCGATCATTTTTGCGAACCCCGCGAATTAGTTCTACATATCATCCCATCAAATTTCCCAATTCTTGGGGAAAAATGACGGAATAAATCATAAAATTTATGCGATGATTCGCACAATTTCATCTCCGACTCGTGCGATTTATTTTTTCCTTGCAATTTTTTATTTATATTATAACAACATTAGAATTGATTCCAGAGTGGGCACAATTTTTATCGCTTTTTTTTAAATCTCCCACTCGAATTAATTAATCGATGATTAATGACAGCGGGGGAAATGGATTTCATGCGCGGAGAATAACATTGAGCAAAAGCTCCTCTTCTCTCAAATTTAATGCAATTTTTTCCCATCCGAGGATCACCGAGTGACTAATGAAACAACTGAAATGCAGATCATTTGAATTTGTGTAATTGCTGTACCGGATTTTCACTCAGTGATACTGGAGTGCTTCTAGGGTTGAAATAATCGTCTGCATAACTCTTCGGATCAGATGCAGACTAGAGTAGACGGCAGCAGGGGAGGACGGAAGGGAGGTAAACCGGATAATATCCAGATCGTATCTGGGACGAGTAACGTGGGCGCACAAGAGTGCATCACAGTTTATATATACACGGATGGGATAAGTTCGGTAGGACTCGGGCGGCAGTTTTCCTGTCCTTTTGACACTTTTGCTGGACTGATGGGAGAGAATGTCATAATCAACAGTTAACGTCTTAGAGAGTCTCACTGCTGTCACTGGGTTCTTGAAAAATTCTACAAATTCTAAGTGAAAAATGTTTTCATCGCGGTTTGTTTTACTGGGATTTTATGGAGTTTGGGACTCCTGCACTCTGTTGCACTCGGTTATAATCCGCTTTGAGGGGATATTAGAGGGCGATTATTTGGTTTGTAAACATAGTGAGAAGGATGTTTACCTGCGCCTGTGTAAATGGGTATCATTAAGACGAACGTTTTCTACTTTAAAAACAATTATGATTGGTTCACTAGTTCTCGAGATACTCAGAAGAAAAGATCTTTCAAGTAATATATACCGCAAAAATTTCATGAATTTTTGGAATTGCATTGTCAGAACCATCCCCTTCTCCAAAGCGCAGTTGTAAATTTAAAAAACACGGGGTCCTAGATCTCCCAAATAATAGTACATAAATATTTTCCACCCCATACTAAGAAATTAAATGAAATTAGCTCAGTAATACACTTCGGGACATTTCAATTAATAATTAGAATCAGTTGACGCTTCTTCAGCCGATCTCTCCACCCCCCACTTCTCTCCCTCGCCGAATTCTCTCAAGAGCTACCCAAAACCCCGGGCCAAAAATTCCCCCAAAAATCCCAGTTATAAAAAATGCGGTCGTAAAGGCAACTCCACGAGATCAGGTCGGCTAAATAGCCGGTGACGAGAAAATTAATGGTGGGTCGCGTGTCCGACGGGAAATAGCGGAACGATGACGCTATGCCTGGTACCCTCTCAACCGGCGGCTGAATTTCTCAGGCCGATGTTCGCCAAGAAACACGTCCCAAAGGATATACTCAGCAATGAAGCCAACCATCAACAGCCGGCTTCCTTCTTCCTCCAGTTGTCAGCCAGTATCCGCCCCCCTCCTCTCCTCATTTTTCATCCACCACAACTTCCAACAGTACCACCACAAGAACGCCTACACGATTGATTCCCCCTGGCCATCGATTGAGTTGCTTGCAGCGATGAGATAACGATCAAAGCCTCTTCCCCTCGTTTATTTTTATTTCCACCTTTTTTTTTTTTCGCGACAGTCAAAACACGAGTGTCTCTTCAAAAACCCGACTTTTAATGGACGAAATTGGTATTCAATTGCCGCGGGTTTGAACAATAAATTTCCGACGACATATCGTCCACGGAGTTATATTTTTCACGACAAAAATTAGACGTTTGCAATAAATAATCAGAAGAGGAGAAAAATAAACTGATTTATATTTTTAAAGCGAAATGATTGACGAGCAATTTTACAAATTTGGGGGGGAGGGGTATGTCACACACGCGATCCATATCCGATCCCTCAAAAAATTAATCTCCTAGTGACCAACCCCCACGTAATAGAAGTGATTTAACCGCAAAATCCTTAAAAAAAAATTCAAAACTAAAAGAAAGCTGATAAACAATTTTTTCTCCAAAGCTCTAAAAGCAATTCAAACCGGAAGAAATAAGCCTGAATTTATTGTAATGCGAATTGGCAATGGTTTTCCAGTCTCGAACTCGTCTTTTATGATAATCACAGTGAATCGAGACGTATAAAATCTAAAAACCCTTCACCATCTCCGTAAAAGATCTCAAACCGGCATTTCTCCACTGAGTAATTTTTTAACGCTCAAGTCACACGCGTGTATATGCGCATGCGCGCCAGAAAAAAAAAAAACCTTCACCATGGACGAAGTGGTAAGAGTTACACCTGACAGTTATAATGCCCGGTGTGGCCATTTGCAGGATCGTTTATAGTGAGTCGTCCTCTAAATAAACAACGGGGTCCAAGCGTTGTCCATGTGTACCACAGGGATAATGGAAAAAATATATATATATTTTTTAAAAATAAATAAAATAAAATGAAAAAGGTGCACACCACACCGACGGGGCATTACCTGTCGTTGAATATACATTGAAAATTTTTTAATTCGAGAGAAAACGAATATTCCTCGTTTTACCTTGGGAATGAGAGGAGTTGCCGGATTATCCGTTGGCACGCGTTGGAGAGAACCTGCAAAGCCCGTTTTCACCGCTCGACATTCGAACTCAATAGCACTTCTAATATTTTCGTTTAATGGCTCATTGCTGGATAATGTATCTAGGACTATTAATTGCGTTGGATGAGATATTTAATTCGTCGGTATTTCACCCCAGGGGCGGGAGGGGGGGATGGAATGGAGAAATTGAGAAGATTTTATTGGGTGGAGGGTTGCCTTGCATATTCGGGAACATTATCTTTATGAGAACTGAGGGCTGAAGAGATTAGACGGGAGATTATCACTTCGTAATTGAAGGCTTCATTGCGGGAAATGGAGATGTACTCGCTCTGACTGTGAGTGGAAGTTTATCGGAGGTGAATTGTAGAAGGGGAAAATTGTTAGTTAAAGTGCGAGAACATTGTTGGGAGGAAAATTTTGCGATTGAATAATTTTTGGGAGAGTGAATTTTATTGGATAAAAAACAACACTATTTTTCATTTCAAAATCAAAACAAAAATCGCGAAAAGCACTTTTAATAGTTTTAGTGTTGGGAAAATATTGCAGTGTCTGAGACAGTTGAAGAAAAAGTGGTGTCTCAAGCACTTAATCGAAGCCCTCCACATGAGCCAATTATTATAATTCTGTTTACTCGGTGATAATCGATATCAGTTCTCCGCTGTAACGCGTGAAACGATTGCCTTTGCTTTTCCGAAAGTGAAATTAGCTACGATTGAGACGGATTTATTAAGAAACTTCGACTTCTGTGGACGAAAAATGAAAAAAGTAATTGTCAATGTTAACAATAATTTTATTCCATTGAGGTGAAATGTATTCGGCCAACAAAAATAACATTAAAAAAATAAATAGGATTGAATAATCCAATGGAATGACAAGTTTCCAAGATATTTGTCTCACGTGAAGAATTATCCCTCTTCCACCTTCTCCTTTTTGATTCTAAAAAAAAAACGCTGTACTGTTAATTATAAATGGACCCCCAACCCTTGGAACTGTTTTTAACTTACTTGCAAATACACAGTTCTTGTTTATTACAAAAAGAGTCATCCCGATACTTCTCGTTCTTGAACTTTCGAACGCACATCTCTTGACAGAGGCCCTCGCTGTAGTATCCCCTGCAGTACCTGATTTTCACCTTTTTCTTACTGCAGGCTATTAATTAGAACAAATCCCTCAATTTTGAATGATTAACGACAGCAATGTAGACTTTGAAAATTGGTTTACCCAACGCCCCGAAGTCAAGCACACAAACGATGGCCAATAACACCACAATAACCTCCAATAGTCGCATAGTCTATCAATGCTGGACTCTCCTAGAGATTTTTTTCAATACTACCATCGTTTCCATCAGATACACGCTTAAATAGATCTCCTATCTCGCCATCGATACGCGATAAATCTATTGATAGTTGACTCTCCGGCCTAGATTGTCTATTTACTGCACTTGTCGTCATTCATTTCAATCCATTGCCGGCATGTCTGTCGACAATGAATTGTTGCAGTGTCATAATTGTTTAGGGTCTGATAAGAGTTCGAGTATATTATGTCATGATGGTTATCGATGATCATCGATTTCCATGACATTCCATTCGAGGGTTCAAATATGAGATTTTTTTAAAAGGAGTTTCAGTGATGAGAAACTCCACGCGGGTAAAATTAATTTTTTTATTTGCATACTCTGGTGGATTACAGGGGGTTTATTAGTTTTTAATGAGTGAATAAATATGGACTAAACATACCGTCGCCGAAAAATGTTGAATTTAGCAAAAAGTAATTTTTTTCATGATGAAATGCCAGATCTGGCGTCGAGAAGTCGTGAAAAAAAAATGTTTACTTTCATCCTTTCAACGATTCTTAGCGTCTTAAATGAGAAAATGTTTCTTCAACGACAGAAAACATTTATTTGATTTAAATAAATTACTCTTCCGGATGCGCAGTTTTCACTTAATGCCGGATCAATTACTTAACATTTATTCCCATAAAAATAATGAACGGCCGCCTTCTAATTAAAATCGCGTATACTTAAACATTTTTTGCAAATCTTTTTGGCTTGTGGCTCGATCTCTCCTCACACCCATCGTCCAGTGCCTATAAATTATATCAACACCTTCGGGGCTCCCTAGAAGCCGCGGACGGGACGCCCACATATTTATAACCCGACAATTTCATGATTCTCTGATCTCATCAATGCGTCTGCAGACACGGGATTCCGTGCATGTGGAGCTCCCACAGGTAGTGACATAATTTATAATCACCGATCATTGAATGTAGGTAGAAATCATGCTCAAGAATACTGTTAGAAAAAAAAAATTGTCGGAAGAGTTGACTGATTATTTCCCGGTGAGTAAAATTGAGGGCGAACCAAGAGGGAAATTCCCAATCTATTTCAGTTCTAATTAAAACTAGTTTCAAGACCAGAATAATCTTTCCAAAATTTTCCCGATGTCTAATTAATTGATTTAATTAATTTCCAATTGACAAAGTATTTATTTGTATTAGAGAAGCTTTCATGCGCGTTAAAAAAATCATATTCAGTGTTGCGACTATTGATAGTATCGATTCAATTCCCATACACTGTTCCTTCCAAAAGTCCCCTCTCCCTTTCGCAATTCCCACAAAACAAAAGCCTCCCCACACATTCCCCCCGAACCTCTAATTAACCCGCGATCGAAAATATCTCGAGATTTTCGCTCCCCAGAATATCATTAGTGTCAAGTGTTGCATGTTTATGCGCATGAATATTTCTCTCTCTAATACAAATAGCCCCAAGAAATACCTCTGGCAATAACCACTCCCTCGAGTGAACCTTGAATCGGCGATCGTGTCAAAATACCATCAGAAACGATTGCTGTCCCCCCAAAAAGAGAGGTTTCCATTCAAATTTAAAAATTCATCTCGCTCACTCTTCCAAGAATTCCCGGGGATTTCCCTCGTTTCTAGGCCTTTAAAACGTCTATCCACCTTCCAGGAAGGTCCCATTCACAAACGAACACTATTCCCAGAATTTTGTCTGACAAAAAAAAGAGAAAAAAAACCACCGAGAACCGGCGCTATTGTATCATCCTACGATAATCAATTTACCCCTGATTTATATCAAAACAGTAGTCTAATAATGTACTGACAAATGATTTGATAGTGCAGCCACCATAATGACCGGTTATATTCACGTTAAAACTCCCGCCCTTTTCACATATCATTAGCCATCCAATAGCGTGGGCTAGACGTCAGGCCATTCACGGCCGATTATCGGCGCTAAACTAACATCAACTCTGGACCGAAAACTGTAAATCAGCAATAAAATCTGATAAAATTGCAACTGGAAGCTCAACTTGAGGGCCCTCTACACACTGATCTATCCTTTTCTATTTCATTTGCCGAACATAACTATACATTCTAATGTACGATAGTGTATGATATGCATGGGTCATGCGTTCGTAGATATGTAATATAGCATGATCCTGATGTTGCAGACCGAGAGCTCGGAGAACCGTTAGATTGGAGGGACTGGGTAATTAATTTTCCGACAAGCTAAGTTACTTGGCACTAGGCCAATGTGAACACCTTCCCTTTGGTTATACTTATGGTAATTTTAAGCCACCTACAACACCGAGGGGCACTCAGAAAATGCCTTTCAAAAATCTCGAGGCAAAATGAAAATTGTCAACGATCACCCCCTCACACTCGAACAAATTTAATCAATCGATAATAGTTTTTTAAAATCATAAACTCGTCCTTTTATTGGTTCAAGGAATGTGAAATTCCACTGTCATTTTATGAAATGATAAGGTTATTCTAAAAACCTTTAAATCCCTCTCCTTGAAAATAACCGAGTCAATAACAATAAATTAACCATTGGAAAATGAAACAAATAGAGCCCCGTTGAATAAACGATCGTGTCCCCTTCCCTTGATAATGAGAAAAATCTCACTTAATTACATTGCTCACAAGAGGTGATTTAAACTAAGTCTGAAAGCCTAGCACGTTTCAATTTGCGATCATAAAACATGATATACGTCTCTATAAGAAAACCCAATGACAATTTGTCACGGATGTATAGTGAATGTATTAGGGATGAGGGTATGATATATAGCAGTATCATCGAGTGAATATTGATTAGAGGCACCCCGAGAAAGTACGGAATTCCTTTGATATCCCTGAATCACGGATTTTAATTTGCAATTTGTAATCCACCGAGAGATCGCCGAGGGAAAAAAAAAACTGAGGGACGTGAACGAGTTTCGCGGTTGATGGAGTGTGATTATACATCGCTATCCGTATTTAACTAATTCATTTCTAATCCATCAACATTTGAAAAAATTATCGGTTAAAATTGAAAGAAAAAAGGGTAAAAAATACTTTTAATTCCCCCTAATGGTATAATCGAGTAATCCTTTTAGAAAGTTATTTTTCACTTGGAAAAAATAATTCGTCATGTGCCTCCGAATCCATCAGCTAAATTCCGTGTAATCGCGGGAGCGTAAACGAATGGAACTCGTGCAAAAATCGTGGAAAAATGAAGGAGAAAATAAAAATACGTGAGTTATTCTACAGTGGCTGTGTGCGCACAGACCACATATCTGAGTTAATTACTCCAAGGGCTGAGGTGCATTAATACCCCTATGGCATATCGGGTAGCCACTGACGCAGGCCTATACCTCACCGACAATAATCCATGAATGTGTACAACACGCGACCACCACTGTTGGGGCATTTTGCCGTCCGATATTGGCGCGGCGCCGCCATTAATTGAAGCCCAGGCTAAATTATTACGAGTCGCTAATTGCACTTGCTGGGTAGTACTAGGGGGGGAGGATGAGAAGGGGGGAGAGGGGAGAGATTTCAAGCGCTGATCTCCACTGTCCGACGGGTAACCGAGGCTTATCAAATGCGTCAAGTTACCACAATCGTAATCAATTTTTCAATTTCGTTTTTTTCCGGAAAAATCGAGCTTATCGGGTTTGATTTAATTCAGGTGACTGAAGAACTGCTGGGAAGATATGAATCATCATCTGGGAACTGATTTTTATCGGTAATTGATTAATTTTTGAGGAATGATAATTACAAGTTAAATTTTTTTAATTTTCCTTTGAATAAACGCTTTTTGTTAAAAAAAATCATTTATCAAGTTTTTTTTTATCAAAAATGACGTCTAAATCGATAATGGATATATTTAATATGTTCGATTAG